>NC_041391.1:685612307-685672606 GCF_002162155.2 Triticum dicoccoides
GTTTTTCCTTTTTTTGTAGATCCGTTTATTCAAAATGTTTTATCTCTTAAACCGTGCGTCCAAATCTCGAATCGTTTTCGTTATTGGATTCCTCGCGTCGAGATCTTCAAAACTAGATCCCATGTTGATAGGTTTTGACAAACTTTTTTTTCACGAAAAAACCAGACGAAAAAAACCGACGAAAAAACCGAACCGGGAACACGAGTTTTTTCCCTTTCCGAAAGAGGCACGCCCGTGCCTCTGACGAAATCACAACCATGCCTCTCATGGAAACAAAACCGTGCCTCTCACGAAAGAAAAAAACAGAAAATGTGTTTTATCCTTTTCCGAAAGAGGCACGCCCGTGCCTCTCGCGAAAGCACAACCGTGCCTCTGGCGAAAGCAAAACCGTGCCTCTCGCGGAAGAAAAAAATAGAAAACGCGTTTTTTTTCCTTTCCGAAAGAGGCACGCCCGTGCCTCTGGCGGAAGCAAAACCGTGCCTCTCGCGAAAGAAAAAAAATAGAAAACGCGTTTTTTTCCCTTTCCGAAAGAGGCACGTCCGTGCCTCTCGCGAAAGCACAACCGTGCCTCTGGCGGAAGCAAAACCGTGCCTCTCGTGAAAGAAAGAAAAAAACAGAAAACACATTTTTTTCCCTTCCCGAAAGAGGCACGCCCGTGCCTCTTGCGAAAGCACAACCGTGCCTCTGGCGGAGGCAAAACCGTGCCTCTCGCGAAAGGAAAAAAAACAAAAAACATGTTTTCTTTTTTCGTTTCCAAGAGGCACGGCCATGCCTCTCGCGAAAGCACAACCGTGCCTCTCGTGAAAACAAAATCGTGACTCTCACGAAAAAAATGCATTTTTTGCGCAGAAAAAAATTCGAAATATTTTTTTTGGTCGAAAAGCTAGGGAAGACCGGTAAAAAACCAAAACGTCAAAAAAACCAGAAAAAAAACCTTTGAAAAAGCCGAAAACGCGTGCGTAAAAAAAAAACAAAATCCGAAGGGAGCGTCCAGAGCGCGACACGTGGCGAATGGCTGTGAGCGCGACAAGTGGCGCTGATCGTTGTGAGGCTCCCGAAGGAGCGCTCGTTAATTAGTTGCTCCCGTGTTATAGACATGTCTAAACATGGCATCGCCTTAAGACTAAGATGGAAATGGCTTAGACGCACGGATGATTACACACCGTGGCAAGGCCTCAACTTGACCGCGGACAAGAAGGTGGACCAAGCCTTTGGGAGTTTAGTCAAATGGAAAGTTGGCTCAGGAAGCAAGACCTTGTTCTGGAAAGACCCATGGATACATGGAGCAGCTATTTTAAAGATTTTGCACCCTTAGTCGTGGCAAAGGTGCAGACTCAAGTGGTAAACAGGAGACTTGTGCGGGATGCGATGCACATGCATTCATGGATGGATGATGTTGTGGGAGAGCTATGCACTGAGGGCCTCGCCCAGTTCATCGGACTTTGGGAGATTCTGTTGGAAGTTCATTTGGACGCTCAGGTCGAGGACCGCCCAATCTGGGCTTGGAACACATCTGGAGTCTATACTGCATCATCTGTGTACAAGATATTATGCGAGGGAGGAGTCAGATTTCACTGCTTCGGAGCAATATGGAAGTGTTGGGCACCGCTTGCATGCAAGTTATTCATGTGGCTCGCGGTGCAGTATCGTCTTTGGACTTCGGACGGGAGAGCTAGGCACGGATTGCAAGACTGAGCATCGAAATGTTACATGTGTGACCAGGAGGAGTATACAGTTGACCACATTTTGCTGCAGTGCGTGTTCTCGCGGCAAGTGTGGTTCCGCTGTATTACTATGATGGGGTTGACGGCCGACCTTTGCCCAACCAACGACTCTAGATTGGTACAGTGGTGGACGGATACGAGAAAGCTAATTCATAAGCAGTCTCGGAAAGGATTTGACACATTCGTGATGCTAATCTGTTGGACGATATGGAAGCAAAGGAATGCAAGGATCTTCGGCACGGGCACGATCAAGAACGAGTGGAACACGGTAGACTCAATCTTAGATGAGCTACGGACCTGGGCCATGACAGGAGCTTTTGGAGGAGAACCAATTATAGAGTAGTCGCGTAGAGCCAGGGAGTGGTGTGGAGGCTTGGTTAGGGTCGGCTTGTGACTCCTAACTAGCGACATGTAATCTCTTGTACATATTTTCTCCCTTCTATAAAGCTAAGGTACGCCATTGGCGTATCCTCGAAAAAAAACTATAATAATCATTTTATTAAGCGTGTGCTCAAACATACCACTCTATTGATTCAAATAGTTACATTTCTATTGATTCACTACGTAAAATTTGATATCGCTTATTGTTAGCGTCTCGGTCAGCTCGGGATTAGAGATTAATCGGGAATCGGACGATTAATCGATTTTATCGATCGACTATTAATCGGCCATATTTTGCAAATCTCAGGTTCCCAACACTAAAATATGTTATATTCAACACCAAAATAATATTGGACAGAAGTGTTACCTGATTCCTAGTTTTTGAATCCTCTTATAATGACAAACAAAATAAGATAATAGTACATATTGCAAAACAAGGTCCACAAAACACAAGTGAACATAGTTTTTGCAAATATAATGTTAGGAATAGGTCTCATTTATCGGTAGATTCCTAATAAATCGTTTGTTAGAGTGATAAAACGGCCCAAACGATAAACGGTGAAGATAAGGCATAATCTTATCGGTCACCCCATGAGTAGCGATAAATCGATGATAAATCGTTGAATCAGAAGATTTTTTGAACAGTGGTCATAAGACAAGAAAATTTGTTGTATGTTTTACACTATGTTTTTACGTTTGTAATTTTATATAACATAAAATATTTTTTATGGCGATTATATATTTTCTTACAGTCTTTTTTTACGTCGGAAATAAGACAAAACTTACGAAATATAAAATTTCGTTGCATTGATGGTAAAATAAAGGGGGTGAAGAATAACTATTTTTCACCCAGGGTGACGAATAGTCAATCCCTATATATATGTTGTGGTCCTGTTGAAGGCTACTGACTAGGGTGAAGTGACCAAAATACCCTAGGACCCCCTTGCTAGGGCTTTTCCTATAATCTACGGGTCCTAATTGTCAACACACGGATAATTAAATTAGAAGAAAAAAAAATAACAACACATACCCGCACGTGAAGCTATTTTACCTTCTAATTTCATTCTTTCTGAACTAAGACCCATAGGTTATAGTGAGTTGTAGAGGAAATATTGATAAGTGGGGTCTAAGACTATTTTGGTCACTTTACCCTCGTCAATGGGCTTTGACCCAACGACATCAATGCCGAGTGGCATTTTTTCGCACAGACTGAACAAAATGATGGCATTTTTGAATAATTGAAACTTCTAGTTGCAAAATTGAGTAGCGTGACACGACAGATAGCAAAACTTTTTTTTGCAAAACTGATATAAAAATCCACTTTTTAACTGAGGCATGTGTACTTTGGATACTTTGATTCATTTGAATTTTTATAGGATTTTCTAAAAAAGAAATTATTAGAAAAGAAATTCCTATGTTATTCGTTTGATTTATAGGACTGAATCATGTAGGGATTTTTCCTAAAGATTTCTTTGTACATCCACTCTAACTTCTTGAAAATAATTCTTTGCTTTCCCGTGATGCTATCAAACGAATCGAAAATCCTGACAATAATCCTATATTTTAATAAAATGAGCCCTTAGGGCTTCTTTGATTGAGAGGATTGTTCACACTGAGAAAAGGCTTATAGGTGAACTCACATTAGTGGCGGGCGCAACCTAGGGCTTGCCAATCTGACAAAAATTACCAGTGACAGGCGCAAAAACTCACTTGCCGCTGATATGGGCTTACCAGTGGCGGGTACCACTGGTAACAGATATCCAGATTTGTCGTGAGACAAATGTTACTAGTGGCGAGCAGCAATACGTGTCCGTCACTGGATTATTTGATCATGTGGCAAATCTGTCCAAAAAAACCAGTGGTGGGCATTAATACGCGCCCGCGCACTGGTAACACAAGTAGCAATAGCGCGCGGTTTTGCGCCCGCTACTAATATCTTTTTCTGCTTGTCACTGCTAACTTTTCCCAACCAGTGGGGGGCGCATATTTTCTGCCCGCCACTGGTATTTTTTCTCTACCATTTTTTGTAATGCAATGCTTTTAGTGTTTTTGGTTTAGTCTTACGGAGCCAACTACTTTTTGTACATTAAAGTTACATCATTTAAAGTTTCACGTAAGAGTTTGGCCCTTTTTAGTGTAAATTAGCTATTTTTAGGATATCAAATAGATTTCTAGGTATTTGATGGTGGTAAATCCACTTAAAGACTTAAATATAGTAGACATACCTGAAGCAATCCCAAATTTTGGCATGTCGCATGTAATAGTGTATGTTGAGTCTGGAAAAAGTTTGAACACTAACCAAGGAAGGGGATGTTGCTTCGCATGCAAACTTGTTTGTTTCAAATGTCCAGAAATGCATTTAATTGCTTAAATATAGCAAACGGATCCTGAAAAATACTAAATTTAGACATGATACATGTAATGGTGTGTACTGGGTGTGGAAAAAAATTTCAAGCCCAAACATTAAAGCAATGGTCCCTTTCGAAACCTAGTTCCTTTCTCGGAGATGCTCCCGCTTGCTAGCAGTCTACATGAAACTTTTGCGAAACATTCTAAAAATTTAGCGCTGCCTCTAGGTGTCATGTGACACCATGCCAAATTTCATGATTTTCAGGCTTCAATTGAATTTTTTGAGAATTAAAATGCCAATAACCATCTTGGTGCCCGAGTCTGACGCACATGTTGTCCATTATGCCTATTGTTTCCTTGCATGAGGCTTAAACACTCTTACCCTGCAGCACTTAACACTAGAAAACACTTGTTACGGAAAGCTATGTGTTATAAACGGTTGCAACACTCGAAAGAGCACATTTTAACTTGATATTTTCAGTGAGAGATCACCCTAATAATCGACTACTGCACAATCAAAGGGCGGGAACAACAAAGGGATAAATATCCCATGCAATTCATAATAGCATGATATGGTGTAGCCCTAGGCGACGGGAATGTCCCCATGGTCCTTCATGAAAATTCTCCAAAAAACATTGTCGTGGCGACAATTTTGAAAACTACCGCCATGACAACACTTTTGTTATCCTGCATCTGGTGAAGCTCCGGGTTCCTCTGTCTTACGTCCGTTGAATAAATAACGAGGTTGACACACATGTCATTAAAAAGACAATCCCTTGGCTCCAGCCCTCATGTCGTACTGTGACGTGCAGGCCACTTAACATTACAACATATAACCAACTCATACATAAACTCATTGTCATGATGAAGGCTATATCACATCACATGCAGCCTGCAAAAACCAAGTTAGACGTCCTCTGATCGATTTGGCAAATTTTAATTACATGGCTTCTAGGGTTTTCGGATAACACTAGCTACCTACGTCCACCATCAAGGCAATAAATTTTGTTGCTAGATTAACTTTCGGGATGTGTGAGGGAAGAGACTTAATTAAAAATCTCTAGCCCCGCACTAAACTTCATCAATATGCGTGGCCCCCTAGAAGATCAAACATATTCATCGCCCTCCCGTGTTTGCGATAGTTCACTATTCTTGACTATGATGAAGCCCAAAGAACTATAAGAGGATCGTCAACAGACAGAACCGATCGATTGTCAGATTTTTGTACAAAGCTACATCATGTCGTCACTGAATTGAATCGAAGCAACACCCAAGGGAAGCATAGCAAGAACATCAAACCCTCACATTCACATGTAATCTCGATCGAAACCTGCACCTACTCATAGAACCGCTCATGATGCCATTGTTAAGAAACATAGTAGAAAACAAAAAAGATGATTCATGCCCTACAATCACCCAGAAACACTATCAAGGTGCGATAAATAGTTTGGATGAGATCGTTACCGACTTCAAGTTACAGCGGAAGAAGACGATTCGGTGTAGATTGTACTTGGAGTCCCTCGAACCATAGATGAACAATCCCGCGAACCGCCCAGGAACAGTCCCTCAAACGGAAGACCGAAAGCATTGCCTCTCCGCGAGTTGCAAGCGTACGGCATTCATGATCCAGCAACATTTCACCGTCCAGAGCTAATTGTTGCCGGAGAATTAGAGTGAGGAGATTAGAACCACACTGGGCCTCTAATTATGAGGATTAAAGGATCTGGGTCTAGCTCTAATTAATCAACTAGGATCAACTAGAACTAGAGAATCATAGGAGGCTCCAAAACTTGTGTTGAGAAAAGGTGCCAATACCTCAAATATATATATAAGTTGGAGGGGAGAGGAGGGGGTGCTACACAAGGGGGAAAGTCTCCCCTTGTGCTAGCCTAGGGGTGGGGTATCCCTCGCCAATTCGGTCTCCCTCCCTCCACTAGTAGAAAATGGGTCATTTGTCCCGGTTCCAGAGGGCCTTTAGTCCCGGTTCTGGAACCAGGACTAATGTGTCAAGACTAAAGCCCAACACCTTTAGTCCCGGTTAATTTGCTTACGAACCGGGACAGATGGTGCTCCACGTGGCCGTTGCGGCGAGCCCAGGCAGGAGGACCTTTAGTCCCGGTTGGTAACACCAACCGGGACCAAATGGCATCCATGTGTCGGCAGCTCAGGAACTGGGGTTTTTGTTTTTTTAAGGGGGGGGGGGGTTAGGGGTTTTTGGAGAGTTAATTATTTAGGGGTTCCATATATTGTGTTAGCTAGCTAATAGCTAGAGAGAAGTGACCTCTCTTATCTCCGTGCTTGGTCGACGCTAGCTACCACATGTATGGAGAGACCTCGACACGCTAGCTAGTAAGCAAATGAAGGAACCATTAAGTACACAAGATCATCATGATGAACATATACAGAGAGAAGTGATCGGCCTCTCTTTCTCTACGAGATTGTTCGAACAACAAGTTTCCGTATATCTATCCGACGCTATTAGCTACATATATACAATATAAGATCTCTTACAAATTGCGGCCCTAACATCTAAGGTGTATTTGAACTTCCACATGGTATTCTCCGTCTTTATTTATGACGTGGTCAAGAAAGAATCCTGCCAATTCCTCTTGAATTGCTCGTATGCAATCATGTGGTAGGAGTTCATCCCGCATCTCCCACATCTAATTTAAAGAAGTGGGTCAATACATGTATATGAATGAAACTCAACACAAATGATGGTAATAAAATAAAATTGTGAATATTATTGTTTACGTACATCAAAATCTTTTTTAAAGTACCCCCCCCCCGCTTAGATTTCATCGAGTTGTAGATGAACTTGCAAACGTAGTATGTACAAAAATCATTCCCGGATTCCTACCACAAGACCTTTACGAGAATAGATTTCAATCAAACTGATAATCAAGCATGCTTAATGGTTTTGATGAAACTAGCTAGAATTAATGGGAAATGCGCGGAACTAGCTAGTAGTACTTACTTTGGGGTGTGTAAATGGCAGCTCCTTCGACAGTGCCGGAGCAATGGTAGTGAACTATTTCCAAACCCTGCCAGACAAAGAGAATAATTACTTGATATCAGGAAATGAACAAAGTTGCCGATATGGTGCGATAATGATCGATCGAACTTACCTCTGGAGCATATCAGTCATGTCCGCGTACTCCTCGGGACTTTTTCTTCTAGAGTCCAAGACAGTTACTATTCCAGTTTCAAGCTTAATCTCTAGCAAAATAAAGTGAAAACTGCGCACGCATGCATAACTCAACAATTACATTACTATAATTAACCTCGAGTAAGGGAAACCGAATATGCACAAGACAGTAACACTCACTGGTAGTTGTAAGGAAAGAGTATTTTATCTTTGTTTTGATTTTTAATCAATGATTGTAGCAAGTTGTCCTTGATCTCTTTGGCTTTGCGTTTGACTGTGTATTCATGTATGATATTTGGGTTAATGAACCCAATGTCATAGATATCTGCTTTCCTGCGTTCGACGATCTTCAATCTGCATAATATAGTGAGGATAATTATATATACATGCAATGAAAGAGCTGAGCTATATATAGAGACTTAATTACAAAAGTAGTACTTACAGACAGTAGCAAGTCTCGAGTGCTTTGTTGAGGGCCTTTTGATTGTATAACTGGAATAACTCGTCAAATTCAATATTCAAAATATCCATTCCAATGAGGTCGTGCTCCTGTTTAATTCTCATCGACAAAGTATGCCTCCCAGACTGCCTACATCTTTCCATGTACCAGTCATAGAGTCTTCGCATCATCGTTGTTAGACGAGGATGATCAGGTTTGACGAGAGGCCTCCCGTACTCGTATCTGAATTCGTCCACCTCCATGAATTCAATGGGTACATCATCAAGCAGGTAATCACCAAGATTGGTACCGGGCACCATCCCCGGATGATTAGCAACGATATCGCTAGACACCTTGAGCGGGGGGCATGTTTGCTTCGCCTGTTCGCCGAGCTGGGGAATTTATTTCCCACTTCTTCGTGCTGCTAACCTTGCATCACTACTCAAACATCCCGACCGCTTCGCTTCCTTATATGTCTTCTTAATAGTGCGCTCATAGTTGGAATCTGGCGGAGGCGGCGGTGGTCGCTTCAGGGCATCGTTAGTACGCTTCAGTTTCACCGGATCTATCTTTCCTTATAAGGTGGAGGTTTCGGTGCAAAAAAGTCCCTCACTTGGGCACGACTGATGTCCTCGTTTTCCTTGTCGATCCTCTCATAAGGTAACTTCTCCGGAGCCTTGAGAGATGGATCTTATTTGAACTGATTGGCTCCTCTGCTTGTACTACTGCTAGCCGCCGGACCGGCGGCTTCTCTCTTCTACCGTTGCTGACGTGCGGAGTCGGCTGACGCGGCGGAGGAGGCAGAGGAGGAGATGTAGTGCCCTCACGCGCCGGAGGAGGCAGACTGCTCGTCGGAGGAGGCGAAGAAGGAGCCGGAGTGCCTTCACCCGCTGGAGGAGAAGGCGGAGTGCCCTGACTCGCCGAAGGAGGAGGAGGTGAAGGGTCCAGTTTGGAAGCTTTATGTACTCCTTCCGCCATAGACATGGAGTCTTCAGAGCAAGACCCAGCTGAATCTCCCGTTCACCTGTAGGGTAGTCAAGCTCGAGCTCCTCAAATCCCTCCATTACTTCATCCGCCATCACAACAGCATAGCCCTCTTGTCGTGGAGTTGCCACGGCTAATATGAGGACTTAGTCGTGAGGCCAACGCATCTATGTGGTAGCTTGAGAGGGGTTGAGCGGAATCGAGAAAATGCAACACAAGACAGGGTTTAGACAGCTTCGGGCCCCGGGAAACATCATCCGGTAACAAACCTAGATGCTGTTTGTGGCTAGGTATCATTATCATCACAAGGGATTCGCCGTAAACCGGCTCTCCCAGTTATGTCTGGCCCTAGAGATTGTTTCTTGTTGCTTGTCCCTCTTTGGGGAGCCCTGCCCCTCCTTATATAAGTTGAAGGGGCGGGTTACATGTAGAGTCCAACTCGGACTTAAGACTTAACTATTCGGACTTCTCTTCATGGGCTTCTTAACACATCTTGGGCTTCATAACGTCTCGGGCTTCATAACCCCTGGCAACCCAGTTATCACTGTCTGCCGGGTTATGACTGGTGCCGGTTTATGATGGTCTGCTGGTTTATGATGGTCTACCGGTTTATGATTGTCTGCTGAGTTATCATCTGACTTAACTCCTGCCGATTTATCATATGCCGGTTTACCGTCTGTCTCAACCACCTGTCTTAACTCTCAGCCGGTTTATCATCTGTCAGTTTACCAAGTCCCAGCCGGGTTATAACTCCGGCCGGGTCATACCGCGGGGTATATCCCCGACATTAGCCCCCAGTTTAATTTGGATTTATCCATGTTAAACTGATCCTGATCATCCTTAAGTCCTTGTCATTTCCTTCTTCTAGAAAATTCGGGTCAATAGGCCAGCTTCATAATCAATTTGCTGACATTAATTTGTCACAGAGAAATATTATGAAGAATAACTCCTTTGACTGCTTAACAAAAATATTGGTCTTTGAAATACTCATCCGATCTTCAGCCGGTTTAAGATTGTAGAACTTGCCGGTTTATAAATATTGATGGCACCTAGTCATAATTGCAGTTAACATCAAGCTTGAAAATATACCTCTTATATTCCTATCACTTGTAACCCCCAAGTCTTAAAAAGGGAACGTAGTAACGGCTTAAGTCTTGCTTCAATATGAATGTCACAAGCTTGAAGAAATCCAGGTTGTTCATCTCAACCATTAGTCATAAACTGAGTATTCCACATATGTAGCCCCCAAGTGCCGGGTTGTCATGTTTGCAGCAACCTGGGACTTGTAATTGCCTGATGCTCATAAAAACTTCAACCAGTGTAGCCCCCAAGGGCCGGGTCATTATGCAAATAATGAGCAGGGACTTTAAAAATATGATCATGTAGATTTTAACAGCAACGTGTAGCCTCCAAGGGTCGGCTCAGTAAGATAATACTGAGCTGGGACTTTATATATACTTCATTGAAAATAACATCGTATAATGTAACTCCCATCATGGGGCTTGAACCCACGTCCACAAGGTTAAGAGATTTGTGCTTTACCAACTGAGGAGTGGACCCTTCAATATAATGGATTAAAACTTGTGTACCTTGAATTGTTGATAGGAGCAATTGGTAGCCCCCAAGGGCCGGCTCATTATGATGTGATGAGTCGGGTCTTCAATAAGGTGAGCAAACAATGACTTTGCATTAGCCCCCAAGTTTCATGGTGCATGCTTGCAGCGACATGAGACTTGTGTATTTGATGTAATCCCAACTTGAATAATGTAGCCCCCAAGTGTCGGGTCGTAAGCCTGCAGCGACTCGGGACTATTCCTTCCATTGTAGAATAAATTATATCCATTGCGCTGAAGCGACTTTGAAAACCTCAATCATAATATTGGTTATTGATAACCATAATAAAAATCCAGCCGCATTAGCTATTAAAGATTTGAATAATATAATATGGTTTGAAAACCGATTCCTGCCATATAAACCGGTATATCCGTGCCCATATAATACATGCTATGATGATGTAATGATGATGCAATGTATGAGGCAATATATGATGATGTATATGTATGATTAAGAGGGTTTAAGTGGTTCGGATACGATCAGAACCCCCAAGTAGTCATAATTGTGGCATTGCGCCGATCAAGAGGTGTAGCTATGGTTCGAATACGACCAAGCCCCCAAGTGATTTCCCTGGTGCCCTTATGCCTATGAGGTGTAGCTATGGTTCAAACCCATAGCCCCCAAGTGATTTCTCTGGTGGCCTTACGCCAATCAAGAGGGTATAAGCTATGGTTCGGATACGACCAGAGCCCCCAAGTGATTATCCTGGTGGCCTTACGCCGATCAAGAGGGTATAAGCTATGGTTCGAATACGACCAGAGCCCCCAAGTGATTTCCCTGGTGGCCTTAAGCCTATCAAGAGGTGTGACTATGGTTCGAACATAGCCCCCAAGTGATATTGTGAGCTGTGCTCAAGGGATACCCATGTTTGAGTTGTGCTATGCAACAGGCTCTCTTTGGCCCCTTATGATAATATTGGCTTGATAGCCGGATTACTGAAGTAACCAGAGTTGTGCTCTTATGATAATATTGGCTTGATAGCTAGATCAAAGGGGTAGCCATAGCTATGTTCCGTGAGCAGGAAGCCCCCAAGTGACCATATAAGTTTTGGCATTGCGCCGTCTGGTGTAGGCAAGGCGGCAAGTTGATGATCTTCGCAACACTCATTGTATACTCCTGGTATGAGTCATTAAATAAACTCCATGACATGACAGTCATCTTTTGCAGTGAACAATTGTCCTGCATCAAAAAATATCACAAGCCCGAGTACTTGTTGTTTAAATAAAATTGACTGGACAAGATTCACCTGATTTGTCCCAATGATAAATAATCCTTAGAATGTGCCGATCAAGGTGGCTGAAGATGGAGTGGATGTGTGAGTCGGCCGCAAGAGCAGACGGGTGAGTCGTCTGTGGCTTTGTAAGCTGGTGCTAGAGTCCGTTAAGTAACGACAATCACTGTTGCCGAATGATGTTGACGCGCCTCCATCTCCACGGTATAATGCCACATTGTAATGAATATTCTCCTGCATATAAAATATAGCAGGGCAAAGTAGTTTTGCTTGGATGAATTAAGATATACTTAAAATTAAATAAGATAAATAGCACCTGATATTCTGCCCCATGGTTGATGATGATTTCTGGACCCTGACGTAAGAAGCAGTACCGATAGTACTATACAACGTACTAGTAACAGTAGCGCTTGTAGTCTGCCTTTGAGCTAAGCAGCATTTTTTTCCAGACAGCCCTCAACTTTTCCTTTGTTTTCTTCTTTCCAACCAGAGTGAGTGCAGGGGAAGCTAGACTCCTTCTCTGGCGGAGCGAGCGTCAAGAGCCTGCGGGGCCGGAGCTGATCGCAGCAGAGGCGGCCCCGGAGCAGAACCGGCGCGGGCGCGGGGCGGTTTAGAGCGGGGCGATTCAACGGGGCAAGGAGAGGCCCGGCGGCCCGAGGAAGCAGAGTTGCAGAAGGCCCGCTACGGGCGATTCGACGCGGCAACGGTGGTGCTTTGCAGGTGAGCAGCAGCTCAAGGCGGTCAGCGGGCGATGCGATGCTAAACTGGTGGCGGGCCGGTTTGAGGCACCGAGAGACCGACTTACAGGTTCGAACTGACAGAGCACGGTGACTCGCAAGGCGGCGACGGTGTTTTTGACGCGGAGCTGCGGTCCACAGCAGCGGAAATGAAGACGGAGGCGAGTGGTTCAACTACGCCGGTTCTGTGCGGCTGCGGATGAGGAGGCCCCCGGCAACTCAAGGCGTCCGCCACAGCGGCGAATAGGAGAGGCGCGGCCGTGGCCGGTTCAGCGCGGCGGCAAGGTGGTGGCTTGCGGGAGAACTGCCCCAAGGCAGCGGCCGTGGCGTGTTGGGTTGGCGAACGGCGGTTCAGAGTAGCATCCGTGACGGCGGTTCAGGGTAGCAGAAGCTGCAGGAGGTGAGGCGTGGCGACTGGCGGCAGAGGCAAGGCCGGCTCAACGCGCGGGCGGGTCAAAGCGAAGCGAGGCGCGCTGGTTTCCGACGGTGATGGCGACTCACGGCGGCGGAACCCGGCGACTTATAAACCTGGATGTACATCTCAGTAGCAGTTATAGAAGATGCTCAAGGCAAGCACATCGTAGCTCTAGAGTCAGGGTAGCCAATGGTTCAGACATCGGTTGACGGCGGCTGCTCAAGACAGAGCTAGCGTGAGCCTGTGCTCGAGGTCGCGATGCTAGTTCGTCCTTGCTTGCACATGTATGTGCTAGTCCTGTTTGATGCGTTTTTTCTGTTTGTCTGTTTATTCCGAAAGCAGCTAGTTAACCCGGTGTTTTTGAGACAGAGGTGTACAGGCGGCTCTCCCCTGCTGCAGTCGAGACGGGCAACAGAGGCGGTTCATGGCGCAGCCGGATTGCGACAGAAAATGAACCAGCGCCAGATTACAGTACCATAGGCGTACCGGCGGGTCGACGGCCGAGGCTTTAGCAATGGCTCGGCGTTGACTCGCCATCGCGGAGGCGGCTCAGCCACGGAGGCGCCGGTTTGAAGGCAACCACAACAGCTCGATGATGACTCGGGGTCAAAACCAGTTGCAACTCGGCGACAGCATGCAGTGATTTGACGGCGGCTCGGCGACTTGGCGATGTGGAAGCAGCACGCGGCCGTGGCGAGGCCCTTGGTCGCGGGTTGAACTCTCGCGGCCCGTGACATCACTGCTGCCACGGTCGAGAGGCGCTGGCGAAGCGGTGGGTTAAGGTAGGACAGCGGGGCGATTCAGAGTCCGGGTCGTGGCCGTTTTCCTTTCATGGATCAAGGGTAGCAGAAGTAACAGTAAGCCTCATGTCAGGTCTATGCTTTAACAAGCTGCTTCAGCAAAACAAAGAGAACATCTGTGTTGGGATATAACTACTGAGTATAAACCGCCCAGGAGGGGCCGGTTCACACTCAACTATATTGAAGCCCATGAAGACCCAGAAGATGACGCTTTACTATTGAAGCTTAGAGGCCTAGAGCCCAAAGGCGGATTAGGGCCCATAGTGGTAAACCGCCATAATCATGTAACTTGTATTGTAAGTCAGGAAAGGAGAGACCGAGCCGGACACTTGTATGAGCCGGCCTCGGGACTCTGTAAACCGGCCGGGCGTCAACCCGTGTATATAAGGGGACGACCCGACGGCAGTTCAGGGACAAGAAACAACAACTCGAGAGCCAGGCATAGCGTGTTTAGCTCCCTGGTTATCGAGACCCCAATAATCCCATCACAACTAGACGTAGGCCTTTACCTTCATCGAAGGGGCCGAACTAGTATAAAACCCTCGTGTCCTTTGTCCGGTTTAACCCCTTTAAGCTAACCCGTAGCGATGGCTCCACGACTAAGTCCTTTCAGGAGGACATCTGACATGATATTTCCACGACAGTTGGCACCCACCATGGGGCTATCGCACGATGGTTTCGAGTTCTTGAAGGGCGACTTTGAAGGACTCAAAGGGTACGCGGTTGGCCGGATGACCAAGAGTTGTCACGGCAAGCTCTACATCGACGATGCAGGGTGGAGCCCCGAGGCCGGCTCAATCGAGTACGGGTACCGGGTCCCCTTCGGCGGAATTCACGTTTTCATCGGCAAGATCGGCGAACCGGGCCCTGAGCCGGCCATCTGCACCGACCTCATCGAGACGGCTCAGCGTGCAAGCCCCGCTCGGATTCAGCCTGCCATGAAGCGTACGTTCGTAGGATGTCCATGGGATTGGACCTGAACCGGTGTCTGAAGGTGAGACGGTCGCTTATTCCAACGGCGAATCATCCGCTGGTGAAACCGAGTCCTTATATCAGGTTCGTGACGGTGTGTTTGAAGGGTATTCCGATGGCACCAATATTCTGGAATTTCTTAAACGGCCAAACAGAGTTGGAATCTTTATGGCTGGAACACAACCAACTTTACAGAACTCTACTGCGGCGGCATCCGGACCAGCAGCAGGGCAGGAGGCTCCGCGCGCCGGTCGAATCAAATTCTGTCCGGATTGATGGACGCCTGGACAACATTATTGGCCGCAACAGTTACCCCAGAGACCCGAGATCGGCATAATGCAGAGGTCGCTAAGTTACGGGATCAGATAGCACAAGCTAAGGAGGACTTGGCGGCAGAAGATACCAGGATGGCTGAGGAAAGGGCCGCTTTAGATGCCTAGACGCAGAGGATTCAAGCAGAGAATTATCGACTTTTGATGGATCAGAACGCTTCGAATGAAGTATTCAGGAGGAGACATCAATCTCGCTTGCCGGCGGATTACAATGCGATGAATCTCTTTGATACGCCAGGGGCAGGGACTAGCAATCCGGCAGCAGTGAACCGGACTATTGTGCCAATGACCGGAGCGCCGGATCAACCTCAGGTGATGGGTCCACCTCGACAGACGGACAACCCGCCACGGTATACCACACCCCCGCCGGGTCACTTCTCTACCCCTTTGGACAATATGATAGCAGCAACATCCCGGATGGCAGCTATTCCGATAGAGGGTGAATCGCCAGCGGCGGTTGAGACACGGCGGGCCAGGGATCTTCTTCAAACGGCTATGACGCAGCAGCAAGCTTACTCGTATAGCCAAGACAGGATTCACACGATCCCACGTCTGAGCAAAAGCTATAGCAGGCATATAGATGAACCAGAGGTATCCAGCAGTGCGCGGTGCCGTATTGTCCCTCAAGGACCCAATCCGGCGCGTGGTGAGGTGAACGCTCAGGACGTGGTGGATAATGACAGAGCATGAAGGGAGGCTGCTTTAGCAACACACTATACGTGTCGTTATCAACCCGCCCCGGTTTAGCCAGCAGCGTCAGTAGACCGAGGCACCGGGCTTGCCTTCAGTTCCTGGGGAGTACCGTGTCTCATTTCGGCTCTTCGTAATGTGTGGCTGCCTAAAGATTTCAAGGGTCCATGTAAGGTGCCTAATTACACCGCTGATCAACCGCCCGAGGCATGGGTGGAAAGTTATGAGATGGCAATGGAGATGCTGGACGTGGATGAAGCGGCTTGTGCAAAGTACTTCACGATGATGTTGGAGGGAACAGCCTGTACATGGTTGAAGAACTTACCAGCTAACTTCGTCGAGTCATGGGACCAGTTGAAGGCCCGGTTTATAGCCAATTTCAAGGACACATGTAAACAGCCTATGTCCATTGTGGATCTGGATGCCTGTGTTCAAGGGGAGAACGAGTCAACAACTCATTGGGTGCGCCGAGTTTCAGAAGTTTTGCATTCATCGGACCGGATTAATGCTGGCGAAGCAATCATCACACTGGAACGTAATTGCCGGTTTAAGTCACTTAAGATGAAGTTGGGACGACTCAAGCGCCACTGCAATGATATGGGCACCCTTATGGCCGCCTTGGTCAAATATGCCGATTCTGATAATACCAAGGATCCTGATTCTGATGAGGAGAAACCGGAGAAGGGAAAGAAGAACGACGGTGCAAAGGGACAACAACACAACCAAGGAGGCCATGGGAATAATGGTAAGCGCAAAGCGGATAATTCAGATTTTGTGGCTAACGCTAATGTGCAGCGTCGTAAGGGTAAACCGCCCCAACGTGGTGGCGGAATGAATCTGGAGCATTTGTTAAACCAGCCCTGACCAAAGCATGGGACCAAGGAGGTTCCAGCGACACACCTTTGGAAAGATTGTCACATTATGAAGGAGTTCAAAAACTCTGATCTCTTTCGGTATGATCAGGGTCCCACGGGTGGTTCAGGTCTAGGTTTTCATGGTGGCGGCGGTTCAAACTCTGGATTTCAGAATAATCAGGGCAACCAGAACAACCAAGGTGGTAATAACCAGCAGAATAATCAAGGAAATCAGGAGCAGTCGGGTTATCAGAGTCACCCAAAGCAGTTGAATGGTGGGCAATATCATGTGTTCACTACTAGCAAGCGTGATCAGAAGCTTCACAAGAGGGCAGTTAATACTGTTGAACCGATAGTACCACGTTATTTGCGGTGGTTCGAGCAACCCATTGTGTGGAGCAGAGAGGATCATCCGCCCCGGGTTGACAATCCGGGTCACCTGGCTTTAGTGGTGGCACCTCAGGTGGGAGGTTATAAGTTCACCAAAGTGCTTATGGATGGAGGGAGCAGTATCAACATTCTGTATTATGAGACCTTCCGTCGCATGGGGTTGACAGACATGAGTCTTAAACCATCAAACACTGTTTTCCATGGTGTAGTACCAGGTAAATCGGCATATCCTGTTGGTAAGATCGCTTTGGAGGTTGTGTTTGGTGATGAGCATGACTCCCAGTCTGAAACATTGACCTTTGAAGTGGTGAGGATCCAGAGCCTGTACCACGCACTGTTTGGACGGCCGGCTTATGCAAAATTCATGGCAAGGCCCTGTTATATTTGTTTGCAGCTCAAGATGCCGGGTCACAAGGGGACCATCACAGTTCACGGAAGTCGTATATATATATACCTTGCCGAACTTTGCAACAGCTGATCCTGACTCTGTTTGGTCACCGGAGTCGTCATCACGATCTCCTTCTTCCACCGGCATTCGGTCGCCGGAGCCATCATGATCATGACTTTCCTCCTCTCCATTGTTCGATCACCGTAGCCTGCTTTCTCTCCTTCCAGACCATCGGTATCATTGAGATCCGACAATACATCACGTCCGTCACGGATTATGTCCCCCAATATCTCTTCTTGTTCGAAGTCTCTTTGTTGATCCATAGTTTCTGCAAATATTACAACATGGTAATTAATATACAAACATGAGAGATGGATATATTAATAGTGGCAAACATAGACCTAGCTAGCTAATCACAACAAGGAATATTAATTAGTGGCCTCGACACTTCTATGGTTTGGGGTGACCTCGACAATGCTTCTAGGGTTTGGGGTGGCCTCGACAACGCTCTTTTAACTTGGTAAATTTGGGTGGCCTCGACGGTTCTAGGGTTTGGGGTGGCCTCGACAACACTTCTAGGGTTTGGCCCAGACCGCCTCTCTCATGAATGTCCGACGTCCTGACCGCCTCTCTCATGAATGTCAAACAAGGGATTTAACAAGATGGCGCCATTCTGGATGTGCAGAAAATGGTCCCTATTTTTCCTGATCTCATCTACCCTTCTATATGTCACATTGTCTAGTGTCAAAGGATTTAAGAAAACCATGGCTTCATCATTAGTTGGAAGTAACATGTGCATGATGGTATGAAGCTCTCCAAAATTATTTTGGAACAGAGTTCTGATAGGATAATTCACTTCTTGGTACGAAGTTCAGCAAGAGCCTTTCGAATATCGCTATTTGGAAGGCCTTTGCTGAACTTCATACCAAAAAGCAAACTATCCTATGAGGACTCTATTCCAAAATAATTTTGGAGAGCTTCATAGCATCATGCGCCTGTTACTTCCGGCTAATTATGAAACCATGGATTTCTTCAATACTTTGACACAAGAAAACGTGCACATATAGAATGGTAGATGAGATCAGGAAAAATATGGATCAACTTAATTATGCACATCCATAATGGGATCATTCTTGATAAATCTTTTATAAATCTCAAGAGAGTTTGTCGGGTAGGGGCGGGAGGGGGTAGGAGATCGACAATGTTTTTTTTCTAGGGTTTGGGTGTCCTCGAGAGTTGGTCAAGCGAGAGGGGGTTGATCGACGTCCCCCTCTTGACCCCTCGACGATCCTCGACCCTCGACCCTCGCCCCCTTGATGACCCTCGACCCTCTACCCTAGTTCCCGACCCTCAACCGCTCGGCGATCCTCGACACCCTCGTTCCCGATAAAAAATAAGAATAGGAAGAAGAAGAAAAAAAAGAGGAGAAGAAGAAGAAGAAGAAATAGAAGAAAAAAGGAGAAGAAAAAAAATAGAAAAGGAATAGAAAATTATTTTTCTATTTTTTCTTCTTCTCCTCTATTCCTTCTTCTTCTCCTCTTTTTTTCTTCTTCTTCCTCTTCTTATTTTTTTCTCCTCTTCTTCTCCTTCTTCTTCTCCTTCTTCCTCTTCTTATTTTCCTTTTACCTCTCCTTCTTTTTCTTCTTAAATCGATATCTACTAACAATCTAAAATGCACTAACCTAAAATCGGTATCTACTAACAACCAAAAATAATAATAATACATATATGAAAAAAACATATATGAACAAAAAAATGCTATGAACATTATATCCATACATACATAGCCACATCCATACATACCTATATCTGCATACTATATATATACATTATATATATGAAAAAAATCATCACATAAAAAATCGCACAAAAATTCATATACAGAGAGTCGGGGCGGCGGCGGCACACAACGGGGGCGGTCGGTGAGGGCGACGGTGGGGGCGGCAAGGGCATGGCGAAGGTGACGGCAGTGGGGCCGACGACGGTGACGATGAGGCACAGGGTCGCGGCCAGACGGCGCGCTCGGGGGCGGGGCAGGGGCGCCCGGGCTCGGGGACGATGTCAGCGACAGCGACGATGACAGTGACAACGACGGCGACGGCAGGGGCATGGCCGGCTGGCGCGCTCGGGGCGGGGCAGGGGTGGGGGCAGGGGCGCGCGGGCTCGGGGACAACGTCGGCGATAGCGACGACGATGACGAGGCACATGCGACGGCAGGGGTGCGCAGCAATGGCGTTGGAGGTAGGGCAACGACGGTGACGACGGGGCAGAGGGGCAGCCTGGCGGCGGTGTCGGAGGAGATTGAAGAAACTGAATGAAATTTTTGACAAGTGCTGCTTATATAGGCGAAGCTTTGGTCCCGGTTCATGGCACGAACTGGGACCAATGCCCCCCTTTAGTCCCGGTTAGTGCCACCAACCGGGACCAAAGATCTGTTTTCAGCAGAGGGCGGGAAACAGGGACCTTTGGTCCCGGTTTGGTGGCACCAACCGGGACTAAAGGTGGCATTGGAACTGGTTGGTGCCATGAACCGGTACCAATGCACACCTTTCGTCCCGGTTGGTGCTACCAACTGGGACCAAAGGCCTTGTGCTGCCCGCGGCCAAAATGTTTAGTCCCAGCTTGCTAGTTGAGAGGGGCTCGGAGTGGTTTATAAGCCCCACTGCCGCTGCCCTCTCAAGCTCCTCTCCAATGCAAGCTTATGGATCTAATCTGACACTGCAATGTCTGTGGGCCTAATGGGCCTTCTGTGGGCCTGAATCCCGACCCATGGTTGGGTTTCTAATCGTATTCAGGCCGTGGTGACCCAGTAGGTGGCATTTTTTATATTTTTCCAGTTTTTTGTTTTGTGTTTTACATTATTTATTTTCTTTTGTTTTTTCTTTATTTTTTAATTCTTTTTGTTTTTAGGTCACAAAAATTATAAACTTTCTATTAGTGCCATTAGTTTTCAAATTTGAATAGTTTAAATTTGAATTCTTTGAAATTTGTGTGAATCACTAGTTTGTGATTAACTTTACTATAAAAATAAATTTTGGGGTGATTCTTTTTCCTGCTATTTAATATTACTGTGTTTTATCATTATATTCAAAAACTGATTTTGTTATTTAAGTTTCTAACAAAAAAATTCTTTATGATAATTCTTTTTGCTATTGAAGTTTCTAACAAAAAAATTCTTTTTGCTTTTAGTGTTTTGAACAGAAAATACTTTGATAATTTTAGTGGCATAAATTTTATGTAATTTTAGTTTCAATAATACTAGAGGTTTATAAAAGCTTTTTAGTTGATTCCTTTTGCTATTGGAGTTCTATAAAAGCTTTTTAGTTGATTCTTTTTGCTATTGAAGAATATTATAGTTTTGTTTTAGTTGATCATAACAGAATATTTTAATTGATTATTTTTAGTTCATTCTTTTTGCTATTAGTTCATTAATTTTGCTATTAGTTCATTATTTGAGCTAAATGACCCTGAAATTGAAAAGCACTACAAATGAACTCTGAAAAGGTTGAAATTTGGCATGGTTTCATCATTTCACCCACATAGCATGTGCTAAAAAGTTGAGAGGATTACGGCAAAAACTAGATCCACTTCGTGTACAAAATGGACAATCTCTTTCGAAGTATCAGGATTTCGGACGAAAACTCATCTGTTACAACGGGATTTCATTTTTTTGAACTTATTTGAACTCCAGACTTTTTTTGTGTTCAAAATGCACCATTCAAAGCCACATCATCAATTTTCAACCGTTTTTGGCTTCATTTGGTATTTTTCATGCATTTACTGATTTTTTTAGCTAAATGACCCTGAAATTGAAATGCACTACAGATGAACTCTGAAAAGGTTGAAAGTTGGCATGGTATCATCATTTCACCCACATAGCATGTGCTAAAAAGTTGAGAGGCTACGACAAAAACTAGATGCACTTTGTGTACAAAACAGGCAATCTCTTTTGAAGTATTAGGGTTTCGGACGGAAACTCATCTGTTACAAAAGGCGTTTCATTTCTTCACATGTAACTGAAGTGATATTCTAGATCGAAGGCATCATCATAATAGTTGTGGAGAGAAAGTCTTCACTTTTTCTTCGCGTGTGTCCTTTGCTTATTGCGCCATAACCATGGATAATCTTCATCGTTTAACACGGTGCTTGGGTCACCCTTAACTTTGAAGGGAGGAATTTCATGAAACTTTTCATAATCTTCACACATGTCTATCTTGCCCTCCAATCCCATGATGTCTCTTTTTCCTGAAAGAACTATGTGGCGCTTTGGCTCATTGTATGATGTATTCGCTTCCTTATCTTTTCTTTTTCTCGGTTTGGTAGACATGTCCTTCACATAGGAAACCTGCGCAACATCATTGGCTAGGATGATTGGCCCGTCTGTGTACACAAGATTGTTTAGATCCACTATTGTCATTTCGTACTGTGGGTCTACCTATACCCCGCCTCCTGATAGATTGACCCATTCGCAATTAAACAAAGGGACCTTAAAATCATGTCCATAGTCAAGTCCCATATGTCCACTATGTAACCATAGTGTCATTTCCCCTCTTGGTGGCTGCATCAAAGTGGACACCACTGTTTTGGTTGGTGCTCTTTTGATCTTGGGAGATCATGTAAAATGTATTCCCATTTATCTCGTACCCTTTGTAAGTCATTACAGTCGAAGATGGTTCTCTGGCAAACGAGTACAGCTCATCTAAAACAGTGTTGTCACCCCTGAGACATGTTTGCAACCAACTGCCGAAAGTCTTGATGTGTTCACATGTAATCCAGTCATCACACTGCTCCGGGTGTTTGGAGCGCAGAATGTTCTTGTGTTCATCGATATATGGGGTCACCAAGGTAGAATTCTGTAGAACTGTGTAGTGTGCTTGAGACCAAGAATGCCCGTCCCTGCATATTATTGAGTCCCCTCCTAGCGTGCCTTTTCCACTCAGTCTCCCCTCATACCACGATTGAGGGAGACCAATCTTCTTAAGGTCAGGAATGAAGTCAACACAAAACCCAATGACATCCTCTGTTTGATGGGCCATGGAGATGCTTCCTTCTGGCCTAGCACGGTTATGGACATATTTCTTTAGGACTTCCATGAACCTCTCAAAGGGGAACATATTGTGTAGAAATACAGGGCCCAGAATGACAATCTCGTTGACTAGATGAACTAGGACGTGCGTCATGATATTGAAGAAGGATGGTGGGAACACCAGCTCGAAACTAACAAGGCATTGTGCCACATCACTCCTTAACCATGGTAGGATTTCTGGATCGATCACCTTCTGAGAGATTGCATTGAGGAATGAACATAGCTTCACAATGGCTAATCGAACATTTTCCGGTAGAAGCCCCCTCAATGCAACCGAAAGAAGTTGCGTCATAATCACGTGGCAGTCATGAGACTTTAGGTTCTGGAACTTTTTCTCTGGCATATTTATTATTCCCTTTATATTCGACGAGAAGCCAGACTGGACCTTCACACTGAGCAGGCATTCAAAGAAGATTTCCTTCTCTTCTTTGGTAAGAGCATAGCTGGCAGGACCTTCATACTGCTTTGGAGGCATGTCATCTTTTTTGTGCACACGTTGCTGGTCCTCCCATGCCTCTGGTGTATCTTTTGTCTTCCCATACACGCCCAAGAAGCCTAGCAGGTTCACACAAAGATTCTTCATCACGTGCATCATGTCAATTGAAGAGCGGACCTCTAGGTCTTCCTAGTAGGGTAGGTCCCAAAATACAGATTTCTTCTTCCACATGGGTGCGCGTCCGTCAGCGTCATTCGGAACAGATAGTCCACAGGACCCTTTTCAAAGATTACTTGTAAATCATTGACCATAGCAAGTATGTGATCACTGGTACGGACGCCGGGCTTCTTCCAGTGATCTGCCTCGCCTTTGAAATGCTTGCCTTTCTTTCAACATTGATGGTTGGTCGAAACAAATTGACGATGCCCTAGGTACACATTCTTCCTGCATTTTTCCAGGTATATACTTTCGGTGTCATCTAAACAGTGCGTGCATGTGTGGTATCCCTTGTTTGTCTATCCTGAAAGGTTACTGAGAGCAGGCCAATTATTGATGGTTACAAACAGCAACGCATGTAGGTCAAATTCTTGTTGTTTGTGCTCATCCTACACACGTACACCATTTCCATTCCATAGCTGTAAAAGTTCTTCAACTAATGGGCTTAGGTACACATCAATGTCGTTGCCAGGTTGCTTAGGGCCTTGGATCAGAACTGACATCATAATGAACTTCCGCTTCATGCACAGCCAAGGAGGAAGGTCATAGATACATAGAGTCACAGGCCAGGTGCTGTGATTGCTAATCTGCTCCCCAAAAGGATTAATGCCATCCGCGCTTAAACCAAACCATACGTTCCTTGCGTCACCTGCAAAGTCCACCCAGTACTTTCTCTCGATTTTTCTCCACTGTGACCCATCAGCGGGTGCTCTCTACTTCCCGTCTTTCTTGTGGTCCTCTTTGTGTCATCGCATCAACTTGGCATGCTCTTTGTTTCTGAACAGATGTTTCAACCGTGGTATTATAGGAGCATACCAGATCACCTTGGCAGGAACCCTCTTCTTGGGGCACTCGCTGTCAACATCACCAGGGTCATCTCGTCTGATCTTATACCACAATGCATCGCATACCGGGCATGCGTTCAAGTCCTCGTACGCACCGTGGTAGAGGATGCAGTCATTAGGGCATGCATGTATCTTCTGCACCTCCAATCCTAAAGGGCATACAACTTTCTTTGTTGCGTACATACTGTCGGGCAATTCGTTATCCTTTGGAAGCTTCTTCTTCAATATTTTCAATAGCTTCTCAAATCCTTTGTCAGGTACACCATTCTCTGCCTTCCACTGCAGCAATTCCAGTGTGGTGCCGAGTTTTGTGTTGCCATCTTCGCAATTGGGGTACAACCCTTTTTTGTGATCCTCTAACATGCAATCAAACTTCAGCTTCTCCTTTACACTTTTGCACCGTCTCTTTGCATCAACAATGACCCGACAAAGATCATCATCGGGCACATCGTTTGGTTCCTCTTGATCTTCAGCTTCCCCCGTTGCAGCATCTTCAGCTTCCCCCGTTGCAGCATCACCGTATTCAGGGGGCACATAGTTGTCATCATCTTCTTCTTCTTCGTTGTCTTCCATCATAACCCCTCTTTCTCCGTGCTTGGTCCAAACATTATAGTGTGGCATGAAACCCTTATAAAGAAGGTGGGTGTGAAGGGTTTTTGAGTCAGAGTAAGACCCCGTATTCCCACATATAGGGCATGGACAACACATAAAACCATTATGCTTGTTTTCCTCAGCCACTGCGAGAAAATTATTCACGCCCTTAATGTACTCGGAGGTGCGTCTGTTACCGTACATCCATTGCCGGTTCATCTGCGTACATCATGAATAGATAAGTGACCAAATTAATAGAAGTTCATCGTCACATTAAAACCAAAGTACATACATAGTTCTCATTGAACAACATATAGCTCTCCAAAGCATCTAATTAAACCATACAATGAAACTATGTAAAACATTTCAATGCAACAACAAATGCAGTCATAACCGCAACCAAGGTAACAATTGATCCAACGGCATAATGATTCCAAGCCTCAGTATGAATGGCATATTTTCTAATCTTTCTAATCTTCAAGCACATTGCATCCATCTTGATCTTGTGATCATCGACGACATCTGCAACATGCAACTCCAATGTCATCTTCTCCTCCTCAATTTTTTCAATTTTTTCTTCAAGTAATTGTTTTCTTCTTCAACTAAATTTAACCTCTCGACAATAGGGTCGGTTGGAATTTCTGGTTCACATACCTCCTAGATAAAAAAATCTATGTCACGTTGCTTGATATAATTGTCATAAACACTAAATGAAACTAATAGTTATAAAAGATAATATATATATACCACATCAGAATCATAGACAGGACAAGGGCCGACAGAGGCGGATACCAAAACCATCGCACTATATAATAACAAACAATAATAAGTAAGAAAACTACACAAGTATCTACGTAAATCATACAAGTAAGAACTTTTTTCTTTTAGAAAGAAGATAAGATCAAGAGGCTCACCACGGTGGTGCCGCGACGAGATCGGCGCGGGCGATCAACATCGGTGAGGACGGGAACGGGACAGGACGGACTGCCAAACCTAGAAAAATCTCGAGGAAAATGGAGCTTGGACAAGGAGCTTCGAGAGGAGAAAGCTTAAGTGTGGCTCGGGCATTTCATCGAACACCTCATGTGCATAGGAGGTGAGCTAGAGCACCATAAAGCTCTCCAACGGCCGGCCAGAAAAACAAAGCAGTGGAGTGCTCTGCTCGTCGGCGAAGGGGTATATATAGGCATCTCATTGGTCCCGGTTCGTGGCTGGAACCGGGACTAAAGGACACCCTTTGGTCCCGGTTGCAGCCATGAACCGGGACCAATGGTTTTGGGCCAGGAGCGAGGCCCATTCGTCCCGGTTCGTGTCTAGAACTGGGACCAAAGGTGCTAGACGAACCGGGACCAATGCCCCACGAGGCCCAGCCGGCCCCCTGCCCTCACGAACTAGGACCTATGCCCCCATGGGTCCCGATTCGTGACTGAACCAGGACTAATGGGCTGGCCCAGCCCGAACCAAAGTCCTGTTTTCTACTAGTGCTCCTTTCCATGAGGAGAAGGGGGCGCCTCCCTATTGAGCCTTTGTGGCCCAATTCTCCTTCCACCGTTTGGCCTTCTAAGGACCGTTGGTATTTAATTAAATATAAAAGCATCCTAACTATTATTAGAGCCTTTATTATTAATTAACATCTCTAGAACACCCCCCTATATATTATCTATCAGTAAAACCCAGTATTGCCTCATAAACTCCGAAACCCTTCTAGAGACCCCGAGCGGTTCCCCTCGAAACTATTTCAAATATTAATGAAACAATTTCATGAATATATCCTCTATACTCCTGCCCTGCTAACACTCAGCAGATGGTGAGCACCTTAAGCTTGTGACACTATAGGTTCGGTAAAACATAGACATGACCAAAACCCCTTTGTTTAATGATCGATAGCGGACCGTGGACGTCCATAACGATCCCTATGATCACACAAATGAAATTTGAGTGAACCTTTTATTATCATGTGCTATTCCCTTGATTCACGAGACTTTACAAAACCCGCGCAAGATAAATCGGTATCCCCTTGAGTCATACACATGCTCACTATACCGGTCTCCTCATTCCCAGTTTTGTTCTTCTTTCTCGTTGACATATTCCGTCATCCCCATGACATAGTCACTTGTGTCTGGCCAGACGATGATGGATGCCGTCACACCGAGAGGGCCCTAAGTGTTGGAAATATGCCCTAGAGGCAGTAATTGTAGGAGATATGCCCTAGAGGCAATAATAATAGTTGTTATTTATCTCCGAATTTGTAAGTAATGTTTATGTTCTGCTAAAACTACAATGGTCCTTGAGCCCGTATATCCATAAAGGATCATAGAAAACCCATATGCACGTGTGGAACAATAAACGATAAATTTCTAGTCGTGCCTCTAAGACTGGCTCAAGTGTTGCATGATGGTCACGTTTTTCTGATCATGGGCACAACTATGCCGGCAAGAACAGCGGGTAGAATTCCGTTACTTTCTGCTATCATTTTTTACTAACCTATAGGTTAAGAAAGAAATTCGTCGATACATCATGACAAAACAAAGTTGCACAAACATTTGCTATTATCTCACACATTGTAGGGAGATTTTCCCTAATTAGTGACCGCGATAAATGTTAATAGTAATCAAAAGAAATATAAATGAAATGAACATCAAATCATGTAGTGCACCCAATTGATCTGTATGATTTGGCAAGAACAGTGGGTAGAATTCCGTTATTTTCTGCTATCATTTTTAGTAACATATAGGTTAAGAAAGAAATTTTCGATACCACAAACATTTGTTATTATCTCACACATTGTAGGGAGATAGCAAACCAATTAATTGATACATCATGGATTCATGGCCAAAATAATAATTGACGAAGCAGCCTACCTTTAAAGGAATCATCAAGGGTGGAGCGCCTAAATCGGTTAACACCTGGGCATGAAAATAACTGCCTTCTCATCCGGCGAGATCTGGAAGATTACGCAAACACAATAGCATCAGGGAGCTGCTATGACATGCTTCAGAGCATAGTATTCTTCTAGCATACACCCGTATGTGGTGTGGATGTTGCACCAGTACCTCGTAGTGCTGGCCATGCTAGTTGTCAGCGCGACGCAACCTGGGTCAGTCCGATGCACCTTCTTCTTCTACTACTACAACAGCTCGGCCTTCGGGGTGCCACTGGTCAAGTCTCACCGTGCTCGAGTCCGCCTCGACCTGCCGGGCTGCCCGTGCTGTGATTGATGCTCGCTTGGTGTCAATTCTATCGGTCAATGGAGGAAGATCACGGCGAAACAAGCGGACTGGCGGATGGGTACTAAGGATATCGGAGGGCGTGGCGGCCGGACGTTGAGGGCGAGATCGGACGACACGGCGGATGAGATGGGATCATGATGGAGGGCGAGGTCCCGCACAACGACCTCCTGGTAACGATCAATGTTTTAAATAGCGGGCTACGCCATTTAGCGGCGGCTCGGCCAGCAGCTAAAAGAGGCTATAGCGAAACTCACCTCATTTAGCGGCTTTACTAATAAATGAAAAAAAGAATAAATAATAGTATAATCAGGTATCATATATATACATACATATATGACATAACAACAAAAGGCAACAACATGAGCTGCTGTTGTTTATGGTACGGGGGCAGTGCTTGAGATACCTGCACCTATGAAACAAAAAAAGAATTAAGTTAGCAAAACAGAGATTAACCATAGCATCAGCTCTACTGAAACAACAGTGTTTAATCCACTACGAAGTACAAACTCCACTCAAGGGAAACAAACAACTCTCCAGATCAATCAACATTTGGTATACAGGAAAAGCTCAGAGAGATTCAATGCATAAATAACGTGGACTTGGAAAAAGTTCAGAGATTCAAAAAATCTGAGGACAGCAAGCAAGCAAGCACGTGGAAAGAAACAGAGAGGCCAAACCGACTCTGTTCACTTTGCTTCGTCGCTAAAGCCTCCGGCCGCGGATTTTTTGTCCAAAAGGACCCCCTATCGAACATTATTGTCAAAAAGGACTACCTGCGAATTTTTTTTGTCAAAAAGGATCCCTTCATTAGTGGCGGCAGGTGCGGCAGGCGACACGTGGCACCTGCCGCCATGCCAGGAGGCGGCGGGCCCTGCCGCCACTGCAGGAGGCGGCCACCGAGGCGAACGGGAATCCCAGCTACTCACCGCGCCACGATGGAACGGGGCGGGCCAGGTGGGCCCTGCAGCCACCGAGCGAGGCGGCCAGCCCTAGCGCGGTCGCTGACTGGACGACATGCCCTACTGCGCGCGGGCCCGGCCAGTGGGCCTCGCCGCCACTGCCTGAGGCGGCCTCACCTGGCCGACACTGCTGGTCCATAGCTGCTGCTGCTCGCGGGCCGAGGCGCGGGCCCTGCCGCTACTAGCGCAGGCGGTCGTTTGCTGCATGCGCCTCCGCATACGGCGCTGATTCCCTGCACTGTGGCAGACATGAGCATTGTGGCAAATGGCGCTGATTCCCATGCTTTGAAAATTGCTGTTGCAGGTGAGGTGACAGCACCCAAGAGCGTGATTTCCGCGCGGGAATATGGACGCTGATGCCTGCTTTTGGTTCTTTGGCCCGGGAATCAGTCCTACTTTTGCTACTTTTGCCTCATAGGATGCGACGGCACTGCGAGAACCGCTCTGGCTATTGCTTGAGCGGATGCGGCGACACTGCGGTAATCAGTCACTCGCTGCGGGAATCCGATGCTGCGGGAACCTGTTGTGTCGACACTACAGGGATCCTAAAATTTCCCATCTAATTTCCTTTGTTCTCGCTTATTTTCATCATTTATCGTCTGAGCCTATAAAAGGAGACACGGAGGCTCTCGTCCAGCCATCCTCGAAATCGCCAGTGCGCATAGTGTGTAACACATTTTTTCAGTCGGTATGAGTTTGCCTTGTTCGGATCAAAGCATTAGGCTGAGGAAAATGAAGAATGCAAGTTTGCCTTCGGGGATGGCAGTCCTGCGGTGTTGGTGTGCGATCTTTGCAAGGTGAAGGAGGTGACGGATTTTTCAGATTGGTTGGGCATGAAGTTTTTCATGTGCGCCAATTATGAGGAAGATCCAGCCGTAGCTATTTCAGAGTACGACAAGCCTCCGATATGCTTTAACCATCACGAATAGATATTGTTGGTATTTTGATTGATTCTTTAATAACATTCTTGTTTCTTGTTGTAGTCTCCTCCGCCTCTGTGCATATACTATCGTTGGATTGACACGGAGATGCTGTCTTGGGAAGTGACTGAGATTCATGAAAGAAGTTGCCGTGCGTGGAATAGTTTCTTTGCGGAAGAGCGACGCGAGAAGGCGGAAGCTGAGGAGAAAGTAGAGCAAGAGAGAGAGTAAAAGAATACTATGCGGAGCAACACCTTTTTTTCCAGGATTTAGGAAAGAAAAACAGGGAAGAGGCTCGTCGCATGGAGGAGCAGGAACGACAGCGAAAGGAGGCTCGTGAGGCGGAGAGGCGGAGAAAGAAAGAAATGGCTCATGAGGCCAAGGTAGCAGAAGAAGCTGGCGATGGAAAAGGAAAATATACACGCTGGACTCAGTAGATTCCTGTGGTAGTATTTTAAATTTCGCAATCATTTGTATCTTTATTTCTGCAGTTTAATGTAGCTTTATTTCAGGAGTTAAATGTAGGTTTATTCCTACGATGCATCTTATTTCAGTTGTACCGTGTCGTAATGGAAAAAAATATAGTTTTAGAATAAAGTAGTGGAATTTTCTTTCCCTCCACTAATATCGAACATCGTGCAACAACTACAAAATAAAATTAAGATAGAACATAATGCCCTACAATAAGAAAGTACAAACTAATAATGCAAGTACATCTGAATGAAACGGTAGAACTGAAATACAGCTTAAAAACTACATGAAGGCATCATCGTCATCCTCCGTCGATGCAGAACTCTTGCCCTTCGAGGATGCAGAACTCTTACCCTTGGACGATGCAGAACTCTTGCTCTTCGAGGATGCAATACTCTTGTCCTTAGACGATGCAGAACTCTTGCCCTTTGACGATGCAGAACCCGAAAGCGACGGCATGAAGATATCATCTTCATCCTCGCTCTCCTCAGTCCATAAAAATGGATGCTTTTCTGCAGTCCTTCTGAAAGTTTCACTCTTCGGCTCCACTACATTCTTCCATCTTGCATGCAACCTAAGAAGTTTTTTACGTACCTCCTCATAGGTCCTTTCAGGCCACCCAGACCTACATAATTGGTGAGCCAACTCATTCATTATGGTGTCACTACCGGTGAGTTCGTCCCATGGAACTATCCTATTGTCCATCCTGAAATCGGTAGCTAGCCTCACAAGAGTCCTGCTCATCCCAGGGTGAAAACTATGATCGAAAGGATAATGGGACATCTCGACTACACTACACTCGAATGCTTATCCACCTTCGTCTGAAGGGGTTTTTATAGGTAGAGAGGAGAAAATGGCGGGAAAGAACGAGTGCAGTATGGTGGGAAAGGGTTGGCGGGAACATATGGCGGGAAGGGGTTGGCGGGAAACAGGTGGCAGGAAGATATGGCGGGAAGGGGTTGGCAGGAAACGGGTGGCGGGACATATGGAGGGAAAGCGTTGGTGGGAAAATATTGAGGGAAAAGGGTTGCGCGAAAACATAAGTTGAAGAGTGGAGCGGGATAGTATGGCGGGAGATATAGGCGGGAAAAATTGTTCCTGACTCGTGCATTTTTATTTCAGCATACATAGATGTTCAAATCGAAAAATCTGATACTGACATATGTAGATACAATGAGTCGCGCACATGGATAGATGAATCATTGTAGTCGACGACGGCCACCTGGCCTTCCCTTCGGACCGAAAAGCTCCAAGTGATTAGGTGGTCGAGTTACACAAAGACCGCGGCCGTACTCCAGTTGGTCTTCCTGTGTCCGCGACTCCTGCATATGTGTATATATATGTATTGTATATGTATAAAATAAATATAGATTTGTGAGGTTGCAAATATAAAAAAAATAAGTCATTCCTTTGTACAAAATTTATTTTTTTTCTTAAATTCCACTCTTGTATGATTACTTTTGTATATTGTACAAATGCGGAATTTTGTTTAAGTTGTCTGCAATTTTTTTAATTATTTTTGCATTAACTAATTTATTCTCCATTAGAAAAAATCTTTTTTTTGTCTATCAACGGGCGACATATACTAAAGTTTGTTTCCTTGATGCAGTGAAATCTTCCTTAGATATACGCATGATATATCATATGTATACATATATGTATTGTATGCATGTATAAAACTAATATACATTTGTGAGGTTGCAAATACAAAAATAAATAAGCCAACGAACCAACCTGTGGTTGAGATGGTTAGGTGGACAGTGGTATCCCCAACCCACCAGGGTTCCTGGATTTATTTCAGGATTTCCGGCGATGAGCTTTCAGTGGGAGGAGACGTTTCCGTCGACGACGAGGCGCCTACGGTGACTTCGTAAATCTCAAGATAATATGCCGGCTCAGTCTCTCGGAGGTGCTCATAGGGGTAGGGTGTGCGTGTGTGCATTTATAGGAATGAGTGTATGCGCGTGTATGTGAGCGCTTGTGTCTGTACTGATGCTCAAAAAAATAAAAAAAATAAAGTCATTCGTTTGTACAAAAATTATTATTTTTGCATAAGTTCCACTCTTGTATGATTATTCTTGCATATTGTAGAAATGCGGAATTTTGTTTAAGTTGTCTGCACTTTTTTTTGTTACTTTTTGCATTAACTAATTTATTCTCCATTAGAAAACCTTTTTTTTGTCTATCAACCGGAAAAACAGAGTGAGCGAGATATGCTAAACGACGCTCGTGCGCGAGATAGCACAGACGGTGGTTGCTCACCTTAGCGGGCTGAGGCCCATTCGGCGGTGGTTGGGGCAGGCCGGCTAGGCCAGGGGAAAGTGGAGCGGAGCTGGGCCTGCAGCAGGCCTGGCCAACGACGACGACGAGGGCGGGCGGTCGAGCGGTTGCTCTGCTCGACCTCGAGCAGGGCCATGGCGGCGGTGGCGGCATCTTGGCAAGGTGGGCACGCACGGCGGGGTCGAGGGGAACGGGGACGGCGCCGGAGGCCGGATCCGGTTGCTCCCGGCCGGATCTGTGCAATGGCGGCACGGAGAACGACGGATCGGCGACGGAGAGAGTAGGCGGCGACCTGGTGTGGGGAGGCGGCGAGCTGCTGCGGGCTCCCAAGGTGGCGCTGGCGGCGGGGTCCGACGTGGGACGCGGGGAGGCGGCGGCGGGACTCCGGCGGAGGCGCTCGGCGGCACGGCCACCGGAGCGAGGAGGTGGGGGCGCTCGGGGAGAGCCCCGGCTCGGGCGCGCGCCGGTGCCTGCGGGCTGCGGCAGCTCGGGCCGGGCGGGCCAGATCCGGGCCACGGCGGGCCCACGCGGTGGGAGACCGGGGGAGCGGTGGTAGTTGGTGGGGTGCGGATTGTTTAAAAAAAAGTTGGTGGGGTGCGGAAAACGATGTGGGGCGTCACATGTAGCTTTTGTGCCAATCGTCCGAACAAAGATGTCTCTACTTTTCTATCCACCTTTTTATCGTGTTCTGGTTGGTCATTTTCCCGTTCCCCATATCGCTGCTCCCTTCTTTTCTTTCACATGCCGGTTTCTCCGGCTATAATTTTGCGTCCGAATAATGCTTTCGGGCACGTCGTTAGTGGCGAGCAAATTCACGCGCCTATTTCCCTCGGAATCAACCCTGCCATTATGATATGACCATGTGTATAGGATGCTTTCTTTGCGCGCATATGATTCCTTGTAAGTTCAAAGTAGTCGGTCCTGCATGCTAGACAGTAGTTGGTCGCTTTTGTCGTCTCACATGCACCGCTAGCTCCCGCTGAGTCTATTTGCCAGTGATTAAAATGAAGACTGCCCCTTTGCAGTCGTTGTATGGAACCAAGTGAACACATGGACGAACGAGGGATTCCGATATCTGGGTTCCTTCCTGAGCACGGAAGCGCGTCAGATTGGTGGGATACCTTGCTTGCAATCCAATCAAAGCTGGTGCGTCGGCGACGCAGCGGGAGGATCATCTACACCTTATGGTCAGTATGGAAGGAGCGAAACAGGCGTGTTTTCACCGGTATTTGTTTTGACGGCCTTGGAGGCAATTAAACAACGTGAATTGGCGTTTGCCGAAGCCAGGCCAACCGAGGGGATTGGCTAATTTAGTTTTGGGTTAGTACCGTGTTCTGGTGGTTTTATGTCGCGTTCCCTAAAAATGTGCGCCCTTTTGTACATCATGTTTCTCGCTGTCCTTCTATAAAGAAAAGATAGTGCTCCTGCGGGTTCCTCAAAAAAATGAAGAAGGAAGAGTGCACTCTCCCTGCAGCTGGCCCAAAGAGAGAAAATGAGATGCTGTGCTTGCAGACATGTGAGACAGAGAAGGTGTGAGAGATAGCAGAAATGGATAAGAGAGAGAGGAAATGGGAGACTGAGAAAAAGGAGCGAGGAAAAATGTAGGAAGATTGAACGGGCATTTTTCCGTGTGAGAGAGAGGAGATATAGTCTTTGTTCTTTTTTGACCAAGAGAGAATCCTCCATTTGAGAGAGAGCGGGAATCAAAACAGAGAAAAGAAAAGGCAGGAGAGAGAGCGTGGAGGGAGCCAGAAGATGGAAGAATGTTAATATGGTCCTCCTTACCTCAGGGGGAGGTAAGAAGGACATAGAAGATCTGAACCTTTGATACGATTTAGTACTGGGCCCAGGTAATTAATTGCACTTGATGCAGCCGGCCACCTCTTACCTCACATCAGATAAGGAAACGCCCCCCAAATTTCTCGTGCTTCAGCCGGTCACCTCTTCCCTTATGGCATATAAGGAAAACACCCCCAAACCTCTCGTTTCAGGAGAGATAACCACGGAGCAAAATAGTATCAGTTTTCCCGAATCACTCATCCCCGAAAAATCCTCCTGTGAATCCCCACTGATCCAAGTCCTTTCTATGGATTTCTTTCTCCATGGCTCCAGCTTCAAATCGCCGATTTTATGCCCGTCGTTATTCGCAGCAGCGCAGCCCATGCCTGTCACGGTGGCTTACTCGTGCCGCTCCCCTTGTGAAGTGCAGCGAGGTGAGGGAGGTGCGTGACATCGACGGATTCTAGTCCATGTTCTTGGTCAGCAGTCAGGGAGCAGCGGTTGAGATGGTATGTGCGTAGATGTTCATTTTATTTCAGCAGTGTTGCCTCAGTTTTGATGACTTTATTTTACGCTTTCGTGTTTAGCCTTTGACAGTATGTATGCCTAGAAAATTTGCTGATCTCTGTGATGATCTGAATGAGGACCAAATAAAACGTGTGCATGAGATGGAGTTATGGCCATTGCTTAATGTACCCTCCATGTCAATCTGTCGCATTCTTCTCGAGTCCCTTGCAGATGGTTACAGTGAAAGGGATAGAAGCTTTACAGTAGGTGAGCAGTTGGTTCCAATCTGTATTTGGGATGTGGAATGCATCTTAGGTTTGCCAAACCGAGGTGGGAAGATAACAATTAGTAAAAATCGAGCAGACCCAAAGTTGTTTGCGTTGTACAAGGGCGATAAGGCGATCACTTTCACTCAATTAGAAAAACAGATACGGAGTGGTGTAGCTAATGAGCACTTCATTAGAATGTTTGTCTTGTATGCAATTCGGACAGTTTTGGCACCATCTCAAAGGAATATGTTAGCAGCCACTACTTAAAAGTTGTTGCAGACATTTCAAAGATAAAAAAAATACAACTGGGCAGAGTTCACACTGGAATATTTGCTAACTAACTTGGCAGAATTCAAGAAAAACAAAAGATCAGGCCTAGTAGGTAACTTGGCACTTCTACAGGTAATTTTCATTCTTGGTTTATTGCTTGAGTTGTGTGATTTGCTAACTCATGTAAGTTATATATCTTCGATGATCAGGTTTGGTACTTCGAACATTTTCAAGCACATGGAGATGACTTTGCTTATGATCACCATGAGCATCCATTGATTAAAAACTAGGATCAACAGCAATGTGACAAGCAGATGATTTTAGACGCAAAAAATAAAATGGGTGCTGCAAAGGTTATTAAGAATCTTAGATATTTATTTTGTATTATGACTGATAACAATGTAATAATGGGTTGCATGGTTTAGGTGGTCATGTGTTTGTGTGTCAACTATTCTGATATACGTTTCACTTACGAACCAATTGTTGATGGTATTATTGAGTAATCACCCAAAGAAACAAATAATGGTTGCTTTGAGGATGAAAAGAAGCATATAGACTTGGATGGGTTAGATTACGACGCTAATTGTGATATAGGGCATCAAACAGTAAGTAACTCCAATTCAGTGCTAAATTTAATCTTAGATTTTCTATGTACTAGTCTTGTGTCTTTAGGACAACCTTGAAGGTGGAGAAGCAAACTTTGAAGCTAGGCTGGGAGTGGTAGAGGAGCGAACTAGATTGGTACCCAAATTGTATTCCAAAATGCAGGTTAGTCTTGTGCATTTTTAGAATTACTTTTTCATGTGTAAGAGTTTACTTACTAGTATTTATTGAATTAGGCCATTGAAAGGATGCTTGGTTACAATCATGGCTTATCACTTGATTATGATATGGATATGAGGAGCGGGAATCCTTCTCTACAAGACTAGTTGAGCTTGATACCTAGTATCACACAGAAACTAGATGTATGCATTCTTTTAATATTTGGATTGTTTTTATCAGCTATGACCCACACTATAATTGCACATAGCAGAATGTGATGGCACAACTCATTGGAAAAAGAGGACCAATGGTTAGTGAGGTGTTGCCGCGCAATTCACATGAAACTAAAAAGTTGAGAATGCAGTGCAAAGAAGAAATGAGTAATATTGTATCTCCTCTAAAGAAGAAAGCTGACCCACACACTTCAACTGCAATTGGCATGGCAAAAACGAGGGTGAATCGAATGGCAAGCAATACTGGTAAACCAAACACGTTACAATGCACCGATGGAAGGAAAGCACATGGCACATCTATTGAGGAGGTTAAAAGTGTTGATTTGTTTTCACCTGAAACATCTCCCAAAAATGCTAAAATGTCCAGCCCAACACCTCTTGAGAAGGTAGAAAGTATTGCCAATCTTGAATTGTCCAGCCCAACATTTCTTGAAGGGGTTAAAAGTATTGAAATGTTCTCTAGTGAAACACCTCTCGAAGACAAGGTTAAAAGTAATGAAGAGAATGAAGTTTCCAGTCCAACACTTGTTGATAAGATTAAAAGTAGGACGCATAGGAAACGCAGTAAAATATGTTCATCGCCATATGTTAGTGCGAAAAACAGGGCAAAATTTGTTCCCGACAACATCCACATAGGTATGCTATTAGATAGTGAAATAGTTGCAGTTTTATGGATTTGTTTTATTAATTGATGCATTCTGAAACATTTTTGCAGATGATATCACAAGAGGCCTTGATTTAAGTGACTTGGAAGTTGCTTCCATCAAGTTTGTACAAAAACAGCTTATGCTAGATGCTGAAAGGGTCGTTGTTTGTATTGGACAAATTGAGCTATTCTGCTCCAAAATGGCATCTCTTATTAGGCCCGTCAATGAGAATGGAGTGAAAAAGTGGTTATATGATGATGTAAGTCAGTGCTTTGTGCTATTTACAAGTTATGCACTTTGATACTAATTCTTGGTTCTTATTTCACTGCAGATAATAAACTTATATGCTACTATGTTCAATTCTCTTTGGGAAGAAGAAAGTGTAAAATATGCACTTTCAACTTTTGATTCCAAATTTCTAACTGCCGTTGGGAAAGAATGGCTTACACATGGTCATTTCATTCGAAAGTAGAAAAAAAGAGGCAATGAGCTTTGTTGCTCATTGATTCAACATGATATGGTATCGCTAAACCACTGATCTAAAGTGGTCGTGGATGCGGCTGGTCGCACAGCAAAACTGTTGTAGATCATTGATCTTTCTGTTGACTTTACTTGGACTTTGCATCATTTGTTGAGCATTTTATTTCTTTAAAAGCTTCCGCGTAAACTGAATTCACCCAAAAAAGCAACAATTTCAGCTAGTCTTAACCTATGGCAGGAGATAGAAGAGAAGAGATGACGCCCCACACCAGACATGAGCCATGGGTGTCTGATCCCCTGCGCCCCTTGCTGCTGCTCACACCCCTCACCAAAGAAGATGATTTGCCTGCTGTAATAAGAGGACCTGGAATGCTACGCTGTGCGATCAGCCTAGGGTCAGCCAACAATAAGCAATTTTCTCACAAATCATTTATCAAAGAAACTGGGAACTTCAAAATTTGAAGTCAAAATTTGAGTGAGCACTAAAATGTATTTATATCTCAAACAAGTTGTCAATATGATCGGAAAGTTATTAATCTTGTAAACATCACCCAAATATGATCGGAAAATTTGAATGACCACTAAAGTACAATATGAAGGAGTGTGCTATTACAATAAATATTTGTAATGTCAAAGCTTTATGAATTTCCATGGAGTGCGCTCTTCAACTGGGCGATTGCATCCTTGCTACGCCATGCTTGCGGGTACTGCTGAATGAAATTCCAGAGTGCATGGTGTTGTTGAATGAATTTCCAGAGTGCGCTCTTCAATGTACTTCCATCCTTGCGCTTAGCCCAAGTTGTATTATGCGGAAGTGGAGCCAATTTTTGAAGTACCACCCCTGCAAAAAATAATTAGATACTACTCAACATATAAAATCACAATAATTCATCAGTATTTCATTTGTTGTGTGACTTACTTTTCATTATCTGGACACTTCCTTTTGTCATGATCAGTTTTACGACATACTCCACATTTTCTTTGTCGGACATCTTGGAAATCTTTGATTCTTTTTTTTGGTGCGCCTTTGCTTACCACTCGCAAAGAATCTTCCACATTTATCAATGGTGATGCTCCATTTAGAAGACCTTGATTGACTTCACCTTTACTTCCATGAAAATCAACATTTTGCCTTCTTTTCTTCTGCTCATTAGTTAGAGTTTTCTTCCATCTAAGAAAGTCTTCAGTTGAACCCGATGCTTCATAAAAAACCGATTTAGACAAATTAACCAATTCGGCTTAACGTTCTTGCTGACTTGATTCATTTTTCTTTTCATCTGAAATGATACTTGACTTGGCATTCCGTGTCCATCTAGTCAGCACACAACTACGTGGGATGACTGCATCATGTTTAATCAGAACTAACATAACATGACAACAAGGTATTCCTTCACGTTAAAATTTTAGGCAGTTGCACTTAATATTTGCAAGTGTCTCCTCATCATCACATTCGACAAAACGAAAACTTGTGTACTCTCTGGCACTAACAATGTACTTTATGCAATTTTCATTTCCCAATATCTCAACAATCTCATAATTTGACGACCTTTCAATCTCCTTTGAACCAACTGAAAATTTGCTGGAGTGAAGCACTTCGCTGCATCCATTTCCAAAGGTTTATGTTCTGTAATGAGAACTGGCAAAGATTGTGAAGCTACACAATCCAATTCATACTCATTTCTTCTGATACGTTTAACACATCGAAAGAAATGTTCTTCCATATCTGCCAATGTCATTTTTCTGTTGAAGTGAGTGTGCAATTGGGAATCTAGGCTTTCACTGCACTGATTACTCTGTGCACCCAAAAAGTATTTGTTCTTGACATAACTAGCTGCCCACAGTTTTCGGATTTTGTACATCCTTGACAGCCACTTGTAACTTTTCTTACCCTCACCAATCTTGTGTGCCTCAACAAAATCTTTCCATCTGCGAACAAACTGACTTGGCGTGGTTGCTTTATATAATAGCTCCCTAAAATCTGGTATCATACAATGATGAATAAAGCGACTCATATTCCTATCCACGTGCCAAGTACACAATCGATGTATGCTGTTAGGAAGCACCTGCTGTATAGCTCTTCCCATTGCATGATCACCATCAGTTATTATGGACTTGGGTTCTTTCTGATACATTGCAACTAGTAGAGTACGCAATAACCATTTAAATGATTCAGATGTTTCATGAGAAACAATAGCACAAGCAAAAACTGTGGTGCTACGATGGTGATTCAACCCCACAAAAAGAACAAAGGGCATGTTGTACTTATTTTTCTGATACGTGCTGTCAAAAATGAGAAGATCTCCAAATGCTTGGTAATCTAGGCGAGACTGACCATCACACCAAAACAAATTAACCAAGCGGCCTTCAGAATTGGTTTGGTAGTCAAAGAAGAATTCACAATCTTCTAGTTGTATTTGTCTCATATTCTGCAGAACTACATTTGCATCACCATCAACAATCTTAGCACATTTATTTAAGTATGAAAAGTTGTAAAGATCCCTCGGGACATATCCAACTACAGCATAATCTCCATTGCTCTCCTACACCATAACATCCATAATCTGATGTTTTCTCAAGCCAGCCTTCTTGAGACCTATAATTTCATTTTTCTGCCAATCTGTCACTTTTCTGTGTGAACGGAGAAATGCTGTTTCATTGGGTCTAGCCAGCTCATGGTTGTGTGAATCAATGTACTTGTCAACATACCATAGATCCATCTCACGGCTGAATTTAATCACTAACTTCACAGGACATTCAAATCTTGTAAGTGGCTGATGTTTCTGTTTTCTATTTGGCAAATTGAAATACTTCTCATCTCTCACCCCAGCTTTTGAGCAAAGAAACTGTCGACTTATTATACAACCTGTGATTTTTGAGCGCCTAACTTTGCTCTTTCGGACACTGAATACTTTTGTCTTGGCAAACTTATTGAAAAAATCATAGCATTCTTCATCAGAACTGAAGGTCCTTTGTATATTCAGCTAATTCTTCTAGTGTCTAGGTTACTTCATTATCATCTTGGGGAGACATACCAAATTATTCCCTAAATGAAGACAACCAACTATTTATCATCTGGATTACTCACTGGTGCTAAAATAAGAATGGAAAGATCGACTGGTTTGGCTTGGCATATGCCAATATAACATACTCCAGTAGATAAAGAAATATACAGTCTGGGAGTAATGACTGTTACCTTCACTACCGGAACAGGGCTCTAAGCCGACGGCCAAAAGTATGCCGACAGCCACCGTTGGCCTCTTCCAGACTATCCAGACAGCTGGCCCTAGGCCGTCGGCATACAACGGTCGTCGGGCTATCCCAGTATACGCCGACGGCCCCCCGTCGACAAAGAACGTCCGTCGGCATAGCCAGATCTACGCCTATAGCTGTCGTCGACATATATGGGCCGTCGGCATAGCTGCGGGCCCGGGGACCATGCCCGTGACGGGCAGCTAACAGCGTCGGATCTACGCTGACTGCCGAGACGGGCTGCCGTCGGCATAGATACGGGTGCCACATCATCGATCCAAAGCGCACCGACCAAGGCCTATGCCGACGGCTGCTGTCGGCATAGATGACACGTCATCGATCCGCACCGCGCCGTCCATTTTCCCTGGTCGCAGCTATGCCAACGGCTTTGCCGTCGGCATATCTTTTTTTTCATTTTTTTTGCATAGCTATATTTTTAAATTTTTTAAGTATTATTATTTGACTAACTTACATGTAGCATTTGTTAATATATATAAGCATACATACATTTTTTCGATTCTATATGAAGGGTGACCCCCCTCACAGATGGCGCCGACGCCGGCCGGCACCTGGAGGGGGGAAACAGCCGCATCGGGTCTATACGGAGGGGACATTGCTCCCAAATGTTTCTATATATGGGGTGACCTACCACAACCGGTTGGTGTGGTGGCATCTCTGATGAGGCGGCATGCGTCTCCGTGGTGTGTCCCCACTCAGGGACGGCGCCTTTGGTGGCACCTGGAGGGGGGGTAACAAACGCGTCGGGTCTACATGGACAGGATCTTGCTGTGGGTTTGGCCTAGATGTTGCTCCCAGGTGTTCATATGGGCTGACCTAACACAACCGGGTGGAGAGGTCCACTGGTCAAAACTGTCAGTGGAAAGTCAAAGGGCTAGATCTCGTGGTCAACTGCTTCAGGGTTAGGCGAGACGGGGGCCTTGGGGGGTAGCAATGCCACCGGAGCATCGCAACGGGCCCTCATACATGCAGGGAGGTGTGGTGGCATGTCTAAAGAGGCGGCACGCGTCTCCGGGGTGTGGCCCCCCTCACGGACGGCGCCGCCGCCGGCACCTGGAGGGGGGAAACGGACGCGTCGGGTCTACACGGAGGTGATGTAGCTGTGGGTTTGGCCCGGATGTTGCTCCTAGGTGTTCCTATGGGCTGACCTAACACAGCTGGGTGGAGAGGTGTTGGAAATATGCCCTAGAGGCAATAATAAAAGGATTATTATTATATTTCCTTGTTCATGATAATTGTCTTTTATTCATGCTTTAATTGTATTATCCGGAAATCGTAATACACGTGTGAATACATAGACCACAACATGTCCCTAGTGAGCCTCTAGTTGACTAGCTCGTTGATCAACAAATAGTCATGGTTTCCTGACTATGGACATTGGATGTCTTTGATAACGGGATCACATCATTAGGAGAATGATGTGATGGACAAGACCCAATCCTAAGCATAGCACAAGATCGTGTAGTTCGTTTTGCTAGAGCTTTTCCAACGTCAAGTATCTTTTCCTTAGACCATGAGATCGTGTAACTCCCGGATACCGTAGGAGTGCTTTGGGTGTACCAAACGTCACAACATAACTGGGTGACTATAAAGGTATACTACGGGTATCTCCAAAAGTGTCTGTTGGGTTGACACGGATCGAGACTGGGATTTGTCACTCCGTATGACGGAGAGGTATCACTGGGCCCACTCGGTAATGCATCATCATAATGACCTCAAAGTGACCAAGTGTTTGGTCACGGGATCATGCATTACGGTACGAGTAAAGTGACTTGCCGGTAACGAGATTGAACAAGGTATTGGGATACCGATGATCGAATCTCGGGCAAGTAAAATACCGATTGACAAAGGGAATTGTATACGGGGTTGCTTGAAACCTCGACATCGTGGTTCATCTGATGAGATCATCGAGGAGCATGTGGGAGCCAACATGGGTATCCAGATCCCGCTGTTGGTTATTTACCGAAGAGCGGTCTCGGTCATGTCTACGTGTCTCCCGAACCCGTAGGGTCTACACACTTAAGGTTCGGTGACGCTAGGGTTGTAGAGATATGAGTATGCAGCAAACCGAAAGTTGTTCAAAGTCCCGGATGAGATCCCGGACATCACGAGGAGTTCCGGAATGGTCCGGAGGTAAAGAATTATATATGGGAAGACGAGTTTCGGCCATCTGGAAAGTTTCGGGGTTCACTGGTATTGTACCAAGACCACCGAAAGGGTCCCGGGGGTCCACCGGGTGGGGCCACCTATCCCGGAGGGCCCCATGGGCTGAAGTGGGAGGGGAACCAGCCCCTGGTGGGCTGGTGCGCCCCCCTGGGCCCCCCTCTGCGCCTAGGGTTGGGAACCCTAGGGGAGGGGCAGTGGCGGCGCCAGGAATTTCTTCCTTGGTATTCATTGGTATTCATTTGTGCAATTTTATAGCAATATAACAACAAATATACAGGAAGCTAGCTGCAATATACCAATGGATTAGCAATTCTTGGGTATTCCATGGAAGTCCAGGGAAGACCCCTTGCGCCGCCACTGGGGAGGGGGCACCTCCACTTGCCTTGGGGGGCAAGTTTCCCCCCTTGGCCGCCGCCCCCCTAGGAGATCCCATCTCCTAGGGCCGGCGCCCCCCCCCTGGGGTCCCTATATAAAGAGGGGGGGTGGGAGGGCAGCCGCACCCTGACACCTGGCGCCTCCCTTCCCCCCTTGCTACACCTCTCCCTCCCGTAGTCGCTTGGCGAAGCCGTGCCGGATCCCTGCTGCATCCACAATCACGCCATCGTGCTGCTGGATCTTCATCAACCTCTCCTTCCCCCTTGCTGGATCAAGAAGGAGGAGACTTCACGCTGACCGTACGTGTGTTGAACGCGGAGGTGCCGTCCGTTCGGCGCTAGGATCTCGGGTGATTTGGATCACGACGAGTACGACTCCCTCAACCCCGTTCTCTTGAACGCTTCCGCTCGCGATCTACAAGGGTATGTAGATGCACTCCTCTCTCTCGTTGCTAGATGAACTCATAGATTGATCTTGGTGAACGTAGGAAAAAATTTATTTTATGCAACGTTACCCAACAATGGTATCAGAGCTAGGTCTATGTGTAGTTCTCTATTGCACGAGTAGAACACAAATCTGTTGTGGGCGTAGATGTTGTCAACTTTCTTGCCACTACTAGTCCTATTTTGCTTCAGCGGTATTGTGGGATGAAGCGGCCCAGACCGACCTTACACGTACGCTTACGTGAGACAGGTTCCACCGACTGACATGCACTAGTTGCATAAGGTGGCTAGCGGGTGTCTGTCTCTCCCACTTTAGTTGGAGCGGATTCGATGAAAAGGGTCCTTATGAAGGGTAAATAGAAGTTGATAAATCATGTTGTGGTTATTCGTAGGTAAGAAAATGTTCTTGCTAGAACGCTATTGCAGCCACGTAAAAGATGCAACAACAATTAGAGGACGTCTAACTTGTTTTTGCAGTAATTGCTTTGTGATGTGATATGGCCAAAAGTTGTGATGAATGATGAATGATATATTGTGATGTATGAGATCATGTTCTTGTAATAGGAATCACGACTTGCATGTCGATGAGTATGAAAACCGGCAGGAGCCATAGGAGTTGTCTTAATTATTGTATGACCTGCATGTCAATGATTTAACGCCATGTAATTACTTTGCTTTATTGCTAAACTGTTAGCCATAGTAGTAGAAGTAATAGTTGGCGAGCAACTTCATGGAGACACGATGATGGAGATCATGATGATGGAGATCATGGTGTCATGCCGGTGACGAAGATGATCATGGAGCCCCAAAGATGGAGATCAAAGGAGCTATATGATATTGGCCATATCATGTCACTACTATTTAATTGCATGTGATGTTTATTATGTTTATGCATCTTGTTTACTTAGAACGACGGTAGTAAATAAGATGATCCCTCATAATAATTTCAAGAAAGTGTTCCCCCTAACTGTGCGTCGTTGCTAAAGTTCGTCGTTTCGAAGCACCACGTGATGATCGGGTGTGATAGATTCCTACGTTAACATACAACGGGTGTAAGGCAGTTTTACACATGCAAAAACACTTAGGTTAACTTGACGAGCCTAGCATGTACAGACATGGCCTCGGAACACAGAGACCGAAAGGTCGAACATGAGTCGTATGGAAGATACGATCAACATGGAGATGTTCACCGATGATGACTAGTCCATCTCACGTGATGATCGGACACGGCCTAGTCGACTCGGATCATGTAACACTTAGATGACTAGAGGGATGTCAAATCTGAGTGGGAGTTCATTAATTTGATTAGATGAACTTAATTATCATGAACTTAGTCTAAAATCTTTGCAAAAATGTCTTGTAGATCAAATGGACAACGCTCATGTCAACATGAACTTCAACGCGTTCCTAGAGAAAACCAAGCTGAAAGATGATGGCAGCAACTATACGGACTGGGTCCGGAACCTGAGGATCATCCTCATAGCTGCCAAGAAAGCATATGTCCTAGAAGGACCGATAGGTGAAGCACCCATCCCAGAGAACCAAGACGTTATGAACGCTTGGCAGTCACGTGCTGATGATTACTCCCTCGTTCAGTGCGGCATGCTTCACAACTTAGAACCGGGGCTCCAAAAGCATTTTGAGCAACACGGAGCATATGAGATGTTCGAGGAGCTGAAAATGGTTTTTCAAGCTCATGCCCGGGTCGAGAGATATGAAGTCTCCGACAAGTTCTATAGTTGTAAGATGGAGGAAAATAGTTCTGTTAGTGAGCACATACTCAAAATGTCTGGGTTGCACAACCGCCTGTCCTAGCTGGACATTAACCTTCCGGACGAGGCGGTCATTGACAGAATCCTTCAGTCGCTCCCACCGAGCTACAAGAGCTTTGTGATGAACTACAATATGCAGGGGATGGTGAAAACTATTCCTGAAGTATTTTCAATGCTGAAGTCAGCAGAGGTAGAAATCAAGAAAGAACACAAGTGTTGATGGTCAATAAAACCACCAAGTTCAAGAAAGGCGAGGGTAAGAAGAATTTCAAGAAGGACGGCAAGGATGTTGCCGCGCCTGGTAAGCCAGTTGCCGGGAAGAAGTCAAAGAATGGACCCAAGCCTGAGACTGAGTGCTTTTTTTGCAAAGGGAAGGGTCACTAGAAGCGGAACTGCCCCAAATACTTAGCGGACAAGAAGGCCGGCAACACTAAAGGTATATGTGATATACATGTAATTGATATGTACCTTACCAGTACTTGTAGTAACTCCTGGGTATTTGATACCGGTACCGTTGCTCATATTTGTAACTCACAGCAGGAGCTGCGGAATAAGCGGAGACTGGCGAAGGAGGAGGTGACGATGCGCGTCGGGAATGGTTCCAAGGTTGATGTGATCGCCATCGGCATGCTACCTCTACATTTACCCACGAGATTAGTTTTAAACCTTAATAATTGTTATTTAGTGCCAAGTTTGAGCATGAACATTGTATCTGGATTTCGTTTAATACGAGATGGCTACTCATTTAAATCCGAGAATAATGGTTGTTCTATTTATATGAGAGATATGTTTTATGGTCATGCCCCGATGGTTAATGGTTTATTCTTAATGAATCTCGAATGTAATGTTACACATGTTCATAGTGTGAATACCAAAAGATGTAAAGTTGATAACGATAATCCCACATACTTGTGGCACTGCCGCCTTGGTCACATTGGTGTCAAGCGCATGAAGAAACTCCATGCTGATGGACTTTTAGAGTCTCTCGATTATAAATCATTTGACACATGCGAACCATGCCTCATGGGCAAAATGACCAAGACTCCGTTCTCCGGAACAATGGAGCGAGCAACCAACTTATTGGAAATCATACATACTGATGTGTGTGGTCCAATGAGCGTTGAGGCTCGCGGAGGATATCATTATGTTCTCACTCTCACTGATGACTTAAATAGATATGGGTTTGTCTACTTGATGAAACACAAGTCTGAGACCTTTGAAAAGTTCAAGGAATTTCATAATGAAGTAGAGAATCAATGTGACCGAAAGATAAAATTCTTACGATCAGATCATGGAGGAGAATATTTAAGTTACAAATTTGGGATGCACTTAAGAAAATATGGAATCGTTTCACAACTCACGCCGCCTGGAACACCTCAGCATAATGGTGTGTCCGAACGTCATAATCGCACTCTATTGGATATGGTGCGATCTATGATGTCTCTTACCGATTTACCGCTATCATTTTGGGGATACGCTCTAGAGATAGCTACATTCACTTTAAACAGGGCTCCTTCTAAATCCATTGAGACGACACCGTATGAATTATGGTTTGGGAAGAAACCTAAGATGTCGCTTCTAAAAGTTTGGGGATGCGATGCTTATGTCAAGAAACTTCAACCTGAAAAGCTCGAACCCAAATCGGAAAAATGCGTCTTCATAGGATACCCTAAGGAAACGATTGGGTATACCTTCTACCTTAGATCCGAAGGCAAGATCTTTGTTGCCAAGAATGGATCCTTTCTGGAAAAAGAGTTTCTCTCGAAAGGAGTAAGTGGGAGGAAAGTAGAACTCGAAGAAGTACTACCTCTTGAACCGGAAAGTAGTGCAGCTCAGGAAAATGTTCCTGTGGTGCCTACACCGACTGTAGAGGAAATTAATGATGATGATCAAGGTACTTCAGATCAAGTTGCTACTGAACTTCGTAGGTGCACAAGGACACGTTCCACACCAGAGTGGTATGGCAACCCTGTCCTGGAAATCATGTTGTTAGACAACGGTGAACCTTCGAACTATGAAGAAGCGATGGCGGGCCCAGATTCCAATAAATGGCTTGAAGCCATGCGATCCGAGATAGAATCCATGTTGGGGAATGTAGTAATTTCAAAAAATTTCCTACGCACACGCAAGATCATGGTGATGCATAGCAACGAGAGGGTAGAGTGTTGTCCACGTACCCTCGTAGACCGTAAGCGGAAGCATTATGACAACGCGGTTGATGTAGTCATACGTCTTCACGATCCGACCGATCCAAGCACCGAACGTACAGCACCTCCGAGTTCAGTACACGTTCAGCTCAATGACGATCCCTGGACTCCAATCCAGCAGGGTGTCGGGGATGAGTTCCGTCAGCACGATGGCGTGGTGACGATGATGATGTTCTACCGACGCAGGGCTTCGCCTAAGCACCGCAACGATATGACCGAGGTGGAATATGGTGGAGGGGGCACCGCACACGGCTAAGGAACGATCACGAAGATCAACTTGTGTGTCTGGAGGTGCCCCCTGCCCCCGTATATAAAGGATCAAGGGGGGAGGCCGGCCGGCCCTAGGGGGCGCGCCAAGGAGGGGGGAGTCCTCCTCCTAGTGGGAGTAGGACTCCCCTTTCCTAGTCCAACTAGGAAGGAGGAAGGGGGAAGGAAAGAGAGGGAGAGGAAGAGGGAAAGAGGGGCCGCGCCCCCCTCCCCTTGTCCAATTCGGACTCCCCATGGGAGGGGGCGCGCCACCTCCTGGGCTGCATCCCTCTCTCTCCCCTCAGGCCCAGTAAGGCCCAATACTTCCCCCGGGGGTTCCGGTAACCCCTCCGGCACTTCGATTTTCTCCGAAATCACCCGGAACACTTCCGGTTTCCGAATATGGTCGTCCAATAAATCAATCTTTATGTCTCGACCATTTTGAGACTCCTCGTCATGTCCGGAATCACATCCGAGACTCCGAACAACCTTCGGTACATCAAAACATATAAACTCATAATAAAACTGCCATCGTAACGTTAAGCGTGCGGACCCTGCGGGTTCGAGAACTATGTAGACATGACCTAGAACTATTCTTGGTCAATAACCAATAGCGGAACCTGGATGCTCATATTGGCTCCCACATATTCTACAAAGATCTTTATCGGTCAAACCGCATAACAACATACGTTGTTCCCTTTGTCATCGGCATGTTACTTGCCCGAGATTCGATCGTCGGTATCTAATACCTAGTTCAATCTCGTTACCGGCAAGTCTCTTTACTCGTTACGTAATGCATCATTCCGTAACTAACTCATTAGCTACATTGCTTGCAAGGCTTATAGTGATGTGCATTACCAAGAGGGCCCAGAGATACCTCTCCGACAATCGGAGTGACAAAACCTAATCTCGAAATACGCCAACCCAACATGTACCTTTGGTGACACCTGTAGAGCTCCTTTATAATCACCCAGTTACGTTGTCACATTTGGTAGCACAGAAAGTGTGCCTCCGGTAAACGGGAGTTGCATAATCTCATAGTTACAGGAACATGTATAAGTCATGAAGAAAGCAATAGCAACATACTAAACGATCAAGTGCTAGGCTAACGGAATGGGTCATGTCAATCACATCATTCTCCTAATGATGTGATCCCGTTAATCAAATGACAACACATGTCTATGGTTAGGAAACATAGCCATCTTTGATTAATGAGCTAGTCAAGTAGAGGCATACTAGTGACGTTATGTTTGTTTATGTATTCACACATGTATCATGTTTCTGGTTAATACAATTCTAGCATGAATAATAAACATTTATCATGATATGAGGAAATAAATAATAACTTTATTATTGCCTCTAGGGCATATTTCCTTCAGTCTCCCACTTGCACTAGAGTCAATAATCTAGATTACACAGTAATGATTCTAACACCCATGGAGTCTTGGTGCTGATCATGTTTTGCTCGTGGAAGAGGCTTAGTAAATGGGTCTGCAACATTCAGATCCATATGTATCTTCAAAATCTCTATGTCTCCCACCTGGACTTGGTCCCGGATGGAATTGAAGCGTCTCTTGATGTGCTTGGTCCTTTTGTGAAATCTGGATTCCTTTGCCAAGGCAATTGCACCAGTATTGTCACAGAAGATCTTCATTGGTCCCGATGCACTAGGTATGACACCTAGATCGGAAATGAACTCTTTCATCCAAACTCCTTCATTTCCTGCTTCCGAAGCAGCTATGTACTCCGCTTCACATGTAGATCCCGCCACGATGCTTTGTTTAGAACTGCACCAACTTACAGCTCCACTGTTTAATAAAAACACGTATCCGGTTTGTGATTTAGAATCGTCTGGCTCAGTGTCAAAGCTTGCATCGACGTAACCATTTACGACTAGCTCTTTGTCACCTCCATATACGAGAAACATATCCTTAGTCCTTTTCAGGTATTTCAGGATGTTCTTGACCGTTGTCCAGTAATCCACTTCTGGATTACTTTGGTACCTTCTTGCCAAGCTTATTACTAAGCATACGTCAGGTCTGGTACACAGCATTGCATACATGATAGAGCCTATGGCTGAAGCATAGGGAATATTTTTCATTTTCTCTCTATCTTCTACTGTGGTCGGGCATTGAGTCTGACTCAACTTCATACCTTGTAATACAGGCAAGAACCCTTTCTTTGCCTGATCCATTTTGAACTTTTTCAAAACTTCATCAAGGTATGTGCTTTGTGAAAGTCCAATTAAGCGTCTTGATCTATCTCTATAAATCTTGATGCCCAATATGTAAGCAGCTTTACCGAGGTCTTTCATAGAAAAACTTTTATTCAAGTATCCCTTTATGCTATCCAGAAATTCTATATCATTTCCAATTAATAATATGTCATCTACATATAATATCAGAAATGCTACAGAGCTCCCACTCACTTTCTTGTAAATACAGGCTTCTCCAAAAGTCTCTATAAAACCATATGCTTTGATCACACTATCAAAGCGTTTATTCCAACTCCGAGATGCTTGCACTAGTCCATAAATGGATCGCTGGAGCTTGCACACTTTGTTAGCACCTTTTGGATCGACAAAACCTTCTGGTTGCATCATATACAACTCTTCTTCCAGAAATCCATTCAAGAATGCAGTTTTGACATCCATTTGCCAAATTTCATAATCATAAAATGCAGCAATTGCTAACATGATTCGGACAGACTTAGGCATCGCTACGGGTGAGAAAGTCTCATCGTAGTCAACCCCTTGAACTTGTCGAAAACCTTTCACAACAAGTCGAGCTTTATAGACAGTTACATTACCATCTGCGTTAGTCTTCTTCTTAAAGATCCATTTATTCTCAATGGCTTGCCGATCATCGGGCAAGTCAACTAAAGTCCATACTTTGTTCTCATGCATGGATCCCATCTCAGATTTCATGGCTTCTAGCCATTTTGCGGAATCTGGGCTCATCATCGCTTCCTCATAGTTCGTAGGTTCGCCATGGTCAAGTAACATGACTTCCAGAATAGGATTACCGTGCCACTCTGGTGCAGATCTTACTCTGGTAGACCTACGAGGTTCAGTACAAACTTGATATGAAGTTTCATGATCAATATCATTAGCTTCCTCACTAATTGGTGTAGTTGTCACAGGAACCGGTTCTTGTGATGAACTACTTTCCAATAAGGGAGCAGGTACAGTTACCTCATCAAGTTCTACTTTCCTCCCACTCACTTCTTTCGAGAGAAACTCCTTCTCTAGAAAGGATCCGAATTTAGCAACGAAAATCTTGCCCTCAGATCTGTGATAGAAGGTGTACCCAACAGTCTCTTTTGGGTATCCTATGAAGACACATTTCTCCGATTTGGGTTCAAGCTTATCTGGTTGAAGTTTCTTCACATAAGCATCGCAGCCCAAAACTTTAAGAAACGACAACTTTGGTTTCTTGCCAAACCACAGTTCATAAGGCGTCGTCTCAATGGATTTTGATGGTGCCCTATTTAAAGTGAATGCGGCCGTCTCTAAAGCATAACCCCAAAATGATAGTGGTAAATCAGTAAGAGACATCATAGATCGCACCATATCTAGTAAAGTACAATTACGACGTTCGAACACACCATTTCGTTGTGGTGTTCCGGGTGGCGTGAGTTGCGAAACTATTCCGCATTGTTTCAAATGTAAACCAAACTCGTAACTCAAATATTCTCCTCCACGATCATATCGTAGAAATTTTATTTTCTTATTATGATGATTTTCCACTTCACTCTGAAATTCTTTGAACTTTTCAAATGTTTCAGACTTGTGTTTCATTAAGTAGATATACCCATATCTGCTCAAATCATCTGTGAAGGTGAGAAAATAACGATACCCTCCGCGAGCCTCAATCTTCATTGGACCACAAACATCAGTATGTATGATTTCCAATAAATCAGTTGCTCGCTCCATAGTTCCGGAGAATGGCGTTTTAGTCATCTTGCCCATGAGGCACGGTTCGCAAGTACCAAGTGATTCATAATCAAGTGATTCCAAAAGTCCATCAGTATGGAGTTTCTTCATGCGCTTTATACCGATATGACCTAAACGATAGTGCCACAAATAAGTTGCACTATCATTATCAACTCTGCATCTTTTGGTTTCAACACTATGAATATGTGTATCACTACTTTCGAGATTCAATAAAAATAGACCACTCTTCAAGGGTGCATGACCATAAAAGATATTACTCATATAAATAGAACAACCATTATTATCTGATTTAAATGAATAACCGTCTCGCATCAAACAAGATCCAGATATAATGTTCATGCTCAACGCTGGCACCAAATAACAATTATTTAGGTCTAAAACTAATACCGATGGTAGATGTAGAGGTAGTGTGCCGACTGCGATCACATCGACTTTGGAACCATTTCCCACGCGCATCGTCACCTCGTCCTTAGCCAATCTTCACTTAATCCGTAGTCCCTATTTCGAGTTGCAAATATTAGCAACAGAACCAGTATCAAATACCCAGGTACTACTACGAGTATTAGTAAGGTACACATCAATAACATGTATATCACATATACCTTTGTTTACTTTGCCATCCTTCTTATCCGCCAAATACTTGGGGCAGTTCCGCTTCCAGTGTCCAGTCTGCTTGCAGTAGAAGCACTCAGTCTCAGGCTTAGGTCTAGACTTGGGTTTCTTCTCTTGAGCAGCAACTTGTTTGCTGTTCTTCTTGAAGTTCCCCTTCTTCTTCCCTTTGCCCTTTTTCTTGAAACTGGTGGTCTTGTTGACCATCAACACTTGATACTCCTTCTTGATTTCTACCCCCGCGGCTTTTAGCATTGCGAAGAGCTCGGGAATAGTCTTGTTCATCCCTTGCATATTATAGTTCATCACGAAGCTCTTGTAGCTTGGTGGCAGTGATTGAAGAATTCTGTCAAGGACACTATCATCAAGAAGATTAACTCCCAGTTGAATCAAGTGATTATTATACCCAGACATTTTGAGTATGTGTTCACTGACAGAACTATTCTCCTCCATCTTGCAGCTATAGAACTTATTGGAGACTTCATATCTCTCAATCCGGGCATTTGCTTGAAATATTAACTTCAACTCCTGGAACATCTCATATGCTCCATGACGTTCAAAACGTCGTTGAAGACCCGGTTCTAAGCCGTAAAGCATGGCACACTGAACTATCAAGTAGTCATCAGCTTTGCTCTGCCAGATGTTCTTAACGTCGTCAGTTACATCAGCAGCAGGCCTGGCACCCAGCGGTGCTTCTAGGACGTAATTCTTCTGTGCAGCAATGAGGATAATCCTCAGGTTACGGACCCAGTCCGTGTAATTGCTACCATCATCTTTCAACTTTGCTTTCTCAAGGAACACATTAAAATTCAACGGAACAACAGCACGAGCCATCTATCTACAACAAACATAGATAAGCAAAATACTATCAGGTACTAAGTTCATGATAAATTTAAGTTCAATTAATCATATTACTTAAGAACTTCCACTTAGACAGACATCTCTCTAGTCATCTAAGTGATCACGTGATCCAAATCAACTAAACCATGTCCGATCATCACGTGAGATGGAGTAGTTTCAATGGTGAACATCACTATGTTGATCATATCTACTATATGATTCATGTTCGACCTTTCGGTCTCCGTGTTCCGAGGCCATATCTGTTATATGCTAGGCTCGTCAAGTTTAACCTGACTATTCCACGTGTGCAACTGTTTTGCACCCGTTGTATTTGAACGTAGAGCTTATCACACCCGATCATCACGTGGTGTCTCAGCACGAAGAACTTTCACAACGGTGCATACTCAGGGAGAACACTTCTTGATAATTTTTAGCGAGAGATCATCTTAAAATGTTACCGTCAATCAAAGCAAGATAAGATGCATAAAGGATAAACATCACATGCAATCAATATAAGTGATATGATATGGCCATCATCATCTTGTGCTTGTGATCTCCATCCCCGAAGCACCGTCGTGATCACCATCGTCACCGGCGCGACACCTTGATCTCCATCGTAGCATCGTTGTCATTACGCCATCTATTGCTTCTACGACTATCGCTACCACTTAGTGATAAAGTAAAGCAATTACAGGGCGTTTGCATTTCATACAATAAAGCGACAACCATATGGTTCCTGCCAGTTGCCGATAACTTCGGTTACAAAACATGATCATCTAATACAATAAAATGTAGCATCACGTCTTGACCATATCACATCACAACATGCCCTGCAAAAACAAGTTAGACGTCCTCTACTTTGTTGTTGCAAATTTTACGTGGCTGCTACGGGCTGAGCAAGAACCGTTCTTACCTACGCATCAAAACCACAACGATAGTTTGTCAAGTTAGTGTTGTTTTAACCTTCGTAAGTACCGGGCGTAGCCATACTCGGTTCAACTAAAGTTGGAGAAACAGACACCCGCTAGTCACATGTGTGCAAAGCACGGCGGTAAAACCAGTCTCGCGTAAGCGTACGCGTAATGTCGGTCCGGGCCGCTTCATCCAACAATACCGCCGAACCAAAGTATGACATGCTGGTAAGCAGTATGACTTGTATCGCCCACAACTCACTTGTGTTCTACTCGTGCATATAACATCAACGCATAAAACCTAGGCTCGGATGCCACTGTTGGGGAACGTAGTAATTTCAAAAAAATTCCTACGCACACGCAAGATCATGTTGATGCATAGCAATGAGAGGGGAGAGTGTTGTCCACGTACCCTCGTAGACCATAAGCGGAAGCGTTATGACAACGCGGTTGATGTAGTCGTACGTCTTCACGATCCGACCGATCCAAGCACCGAACGTACGGCACCTCCAAGTTCAGCACACGTTCAGCTCGATGACGATCCCTGGACTCCGATCCAGCAGGGTGTCGGGGATGAGTTCCGTCAGCACGACGGTGTGGTGACGATGATGATGTTCTACCGACGCAGGGCTTCGCCTAAGCACCGCAACGATATGACCGAGGTGGAATATGGTGGAGGGGGGCACCGCACACGGCTAAGGAGCGATCACGAAGATCAACTTGTGTGTCTGGAGGTGCCCCCCTGCCCCCGTATATAAAGGAGCAAGGGGGAGGCCGGCCGGCCCTAGGGGGCGCGCCAAGGAGGGGGAAGTCCTCCTCCTAGCGGGAGTAGGACTCCCCTTTCCTAGTCCAACTAGGAAGGAGGAAGGGGGAAGGAAAGAGAGGGAGAGGAAGAGGGAAAGAGGGGCCGCGCCCCCCTCCCCTTGTCCAATTCGGACTCCCCATGGGAGGGGGCGCGCCACCTCCTGGGCTGCATCCCTCTCTCTCCCCTCAGGCCCAGTAAGGCCCAATACTTCCCCCGGGGGTTCCGGTAACCCCTCCGGCACTTCGATTTTCTCCGAAATCACCCGGAACACTTCCGGTTTCCGAATATGGTCGTCCAATAAATCAATCTTTATGTCTCGACCATTTTGAGACTCCTCGTCATGTCCGGAATCACATCCGAGACTCCGAACAACCTTCGGTACATCAAAACATATAAACTCATAATAAAATTGCCATCGTAACGTTAAGCGTGCGGACCCTACGGGTTCGAGAACTATGTAGACATGACCTAGAACTATTCTCAGTCAATAACCAATAGCGGAACCTGTATGCTCATATTGGCTCCCACATATTCTACGAAGATCTTTATCGGTCAAACCGCATAACAACATACGTTGTTCCCTTTGTCATCGGCATGTTACTTGCCCGAGATTCGATCGTCGGTATCTAATACCTAGTTCAATCTCGTTACCGGCAAGTCTCTTTACTCGTTACGTAATGCATCATTCCGTAACTAACTCATTAGCTACATTGCTTGCAAGGCTTATAGTGATGTGCATTACCGAGAGGGCCCAAAGATACCTCTCCGACAATCGGAGTGACAAAACCTAATCTCAAAATACGCCAACCCAACATGTACCTTTGGAGACACCTGTAGAGCTCCTTTATAATCACCCAATTATGTTGTGACTTTTGGTAGCACACAATGTGTTCCTCCGGTAAACGGGAGTTGCATAATCTCATAGTTACAGGAACATGTATAAGTCATGAAGAAAGCAATAGCAACATACTAAACGATCAAGTGCTAGGCTAACAGAATGGGTCATGTCAATCACATCATTCTCCTAATGATGTGATCCCGTTAATCAAATCACAACACATGTCTATGGTTAGGAAACATAACCATCTTTGATTAATGAGCTAGTCAAGTAGAGGCATACTAGTGACGTTATGTTTGTTTATGTATTCACACATGTATCATGTTTCCGGTTAATACAATTCTAGCATGAATAATAAACATTTATCATGATATGAGGAAATAAATAATAACTTTATTATTGCCTCTAGGGCATATTTCCTTCAATCCATGTATGAAAATAAAGTATGGACTTTGACAGACTTGTCCGATGATCGGCGAGCGATAGAAAACAAATGGATCTTTAAGAAGAAGACGGACGCGGATGGTAATGTTACCATCTATAAAGCTCGACTTGTCGCTAAGGGTTATCGGCAAGTTCAAGGGGTTGACTATGATGAGACTTTCTCTCCCGTAGCGAAGCTGAAGTCCGTCCAAATCATGTTAGCAATTGCCGCATACTATGATTATGAGATATGGCAGATGGACGTCAAAACGACATTCCTTAACGGCTATCTTAAGGAAGAACTGTATATGATGCAGCCGGAAGGTTTTGTCGATCCTAAGAATGCTAACAAGGTATGCAAGCTCCAGTGGTCCATTTATGGGCTGGTGCAAGCATCTCGGAGTTGGAACATTCGCTTTGATGAGATGATCAAAGCGTTTGGGTTTATGCAGACTTATGGAGAAGCCTGCGTTTACAAGAAAGTGAGTGGGAGCTCTGTAGCATTTCTCATATTATATGTAGATGACATACTTTTGATGGGAAATGATATAGAACTTTTGGATAGCATTAAGGCCTACTTGAATAAGTGTTTTTCAATGAAGGACCTTGGAGAAGCTGCTTACATATTAGGCATCAAGATCTATAGGGATAGATCGAGATGCCTCATAGGTCTTTCACAAAGCACATACCTTGATAAGATATTGAAGAAGTTCAATATGGATCAGTCCAAGAAAGGGTTCTTGCCTGTATTGCAAGGTGTGAGATTGAGCTCGGCTAATGCCCGACCGCGGCAGAAGATAAAGAAGAGATGAGTGTCATCCCCTATGCCTCAGTCATAGGATCTATTATGTATGCCATGCTGTGTACCAGACCTGATGTAAACCTTGCCGTAAGTTTGGTAGGAAGGTACCAAAGTAATCCCGGCAAGGAACACTGGACAGCGGTCAAGAATATCCTTAAGTACCTGAAAAGGACAAAGGACATGTTTCTCGTTTATGGAGGTGACGAAGAGCTCGTCATAAAGGGTTACATCGATGCTAGCTTCGACACAGATCTGGATGACTCTAATTCACAAACCGGATACGTGTATATGTTGAATCGTGGAGCAGTAAGCTGGTGCAGTTGCAAGCAGAGCGTCGTGGCGGGATCTACATGTGAAGCGGAATACATGGCAGCCTCGGAGGCAGCGCATGAAGCAATATGGATGAAGGAGTTCATCACCGACCTAGGAGTCATACCCAATGCGTCGGGGCCGATCACTCTCTTCTGTGACAACAATGGAGCTATTGCCCTTGCCAAGGAGCCCAGGTTTCACAAGAAGACCAGGCACATCAAGCGTCATTTCAACTCCATCCGTGAAAATGTTCAAGATGGAGACATAGATATTTGCAAAGTACATACGGATCTGAATGTCGCAGATCCATTGACTAAACCTCTTCCGCGAGCAAAACATGATCAACACCAGAACTCTATGGGTGTTCGATTCATCACAATGTAACTAGACTATTGACTCTAGTGCAAGTGGGAGACTGTTGGAAATATGCCCTAGAGGCAATAATAAAAGGATTATTATTATATTTCCTTGTTCATGATAATTGTCTTTTATTCATGCTTTAATTGTATTATCCGGAAATCGTAATACACGTGTGAATACATAGACCACAACATGTCCCTAGTGAGCCTCTAGTTGACTAGCTCGTTGATCAACAAATAGTCATGGTTTCCTGACTATGGACATTGGATGTCTTCGATAATGGGATCACATCATTAGGAGAATGATTTGATGGACAAGACCCAATCCTAAGCATAGCACAAGATCGTGTAGTTCGTTTTGCTAGAGCTTTTCCAATGTCAAGTATCTTTTCCTTAGACCATGAGATCGTGTAACTCCCGGATACCGTAGGAGTGCTTTGGGTGTACCAAACGTCACAACGTAACTTGGTGACTATAAAGGTATACTACGGGTATCTCCGAAAGTGTCTGTTGGGTTGACACGGATCGAGACTGGGATTTGTCACTCCGTATGATGGAGAGGTATCACTAGGCCCACTCGGTAATGCATCATCATAATGAGCTCAAAGTGACCAAGTGTTTGGTCACGGGATCATGCATTACGGTACGAGTAAAGTGACTTGCCGGTAATGAGATTGAACAAGGTATTGGGATACCGACGATCGAATCTCGGGCAAGTAAAATACCGATTGACAAAGGGAATTGTATACGGGGTTGCTTGAAACCTCGACATCGTGGTTCATCCGATGAGATCATCGAGGAGCATGTGGGAGCCAACATGGGTATCCAGATCCCGCTATTGGTTATTGACCGGAGAGTGGTCTCGGTCATGTCTACGTGTCTCCCGAACCCGTAGGGTCTACACACTTAAGGTTCGGTGACGCTAGGGTTGTAGAGATATGAGTATGCAGCAAACCGAAAGTTGTTCGGAGTCCCGGATGAGATCCCGGACATCACGAGGAGTTCTGGAATGGTCCGGAGGTAAAGAATTATATATGGGAAGTCGAGTTTCGGCCATCGGGAAAGTTTCAGGGTTCACCGGTATTGTACCGGGACCACCGGAAGGGTCCCGGGGGTCCACCGGGTGGGGCCACCTATCCCGGAGGGCCCCATGGGCTGAAGTTGGAGGGGAACCAGCCCCTGGTGGGCTGGTGCACCCCCCCTGGGCCCCCCTCTGCGCCTAGGGTTGGGAACCCTAGGGGAGGGGGCGCCTCCACTTGCCTTGGGGGGCAAGTTTCCCCCCTTGGCCGCCGCCCCCCCTAGGAGATCCCATCTCCTAGGGCCGGCGCCCCCCTGGGGTCCCTATATAAAGAGGGGGGTGGGAGGGCAGCCGCACCCTGACACCTGGCGCCTCCCTTCCCCCCTTGCTACACCTCTCCCTCCCGTAGTCGCTTGGCGAAGCCCTACCGGATCCCTGCTGCATCCACCATCACGCCGTCGTGCTGCTGGATCTTCATCAACCTCTCCTTCCCCCTTGCTGGATCAAGAAGGAGGAGACGTCATGCTGACCGTACGTGTGTTAAACGCGGAGGTGTCGTCCGTTCGGCGCTAGGATCTCCGGTGATTTGGATCACGACGAGTACGACTCCCTCAACCCCGTTCTCTTGAACGCTTCTGCTTGCGATCTACAAGGGTATGTAGATGCACTCCTCTCTCTCGTTGCTAGATGAACTCATAGATTGATCTTGGTGAACGTAGGAAATTTTTTATTTTATGCAACGTTACCCAACAAGAGGTCCACTAGTCAAAACCCGTCCGTGGAAAGTCAAAGGGCTAGATCTCGTGGTCAACCGCTCCAGGGTTAGGTGGGACGGGGACCCTGGGGGTAGCATTGCCACCGGAGCATCGCACCAGGCCCTCATTCATGACGGGTTGTGTGGTGGCATGTATGAAGAGGCGGCACACGTCTCCCGGGTGTGGCCCCCCTCATGGACGGCGCCACCGCCAGCACCTAGAGGGGGGAAACGGACGCGTTGGGTCTACGTGGACGGGATCTTGCAGTGGGTTTGGCCCCGATGTTGCTCCTAGGTGTTCCTATGGGCTGACCTAACACAACCGGGTGGAGAGGGTACCTGGTCAGAGCACGTCCGTGGAAAGTCAAAGGGTTAGATCTTGTGGTCAACCGCTCCAGGGTAAGGTGGGACGGGGGCCCGGGGAGGTAGCAATGCCACTGGAGCATCGCACCGGGCCCTCATACATGCGGGATGGTGTTGTGGCATGTCTGAAGAGGCGACACTCATCTCCGGGGTGTGACCCTCCTCACGGACGGCGCCGCCGCCGGCACCTGGAGGGGGAAACGGCCGCGTCGGATCTACACAAAGGTGATGTAGCTGTGGGTTTGGCCCGGATGTTGCTCCTAGGTGTCCCTCTGGGCTGACCTAACACAACTAGGTGGAGAGGTCCACTGGTCAAAGCCCGTCCGTGGGAAGTCAAAGGGCTAGATCTCGTGGTCAACTGTTCCAGGGTTAGGCGGGACGGGGGCCCTGGGGGTAGCAATGCCA
>NC_041391.1:685673897-685718527 GCF_002162155.2 Triticum dicoccoides
GTCGGGTCTACAAGGAGGTGATGTAGCTGTGGGTTTGGCTCGGATGTTGCTCCCAGTTGTCCCTCTGGCTGACCTAACACAACCGGGTGGGGAGGTCCACTGGTTACATCCCGTCCATGGGAAGTCAAAGGGCTAGATCTCGTGGTCAACCGCTCCAGGGTTAGGCGGGACGGGGGCCCGGGGGGAGGGGGTAGCAATGCCGCCGGAGTGTCGCACCATGCCCTCATACATGTGGGGTGGTGTTGTGGCATGTCTGTAGAGGCGGCACGCGTCTCCGGGGTGTGTCCCCCCTCACGGACGGCGCCGCCCCCGGCACCTGGAGGGGGGAAATGGACGTGTCGGGTCTACACGGAGGGGTTTTTGCACTGGGTTTGGCCTGGATGTTGCTCCCAGGTTACACGGATGCAGACTGCAAATAAAAAACACCGGCATCCATCATGGAAAATGGATGATTACTCTGAAACCTTCAGTGCCCAAAAACCGGACCGATGCCCGGGCACCGAAAGTTTTAGAGTAATTGTTCGTTTTCCTAACGAAACTCTAATGAATACCAGAGCTTGCTTCATATGGATTAGCGAAGTATTTAAACTGGTCAAATACTCTTCCTTTGGCAATGTGGTACTAATTAGATGCCATCTATGTTGTTGAAAATTAGATGCTATCCCCCGTCCGTCCTGCACCGACCCCGGCCCCGTCCACATTGCCCCGACCCTGCGCCCCCTCCCTCTCCTGCTCGGGCCTCTACCGGCCTTCGCCGCACCGGCCCGGGCTCGGAGACCCCTTCACCGACGCCCTGCAGCCACCCCGACCCCGCCCCCTCCCGCAGCCGCCCCGACCCCGGTGAGCCTTCTTTTTTTCATTTTTTTTCATTTGTTAGATGAATGCCACTGTTAGATGCATGAATGGATATTAGATGAATGGATATTAGATGCATATGCTAGATAGATGGATAATTTTTTTTGTTTTGTGTAGTTTTATTAGGTTTTTAGATACATAGTAGATAGTTTTTATTAAGTTTGTCAATGAATGTTAGTCAAGTTAACAAATGTTTTAGTTTCTAAAATATAGATGAATAGATGTTGGTTAAGTTTGTGATAGAGGGATGAATATTGGTCAAGTTATTATTTGGTCAAGTTAGTGTTAGAGCATCTCCAACCGCGCCCCCAACAAGGCCCCCCAGGCAATTTTTCGGCCGCCGGCGCCAAAAAATCGGCCCAGTCGCGCCCCCAGGGGCCCATTTTTCGCCGGCTCGGGCCGAAATTGGCGCCGGCGGACCCAACCCGAACCCGATGCATTGGGGGTCGCTCGGGGGCGCCGGGCGAATCTTTTATGGCGCGAAAGCGCCGTGGGCCAGCCGCGTCAACGACTCGGCTCCCCTCTCGCCGCTTCGTCGTCCTCATCTCCTCATTTCCCGTGGCGAATCAATGCCAAAGCTGCGCGCGCTGCCGCGCCGGTCAGCCTCCATTGATGCCTCACGGGCGGCGCAGTGAAGTCCGGGCGACGCGCCTCCCCTCGGCCGCCACGTCTCCCGCCACGCGTAACGCGTCGGCCAACCTACCGCGCGGCGCTTCCGCCTATATAAGCCGAGGACCAGCATGCCGGAGATACGCACGCACACTACACTGCCGACGCGCCAACTTCTCCCTTTTCCTCCTCTCGCCGTCTCCAGCTCAGAAGGATGGCCGAGCGCTTCCCAGGCGACGGTGCGACGGCGAATGGTTTTGGCCGCCGCCATCTGCACGAGGACGAGGCTCGCCTCCTCTTCGAGGCCGAGTACCCGGCCGCGCCGGACATGCGGGTGCCCGGGTCATGGAGGATCAGCGCCGGCGGCGTCCCTGTGCCACCACCGCCCACCGGGGTGGCGCGGTGTGCGGAGATCGCATGCATCCGCGCATCCCTGCCGCGGGCGGCGAGGGAAAGCCGGCGGTACAACCCCGACAGCCTGCTCTGGGAGCCCTACTTCCGCCGCCGACACGCCGAGCTGCTCGAGGCGACGAACGGCGTCGTGCCCTCCGGCAGGCTCAACTCCGAGGGCCGGCGCCGGTGGTGGGGCTTACCCGGCCACACGTTGGAGGCCGTCCTCGAGTACATCGAGGGCGGCAACACGCTGTGCCTCGAGTACCCCGCTCGCCTGACCTTCTCACGCCGCCGTGGAAGCTCCTGGACGCCAAGGCGCATGGAGCGGTGATGTCTACTACACAACCTTCTTGTAGATGTTGTTGGGCCTACAAGTGCACAGGTTTGTAGGACAGTAGCAAATTTCCCTCAAGTGGATGACCTAAGGTTTATCAATCCGTAGGAGACGTAGGATGAAGATGGTCTCTGTCAAGCAACCCTGCAACCAAATAACAAAGAGTCTCTTGTGTCCCCAACACACCCAATACAATGGTAAATTGTATAGGTGCACTAGTTCGGCGAAGAGATGGTGATACAAGTGCAAAATAGATAGTAGATAAAGGTTTTTGTAATCTGAAATAATAAAAACAGCAAGGTAGCGAGCGGTAAAAGTGAGCGTAAACGGTATTACAATGATAGTAAACAAGGCCTAGTGTTCATACTTTCACTAGTGCAAGTTCTCTCAACAATAATAACATAGATAGATCATATAACAAGCCCTCAACAGGCAACAAAGAGTCACTCCAAAGCCACTAATAGCGGAGAACAAACGTAGAGATTATGGTAGGGTACGAAACCACCTCAAAGTTATTCTTTCGGATCGATCTATAAAAGAGTTCGTACTAGAACAACACCTTAAGACACAAATCAACCAAAACCCTAATGTCGCCTAGATACTCCATTGTCACCTCAAGTATCCATGGGCATGATTATACGATATGCATCACACAATCTCAGATTCATCCAACCAACATAAAAGTACTTCAAAGAGTGCCCCAAAGTTTCTACCGAAGAGTCAAGAACGTGTGCCAACCCCTATGCATAGGTTCATGGGCGGAACCCGCAAGTTGGTCACCAAAACATACATCAAGAGGCACATGATATGTCATTGTCACCACAGATAAGCACGACAAGATATACATCAAGTGTTCTCATAAAAGACTCAATCAGATAAGATAACTTCAAAGGGGAAACTCAATTCATCACAAGAGAGTAGAGGGGGAGAAACATCATAAGATCCAACTACAATAGCAAAGATCGGGATAAATCAAGATCGTGCCATAGAGGGAACACGAGAGAGAACACGGGTGAGAGAGATCAAACACATATCTACTGGTACATACCCTCAGCCCCGAGGGTGAACTACTCCCTCCTCGTCATGGAGAGTGCCGGGATGATGAAGATGGTCACCGGTGATGGGTCCCCCCTCCGGCAGGGTGCCGGAATGGGCTGCCGAGAGGTTTTTGGTGGCTACAGAGGCTTGCAGCAGCGGAACTCCTGATCTATCTTCTGTTCTGGAAGTTTTAGGGTACGTAGGTATATATGGGTGCAAGGGGCACGTCGGTGGAGCTTCGGGGGCCCCACGAGGCAGGGGGTGCGCCCTAGTGGGGTGGGCGCACCCCCCACCCTCGTGGCCAGCTCTCGTATCTTCTGACGTAGAGTCCAAGTCTATCCGGTGGCTTTCCTTCCAAAAATAACTTCTCCAATTAATTTCGTTCCCTTTTGACTCCGTCTGATATTCCTTTTCCTCAAAACACTGAAATAGGCATAAAACAGCAAACGGCTGGGCCTCCGGTTAATAGGTTAGTCCAAAAAATAAAATAAAAGTGGAAAATAAAGCCCAATATTGCCTAAAGCAGTAGATAAAGTAGCATGGAGCAATCAAAAATTATAGATACGTTGGAGACGTATCAAGCATCCCCAAGCTAATTTCCTGCTTGTCCTCGAGTAGGTAAATGATAAAAGAGAATTTTTGATGCGGAGTGATACTTTGGCATAATTTCAATGTAAATCTTCTTAATTGTAGTATGAATATTCAGATCCGAAAGATTCAAGACAAAAGTTCATATTGACGTAAAAGTAATAATACTTCAAGCATACTAATCAAAGCAATCATGTCTTCTCAAAATAGCATGGCTAAAGAAAGTTATCCCTACAAAATCATATAGTCTGGCTATTGCTCTATCTTCATCACACAAAGTATTTAATCATGCACAACCCCGATGACAAGCCAAGCAATTGTTCCATACTTTAGTAATCTCAAACTCTTTCAACTTTCACGCAATACATGAGCGTGAGCCATGGACATAGCACTATATGTGGAATAGAATGGTGGTTGTGGAGAAGACAAAAAAGGAGAAGATAGTCTCACATCAACTAGGCGTATCAACGGGCTATGGAGATGCCCATTAATAGATATCAATGTGAGTGAGTAGGGATTGCCATGCAACGGATGCACTAGAGCTATAAATATATGAAAGCTCAACCAAAGAAACTAAGTGGGTGTGCATCCAACTTGCTTGCTCACGAAGACCTAGGGCACTTTTGAGGAAGCCCATCATTGGAATATACAAGCCAAGTTCTATAATGAAAAATTCCCACTAGTATATGAAAGTGACAACATATGAGACTCTCTATTATGAAGATCATGGTGCTACTTTGAAGCACAAGTGTGTTAAAAGGATAGTAACATTGTCCCTTCTCTCTTTTTCTCCCATTTTTTTGTTTTTTTTGTTTGGGCCTTTTCTCTTTTTTTATGGCCTCTTTTTTTCTTTTCTTTTTTATTTTTCGCCCGGAGTCTCATCCCGACTTATGGGGGAATCATAGTCTCCATCATCCTTTCATCACTGGGACAATGCTCTAATGATGATCATCACACTTTTATTTTTCTTACAACTCAACAATTACAACTCGATACTTACAACAAAATATGACTCTATATGAATGCCTCCGGCGGTGTACCGGGATATGCAATGAATCAAGAGCGACATGTATGAAAATTATGAAGGTGGCTTTGCCACAAATACGATGTCAACTACATGATCATGCAAAGAAATATGACAAAAGTAATGTGTGTCATATGAACGGAACAGTGGAAAGTTGCATGGAAATATATCTCGGAATGGCTATGATAATGCCATAATAGGTAGGTATGGTGGCTGTTTTGAGGAAGGTATATGGTGGGTGTATGGTACCGGCGAAAGTTGCGTGGCACAAGAGAGGCTAGCAATAATGGAAGGGTGAAAGGGTGCGTATAATCCATGGACTCAACATTAATCAAAAGAACTCATGCACTTGTTGCAAAAATTTAGAAGTCATCAAAAACCAAAGCACTACGCGCATGCTCCTAGGGGGATAAATTGGTAGGAAAAGACCATCGCTCGTCCCCGACCGCCACTCATAAGGAAGACAATCAATAAATAAAATTGTGCTCCAACTTCATCACAAAGCGGTTCACCATACGTGCATGCTACGGGAATCACAAACTTCAACACAAGCATTCTTTAAATTCATAATCACCCAACTAGCATCACTTTGATATTATCACCTCCATATCTCAAAACAATTATCAAGCATCAAACTTATCTTAGTATTGAACGCACTCAAAACAAAAGTTTCACATATCTTGAATACCAAGTATATTAATGTTAAGCAAATTACCATGCTATTAAAGACTCTCAAAATAATATAAGTGAAGCATGAGAGTTAATCTGTTTCTTCAAAATAAAACCACCATTGTGCTCTAAAAGATATAAGTGAAGTACTAGAGCAAATGACAAACTACTCTGAAAGATATAAGTGAAGATCAATGAGTAGTCGAATAATTATGCAACTATGCGAAGACTCTCTCTCATTTAAGAATTTCAGATCTTGGTATTGTATTCAAGCAGCAAGAAAAACAAAATAAAATGACATTGCAAGGATAGCACAACTCATGTGAAGAAGCAAAACCTTAGGCTCAACCAATACTAACCGATAGTTGTTGAAGAAGAAAGGTGGGATGCCTACCGGGGCATCCCCAAGCCTAGATGCTTGAGACTTCTTGAAATATTATCTTGGGGTGCCTTGGGCATCCCCAAGCTTGAACTTTTGTGTCTCCTTAATTCCTCTCTTATCATGGTTTCTCTTTTTATCAAAAGCTTCATTCACAACAAACTCAACAAGAACTCGTGAGATAGGTTAGTATAAACCAATGCAAAACCTTATCATTTTATACTGTAACAAATCACTAAAATTATTATTCAACATTTCATACTAAATGCCTCTGTATATTTAATACTCCTATCCTCAAATAGAATCATTAAACAAGCAAACATATGCAAACAATGCAACCATAACAGCAATCTGCCAAAACAGTACAGTCTGTAAAGAATGCAAGAGTATCAATACTTCCGTGACTCCAAAAATTATGAACTAAAATTACCGCTGTAATAAATTTATCAGATCTTCATATGCAAAAATATTGAACATTATACCATTCTCTGACTTTTCTAGGGAATTTTTGCAACAGCGGTAAACTTTCTGTTTTCAAACAGCAACATGTATACAAGCAAAATAAGCATGGCAAAGGCTATCCTTGACTTTTTTATTGAAACTAAAGATGCAAAACATTATTCTAACTAACATAAAGCAAAAACTAACAAAAAAAAATGACGCTCCAAGCAAAACACATATCATGTGGCGAATAAAAATATAGCTCCAAGTAAAGTTACCGATGAATGAAGACAAAAGAGTGGATGCCTTCTGGGGCATCCCCAAGCTTAGGCTCTTGTTTGTCCTTGGATATTACCTTGGGGTGCCTTGGGCATCCCCAAGCTTAGGCTCTTGACACTCCTTATTCCATAGTCCATCGAATCTTTACCCAAAACTTGAAAACTTCAACCACACAAAACTCGTAAGCTCCGTTAGTATAAGAAAATAAATCACCACTTAGGTACTGTAATTAACTCATTATAAATTCATATTGGTGTAATATCTACTGTATTCTAACTTCTCTATGGTTCATACCACTTAATACTATCCATAGATGCATCAAAATAAGCAAACAACACCATGAAAACAGAATCTGTCAAAAACAGAACAGTCTGTAGTAATCTGTATCAAACGTATACTTCTGTAACCCCAAAAATTATGAAATAAATTGCTGGACCTGAGTAATTTGTCTATTAATCATCTGCAAAAAGAATCAACCTAAAAGCACTCTCCAGTAGAAAATGGCAGCTAATCTCGTGAGCGCTAAAGTTTCTGTTTTTCACAGCAAGATCACATAAACTTCACCCAAGTCTTCCCAAAGGTTCTACTTGGTACTTTATTGAAACAAAAGCTATAAAACATGATTAATACAGTAGCTTAATCATGTGGACACACAAAAACAGTAAGGATAAATATTGGGTTGTCTCCCAACAAGAGCTTTTTTTAATGCCTTTTAGCTAGGCAAGATGATGACAATGATGCTTACATAAAAGATAAGAATTGAAACATAATGGGAGCATCATGAAGCATATGACTAGCACATTTAAGTCTAACCCACTTCCTATGCATAGGGATTTTGTGATCAAACAACTTATGGGAACAATAATCAACTAGCATAGGCAGGTAACACAAGCATAGCTTCAAGAATTTAAGCACATAGGGAGGAAACTTGACATTATTGCAATTCCTACAAGCATATATTCCTCCCTCATAATAATTTTCAGTAGCATCATGAATGAATTCAACAATATAACCAGCACCTAAAGCATTCTTTTCATGATCTACAAGCATAGAAAATTTACTATTCTCCACATAAGAAAAATTCTTCTCATGAATAGTAGTGGGAGCAAACTCAACAAAATAACTATCATATGATTGAAAATTAAGATCAAGATGACAAGTTTCATGGTTATCATTATTCTTTAAAGCATACGTGTCATCACAATAATCATCATAGATAGGAGGCATGCTTTCATCATAGTAAATTTGCTCATCAAAGCTTGGGGGACAAAAAATATCATCTCCATCAAACATAGCTTCCCCAAGCTTGTGGCTTTGCATATCATTAGCATCATGGATATTCAGGGAATTCATACTAACAACATTGCAATCATGCTCATCTTTCACATATTTTATGCCAAGAATTCTATGTAATTCTTCTTCTAGTACTTGAGCATAATTTTCCTTTCCATCATACTCACGAAAGATATTAAAAAGGTGAAGCGTATGTGACAAACTTAACTCCATTTTTTTGTAATTTTCTTTTATAAACTAAACTAGTGCTAAAACAAGAAACAAAAAGATTCGATTGCAAGATCTAAAGATATACCTTCAAGCGCTAACCTCCCCGGCAACGGCGCCAGAAAAGAGCTTAGTTGACGGGGTGTGAGTGAGTGCCCTTTACCTAGCCTCCCCGGCAACAGCGCCAGAAAAGAGCTTGATGTCTACTACACAACCTTCTTCTTGTAGACGTTGTTGGGCCTGCAAGTGCACAGGTTTGTAGGACAGTAGCAAATTTCCCTCAAGTGGATGACCTAAGGTTTATCAATCCGTAGGAGGCGTAGGATGAAGATGGTCTCTGTCAAGCAACCCTGCAACCAAATAACAAAAAAGTCTCTTGTGTCCCCAACACACCCAATACATTGGTAAATTGTATAGGTGCACTAGTTCGGCGAAGAGATGGTGATACAAGTGCAAAATAGATAGTAGATAAAGGTTTTTGTAATCTGAAATAATAAAAACAGCAAGGTAGAGAGCGGTAAAAGTGACCGTAAACGGTATTGCAATGATAGGAAACAAGGCCTAGGGTTCATACTTTCACTAGTGCAAGTTCTCTCAACAATAATAACATAGATAGATCATATAATAAGCCCTCAACATACAACAAAGAGTCACTCCAAAGCCACTAATAGCAGAGAACAAACGTAGAGATTATGGTAGGGTATGAAACCACCTCAAAGTTATTCTTTCGGATCGAGCTATAAAAGAGTTCGTACTAGAATAACACCTTAAGACACAAATCAACCAAAACCCTAATGTCACCTAGATACTCCATTGTCACCTCAAGTATCCATGGGCATGATTATACGATATGCATCACACAATCTCAGATTCATCCAACCAACATAAAAGTACTACAAAGAGTGCCCCAAAGTTTCTACAGGAGAGTCAAGAACGTGTGCCAACCCCTATGCATAGGTTCATGGGCGGAACCCGCAAGTTGGTCACCAAAACATACATCAAGAGGCACATGATATCCCATTGTCACCACAGATAAGCACCGCAAGACATACATCAAGTGTTCTCATAAAAGACTCAATCCGATAAGATAACTTCAAAGGGGAAACTGAATTCATCACAAGAGAGTAGAGGGGGAGAAACATCATAAGATTCAACTACAATAGCAAAGCTCGGGATAAATCAAGATCGTGCCATAGAGGGAACACGAGAGAGAGAGAGAGAGAGAGAGAGAGAGAGATCAAACACATAGCTACTGGTACATACCCTCATCCTCGAGGGTGAACTACTCCCTCCTCGTCATGGAGAGCGCCGGGATGATGAAGATGGCCACCGGTGATGGGTCCCCCCTCCGGCAGGGTGCCGGAATGGGCTCCCGAGAGGTTTTTGGTGGCTACAGAGGGTTGCGGCAGCGGAACTCCTGATTTATCTTCTGTTCTGGAAGTTTTAGGGTACGTAGGTATATATGGGTGCAAGGGGTACGTCGGTGGAGCTTCGGGGGCCCCACGAGGCAGAGGGGCGCGCCCTAGGGGGGTGGGCGCGCCCCCCACCCTCGTGGCCAGCTCCCATATCTTCTGACGTAGAGTCCAAATCTATCGGGTGGCTTTCCTTCCAAAAATAACTTCTCCAGTTGATTTCGTTCCCTTTTGACTCAGTCTGATATTCCTTTTCCTCGAAACACTGAAATAGGCATAAAACAGAAAATCTGGGCTGGGCCTCCGGTTAATAGGTTAGTCCCAAAAATAATATAAAAGTGGAAAATAAAGCCCAATATTGCCTAAAATAGTAGATAAAGTAGCATGGAGCAATCAAAAATTATAGATACGTTGGAGACGTATCAAGCGGCCCGGTGCATCCTCCTCCTCATCCGGCTGCTCGTCGGGCTCTCCCTACCTCCGCCCTGTCAAGCCGGAGCCCCAGGACACGCCGGTCAGCGCGCGCACCCGCAGCTCCTCCGACGTCTGCATCGGCGACTCCAACCCCCCATCCGGCCGCTTCGTCCTTGTCGAGCCCAAGCCGGAGCCCAGCCTCCCCCCGAAGTACGAGGAGATAGCCCGGCGCGGCTTCTCCGACGAGGACGCCCTGCAGTGGGCGCGGGACAACTACCTCCGCGATGAGATGGTCCGGCAGCGCCGGGCCCTGGAGGATATCGAAGCCCGCAAGCGCAGGCGCAAGGACGAGCACGGCGTCGTCATCCTCAACAGCGACGACGAGGAGGACGCCCCCGGACCGTCCAACCCGCCGCGCCAACCGGGGGAGGGATGCAGCAGGGACGACGGCGGCAAAGGAGGCGACGATGACGATGATGACGATGACGATGACGACGACGGCGGCAACTACACGCGGTTCTACAGCCTACTCGGCATGTAGAATGGCGAGGAGCGGCGAGGTGGGCGGCGAGGAGCGGCGATGGAGATGGCGAGTGGCGGCCCATAGTAGTTTTTTTTCTTTTTTTGTAAAATATGTTTAAGTTTGAACGAACTCGCCGAAGTTTGCAACGAATTTGCGCCGTTTTTGTGCCGTGTTTACATTTTTCAAAAAAACATGGGCGCCGTGACTGGGGGCATCACGCCCCCAGCGCGCGGGTTAGCGTCGGTGCGCCCCCAGGGAGCGATTTTTAGCCCCTCCTGGGGGGCCAACGGCTGGAGATGCTCTTAGGTCATGTTGATTCATAAGAAGCAATTCGAGACACTTAGTTTCTAAAATAGATAACGAAGTTTTTTTTTGCAATTTGACATGTTGTTTCATGTTGATGCATAATGTTGTGCCAGTGCTTAATGTGAGGTGATGACCTAATTGTTTTTCACTCGATGGAACTAACAGGATTTGTGGTGTTCCATCTTTGTGGAGTGATCATCGACGTTAGAGGTGTTTGTCCACGATCATCCCTCTCCTTTGATCGACTACATTGTCTACATCGGAGGGTGAGCAACAATTTCATGACCTCGTCCATTTTTTTCCATGTCAGTAGATTAAATTTTCACATTAAGTCGTGTAACCTAGGCGTCTCCTGTCCGAAAGGGTTGCATCGATAAATATGCATTCAATTGCATATTTATCACCGCAGCTCTTTCGGGTTGTCCAGCGTTTTGCACGGACAACTCGAGGATGTGTAGATTGGGTACGTTGTCCATGCTCTACCCCATTCCGAGACAGGATTTCGGCGGCGCCTCCCCGTTGTTCTCCGGATGCACATTCTCTCGGCATTTTGCCGAGACGTGTATTTGGAGAACAGCAGGGAGGTGCTGCCGAAATTTTGTCTCGGAATAGGGTAGAGCATGGACAGCGTACTCGATCTACACATTCTCGGGTGGGATTAGGACCCATCTTTACCTATTAGAGATGTAGGTGGATTAAATGTCGTTTCTCGTCAACGCTGTAAAAAAATAAAATATTGATGTGAGTAATTTAAATTGAATCCTTAATTTTGTTGTGTGGCTTCCAATAAAGCAGAGATGGCAGATAATCAGTGGATGTATAGTGGGTTTTTCCGTCGGAATCAAGTAACAGCAGAGTGGGTTGAGAAAACTGATGTGTTTTTGAAAGAGATATTCCGTAGTCCAATGAGGATTGCACCAGAATGCCCTTGTGCCAGATGTAAAAGACGTATACGCAGAGATAAGAGTGAGATGACTAAGCACCTTCGCACGCATGGATTTATACCCAACTTTAATATGCCGATAAACTTTGCCCAGCGGGACCGTGGTAGAGAGGAGGTGATACGACAATGCGTCGCTGGTTATGAGGACGATGGGGTTAGAGACATGCTAGATGATGTCTTTGCTGCACGCCGACACCTCTGTCACATTCAGCGAATGAACCGGAGGAAACCGCAAAGGCCTTCCTGGATATCTTGGCCTCGTCAAAGAAACCTCTTTATGAGGGTGCCAAACTCTCTGTGTTGGATGCCATCTCGCAACTGATGGCAGTCAAGGCTGAGTACGGCTGTAGCAGAGGTTGCTTCGAAGCATTTCTGGGAGTATGGGCAAACAGCCTGCCTGAGGGCCATGAACTGCCGAAAACCATGTACGCTACGAAGAAAATCATGAAGCGCTCTCCATGGATTATGAGAAAATACATGTTTGTCCAAAGAATTGCCTTTTGTTTAGACATGAGTATGTGAATGACAACTACTGTAGGAAGTGTGGTTCCTCTCGGTATATTGAGGTGGTCGATGAGCAGGGTCAGAAGCAGCAGCTAAAAATCCCTGTGAAGGTTCTTCGGTATCTTTATTTTATAAAAAGACTGCAGTGCCTTTTCATCACCGAGGAGTCTGCCAAAATGATGAAGTGGCACAAGGAAGGGAAAAGGTACAATCCAAATAAAATTGTACATCCATCAGAAGGTGAAGCATGGAAGTCATTCGATATAGAATACCCGGAGGAAGCAGCCGAGGCTGGGAGTGTCAGAATTGCTATATCAGGTGATGAGTTCAATCCATATGGTATGTTGTCTAATCCATACAACTGCTGGCCCGTATTTGTTATTCCGCTCAATCTCCCTCCCGGCACCATAATGCAAAACCTAGAATGGGGATTTCGACTTGGTTCCTAACAAGCAAATGTTGGAATAATACTTGAAATCAGTTTTTTGATGATCTACAAACTATTTGAAACAGACCAAGTCGCAGTCAATTTCATTTGGAGATCAGAGTAGTACATTATAAGTCCTTGTAGCTTCACTCATCAGCAGTTACTTCTATTTTCATTACTTTCAAATGCAAAGCCCTTTACAACTAGAGTCATAGTGGACCTTTGCATAATGAATACGATTCTACGGTGTACCTTGTTCACTGTAGACTTCTTTTGTGTATTTTGTGTCCTTATTCCAGTCAACTACACTGAACTGGGTAAAAAGATAGTCATGAAAAGCGTGGTTGATTCTAACTTAGGGAATAAGTTATGGGATTTTTCTGCAATGCTAGATCGTCGTTTTCTGGAAATACTTACGCTGTTGATTGGTTTTTGTCTTGGTTACAAATTCTGACCAAATGCTTGTGACAGGTTCTCCGATGGTACTCAACTCCTGGATGTTTGCTATTTACGTATCCGCGGGAAGATACATAGCAAGATGCTCTCCCAAGACACAACCTATGCCGCCTACATGGTGTTCAAGATGACCGATAATTACTATGGAATTTATTTTCCTGTCCAGGACGCAACCAACTTACCCCGCAAGGTTTGCCTCCAAGGCAACGAGGACAAGGGTGGGGTGGCTGACAGCTACCGGCCGATCCCGCTAATAACCCGGATAAGGAACCGATGCGTAGTTCTTCACGAAGGGAATGTCATGTTTCCTCAGAAAAGAGCCGACGGGTGGATGGAGCTAGAGCTGGGCGAGTTCTTCAACGAGGGGGGCGACGACGGCGAGGTGTCCTTCAGCATGAATGAGACCAACGGATGGATCTGGGAGCGTGGCCTCATCGTGTAGGGCATCGAGATCAGACGTAAGAAATCAGGCTGAGTGAGGAGCCCCTAGGAGTCAACTCGCCCGGGTCAATGTAAATGAATAATAAGGAAAGCACTAAGTACTATGCTACCTAGATGGCTGATGAAGTGATGAGGGTTTGCTAGATGACTCATGCCGTCGTAGGCCTTGGTTAAGCAAATTTGCATCATCTGGTTAATAATATGGCTACATGGAGGCCGGAGGTCAACCTCCTTTACAAAAGAAAAGAAAAATCATCTGGTTATGTGAGATCATTGTGTCTGGTGGCTACTTGGCATCTGTTTATGCTGAGATCCTTGTGGCTAATTTGCATCTGGTTTCTTTTGTCGGCAATGCAGAGAAGGTTCTTCTCTATCTAGAAAGATAGATGAAGTGCCAAAATGTCATACGTTTTCACTCACATCTGGATGCTTTTTACTGAGAATATACAAAAGGGTCGCGTACCTACCTATAAGGACAGATAGATTACATGTTAGACAGTTCATCCACTGCTTTTCTGGAATAGACAAGGAAAGAAAAAAGGTCAGATTTTTACTAGGAAAGCCGATAATTCAATTCAGAACCCGGGCTCATTAACTCCTGACAGCAAAATCACAATAAATACTAAAAAAATTTAAAAAAAATCTGAAACTTCTTTGCACGTAAGATGCTCATCAACACCTGACAATGTCGTTGTTGTAGACAGTCGGGAAGTCGTCATGCTACAATCCCACATAACCAGCAAAGAACATTTGGCGCTAGATGCTCATCAACACCTGACAATGTTGTTGTAGACAGCCGGGAAGTCGTCATGCTACGATCCCACATAACCAGCAAAGATCATTTGTCGTTGATGAAAAACATGGATCAGAAAGATGAAATCTACAGACACACAACCGAGGACTAGATACAAGCAGATCAGCACCGATCAAACCCTGCGAGATCTGACAGGGACACCCATATCTTTAAAATAATGCTCGCCATCTCAATCTGTAACAGTGACTTCTTAATCCATGAAATAAATATATTTTGAATATATAATGGCACACATATAAGTTTTGAATTTAAATATTAATTTAAACGTCATAATTGGCAGTCAAAGTTAATGTGTGTTTGAAAGCGGTATATGTTTATTTGTGAACAAGAGCAATATAAAATAGGATTTTTCTCTAAATACAAATGCATATAAATTTATAAAAACATACAACCAAAGATGAACAAAGCCTGGATCCAGACAGATCCACCAAAGACCAGCACCGTTCGAATCCCACGAGATTCGTTGTGCACATCCATACCTTCAAAATATTGTTTGTCATGTCAATCTGTAACAAAAAAAAATCAGTCCATAAAATAAATATTTTTCCGATATATAATGACACAAATATAAGTTTTTAATCTAAATATTAATTTAAACGGTTTTATTGGCTGCCAAATTTAATGTTTGTTTGAAAGCAGCATATGTTTAATTGTTAACAAGAGCAATGTAAAATAGGATATTGCTCTAAATATAAAGCATGTAAAGTTATAAACATACAATGTGCAAGTGCAAATAGGATTTGGGCGCGTCTAGCGGGTGGCCGTTGGCCCGCTAGCGCTCCATAGTGGCCGGCCAAAACAGGAAATATTTTGTCCCCCTAATTCATATTAGGAAAAATAAACATGTGTGAACATGATATAAATAAAAATTAATTGCAAAGCACCCACGCGAAATGGGAACGCACTTAATTCGGGTTTTCAAATTTTTAAAAAATCATAACTTTCAAACCACGTATCAAAATTAAGATCCGTTTTCAGTTTTGGAACCCTCGTGGCGTGCTCTTCGAAACTAGATCCCGCATGGCTATGTTTTGAAGAAAAAAAAATTATGCAATTTTCTTCCCGTTTTGTGCAACTGCCTAGTCATGGGTGTGCAACTAACTGACATGGATGTGCAACTTTTCTCCTGTACCTTAAACGCACAGTTTTCAATGATGGTGCCAAACTACCTCCTTCCAATGAGATGTGCAACTCCGTCTGTTACCCAGGCCAACTGCATAGTAGTTGATCTGCAACTTTCCCATGCCCGTGGATGTGTTTGCTGCATTGGCCAACAACCTAATAGTGGATGTGCAACTTCGTATACTGCCACGGCCAACTTTCTAACTACGATTTGCAACTTTTTTCCGTACCCCATGGATGTGTAGTTTCCCTACTAGCACACTGCCCAAACCATCCCCCTAGTGAGTTTTGCAACTTTAGCACTCTGTTTATATACAACTTTTTACTACCCTCATGAATGTCAATGTTTTACCATTCAACTGTCCCTGCCTATGAGATGTACAACTTCGTATATTGCCCCTGGCCAACTACCTAGCAGACTATGTGCAACTCTGTTTGTTGCCCCCGCCAACTGAAAATACATGTCCACAAATAGAGAGGGAGAGGAGTTGCACATTGACTAATAGGCAGTTGGCTTGAACAGTAGACTAAGTTGCACATATCACTTGCAGGAGAGGTGGGGTAGGGTGTGCCAACAGTGAAAAACTATGCATCCACGAGTAGGGAGGAGGGTTGCACAACGACTACTAGATAGTTGGTCGGGACAGTAGACTAGTTGCACCATACAGCACGAAAGTTGGCATCGAAAAAAATTCGTTGAAACATATTCATGTGGGATCTAATTTCAAAGATCTCGTCACGAGAAATCCAACAGTGAAGACGGATCTGAATTTCGACGCATGGTTTGAAAGATATGACTTTTTAAAAATTTGAAAATTCAAAATAAATAGACGTGGATCCGTTTCTTCCTCACATGTGACAAGTCTGACCGCATTTAATGCTAGTACTCACATGCACTAGCAGACAAAACATATATATACGCATGCGAGTGACAGACGGCCGCTCCTTCTCTCCAACGAGCGGGCGTGCACTTTTAAGGTTTCAGGAATATTAATTTAAACGCTATTATTGGCAGTCAAATTTAATGTTTGTTTGAAAGCGGTATATGTTTAGTTGTGAACAAGAGCAATGTAAAATAGGATATTGCTCTAAACATATATGCATATAAAGTTATAAACATACAATGTGCAAGTGCAAATAGGATTTTGCTCTAAATACGTTGATTCTCTAATGCAAAAGAGAAAGAAAATATGAGTCGTAGAGTACCGTGACTACCGTACCCCGTAGCTATATATGGGAGCCGTGGGAGTTAGGACAGCGCACGTACATATGCGGGCGACAGCAGCACCGGAGCCCTAGCCGCCGCCAACTCCGACGACGAACGAACCACCCCCGCCGGTGAAGACGGCGAGATCAGTAGCGAGCGATGCCATCATCAGCAACTCACGATCCCGTGGACACGGCCGTTGGTGGCGCCGACGACGGGCTGAGGGGCCTGCCCGACGACGTCCTCCTCGACATGCTGGAGCGGCTGGTGAGGGCCGGCGACGTCCACACGGCCGCCAGGACCTGCGTCCTCTCGCGCCGGTGGAGACACATGCCTAGGTACCAGATCCCCCACGTGTGCCTCGACGTGGCAGACTTTTACAGCCCCGCGGACGGCTGGTGCCCGGCGGCGTTTGCGAGCGCCCGGCGCCGCAAGGACTGGTGCCTGCCCTACCAGCGGCGCGCCAGCGAGGGCCTCGTCCAGGCGCTGTGGTGCTTCCTCGCCGCGCCGCCCAGCGTGCGTGTCATCGAGACGCTGCGCCTCAAGATGATCCTCACCAAGTACGAGGTGCTGCGCCGCGCCGGGAGGCTCATCGGCGAGGCGGCCGGCACCGGCAGGATAAAGGCCGGCGCCGACGTGGAGCTGGAGCTTGTCATGGAAAAGGAAAACCTTGAGCACGCGCCGGTGGAGGACATGCTTGGGTACGGCGCGCGGTTCACGCAGTTCCTCCGGGGCTGCCCGCGCGCGTTCCGGGCGCTGACGAGGCTCGCCGTGGAGAACCTGTGGTTCAAGGACCCGGGCGCCGTGACGGACCTTGTACGCCGCTGCCGCGCGCTGGAGCACCTCTCCCTGCGCTGCTGCGGCTTCGACGACCCCGTGGACGAGATGGCCGTGGACGCGCCGCCGGAGTCGCGGCTGAGGACGCTGCTGTGCCTCGAGTGCGACGTCCCCGGCGTCTCGGTCGTGCGGGCGCCGAGCCTCGTCGAGTTCCACTGCGGGTGGCGGATGTTCCACGCGAACACGCCGCCGGCGTCGTTCGGGTGCACGCCGGCGCTCAAGAAGGTGACCCTGCATTACCGGCCGTACCACAGGGATGATGATCATGTCGGGAGGAGGCTGAGCGAATTTCTGCTGCTAGAGCCTGACCAGTTAGAGGTGCTCACGCTCTTGTTTGATGAAGCTACCAAGGTACATATTATGTGCAGGTCATTGCTTATATATAAACTAATTATACGCTAACTCCTTTTTTGCGTGAAATTACAAACTACGTCAGCCAATTTGGGGTTTTTTGAAACAACAAACCACACTTTTGGCAGGTATCTGCGACAAACACTTTTCTGATAGTTTTTTGAAACCCTAACTCAAAAAGTGGTAGTTTTGTGCTACTTAGCCCAATTTTAGTGCTAGAGGAGAGCCAAGCCACGAGACGAGGCAGGCTCACCGTGCCGAGGGGCAGAGGTGAAGCCAGGAGCGGCCCTGAGGCGGGAACGATGCGGCAAGGCGTCGCCGGTGAAGGGGAGTTAGAGGTTGATGAGTTTTGGTGGGGAGGGGGGGCAGGGGCGCTGCGTGGGGAGGTCGTCGGCAAGTGCCGGGGTTTACAGAGAGGACGAGGCAAAGAGATGGCGAAGGAGGCGGTTTGGGCAGGGCGGGGTGCGAGGCGACGGATGACAATAGGCAAGCAGTTGGGCCGGCGTCGTGTGATGGTTCTTGGAGTAGGAAGAACGGTATCGAAGGGAGAAGGAAGATGAAGGTGTGGCCCTGAGATTAGAACCGGACAACCGGCAAAATTGACTGAAGCCACCTGACGTATAGGTGGGCCCTAACTAATTCGGATGTTCCTGTGATGATCCTAGATCCCTACAATTCATGCCCATACCACGCCATGCCATCGACGAAACCTCTTCAAGTCGCGGTGAGGACTAAAGTTTTTCGGCTTTGAAACTTGAAGTGTGCTTATTTAGTTTTCAAGTTGGGCAATGATATCTGCACCAGTCTAATGACCAAACATATACTTCTCTCTTTTTCATGATATATGGTAAACCTCATAAGTCGTAATTTAATTTATCGCCAACTAAGGGTTTATGGTTGAAGCATAGTTTTTTTTTCAAAGATAGGGTAGATCACAATGATGGCCAAAATTAAAGGGTGGTGCGAAGGACCTACCGTGGTGGTGGTTAGGTGGGGAGGGTGTGTTCTTTTGCCCTTGGAGCTCACATGGATGGTCTGAAGAGGGAATCGACAATTGTTGTGGATGGTTAAATCACATATATATTTATTGGCGTGGTTATGATTTAGTGTTAAGAGCAAACACATGGAGTGCCGTTGTGATAGAAAATGTACATACCTATGCTGGTGGTGCAAAAAAAGATCTCTATGCCCATTGGGCTTAGTAGAATCATCGTAAAGAGGGAACCAATGTGTGTGGTGACTGAGGATGGCCGGGCTAGTGTGCAATGGTTGGTTGGCAAAACCCCGCGGGTGGTCGATGTTGAAGCAAGAAGAGAGGACGATGACTGGAAAAGATGTTAGGAGGAATGGCACACGCGGGACATGATGTGTCGCGGGAAGGAAGAATATTCTTATGGTATTATATGTGTGAACCAAGGGAAATAAGAAGAGAAGCTAGGAGAAATGATATTCTATATCATGTGCATATATCCATCGTCCGACACTGCTTTGAGATTCATACCACGTATTCTAGTTTGTGACAATTTTTTTTTCTCATTTCAAAGTATACGTACATATGATGATGTTTCGTTGTGTACCAACAAATAAATGTGAAGTTTTTGAAGAATGGATTTTTTTTCACTTTGAAACCGGGGGAAAACCAACGAAACATGATATAATCTTTGAAGCGGGGCATTTTTTGCAAAAAAGAGAGCAGAAAGTCTTGCATGAATCTCAAGGCAATGATGGGTGGCCGACGCATGCACCGTGCATGGTAGAAAAATCATCCCTCGCGAAGCTAGGCTGTTGGGAAAAATAGCCGACACTTAAATAGAGACTTAAAAAATATACTCTCTCTATTCAAAAATAATTGTCAACGATTTAGTAAAAAATTATATTTTAGGACGGAGTGAGTAGCATGATAAAGGCCGCTAAACTAAAAGCCCCCTTTAGTGATATTTTGAATGTTTGTGTGACACTTTGTTGTAATATATGATTTTCTTTCAAACATTTGTGTGGGCCTATATCATAAGAGTTGTCACGTTCTCACACGTGTGTACTCCATCACCGTGGTTTGTTGCAGATTTGGGTGCGCCCAGAGATGCTGAAGTACCTGCGGCCTGTGCTCGGCGGCCTGAAGGAGCTCCGCCTGGAGAATGTCCACCCTGCCCGTGACCTCTCCTGGGCGCTCTTTCTGCTCGGAGCTGCACGACACTTGGAGACACTTTACATCGAGGTAGGTTCGTTGCTCATGCTCAATGGGGCTACACACCATACTTGCTCAACATATACTTCGACAAAAAAAAAGGTTAGATTTCGTATGGGCTTATCATAAATATGCAAAGACTACATGTCTGTCATCTTGATGCGATTTTTTGAGTCAATAAAATCTTTCTTTACTGAAAGTAGTGTCATTATACTCAATGAGCTTTTTCACTCGCAAAAAAAAACTATACTCAATGAGCTTCATGTTTATGGGTTGTGCAGATCTTCAACCACGTGTGCAGCCTCAGCTGGGACATGAAGCTCAATGAGGACATGGAGCCAGACGCGACATGCCTACCACCGTCGGGGTTCAAGCACCGTCGCCTCAAGGAGGTGGTGATCCGCCGTGCGTTCCATGTGGCCAGGGACGCGTCGTTCGCGAGGATGGTGGTGGAGATGTCCGTGAACCTGAAGAAGCTTACCCTGGGCGTGGAGGACCATGGGTGTGACGGGTGCGCGGCCGCAGAAGCTAGGCGGCCAGCGCTGGCCAGGTCGAGGTTCAGGTTCCCTAGAGCTGGTAAGGACGTGGACGCGCTCATCGAGAGAGTGAGAGGTGGTGTCACCACGTCTGCCCAGGTAGTCGTGCTCTGATGATTTGAGGCTTATGAGATTGCGTTTATGCTAAATTGTGCTATTGCACGCTTCTTTGGGGATTGTTATGGTTTTTCGAGGGCTAGCTATGTACCACATGCCAATTCCGTACTATCAAGTGAGATAAGTTCAGAATTTTTAGACACTATAAAGTGTGTTTAGTTATTATTCCATCTGTTAGATCACTAAAGTAGTGATCTAAAAGATCTCATATTAGTTTTTGTTTTGACAACAAATCATGTATTAGTTTACAAGAGGGAGCACTCAAGTTTGAGGTAAGTTGACACGCTGTCCTGGTTGAAGCTTGAGGGAATACTATTATAAACTTATCATTCCTATTGTAAATGTTCATTTAATACTTGAGTTGAATGCCACGGGTTGCTAGCATCTTGGATGAAATATTAGTCATTCTAGTCGGATCAGGTATGGACCTATATAATATAATCTAAACATATGTGATAGTTTGCCATGATTTTTAGTTCACTCATTATGTGTACCTATGTTCATATTTGAGTGTCACACATGCTTTGAGAGATGCTAGCTAGTGAATCTATGAAAATACAGAAATATAGAAGTTTTCGTCATAATAAACCTCTTCCAAACACTTCTATTAGCATTTGTATATTTCAGTGTCTATTTAATCCGAAAATATAAAAATAATTCCAGGTAAATATATGCTTAGAGCTTGTCGCAACTAGCAAACCCAATAGCCGTTGGGGGCACAAGTGGATTATTAAAAAAAATTGAATCGTTGAGGACACAAGAGACTTCTTAATTTGTTTTTAAGTGTTGCTTGAGAGTGAAGCTAGGGGTGTTGTTTCAACAGATTGATTTAGATATATTGATTCTCAACTAAGGGAAAACTTGTCTGCTAACTCAAACCCGTGTTTTTGGGGCCCAACAATTTGGATTCTAACTGTCGGCGTTCAAGTGAGATGTTCCAATCTGATGATGTAGCTATCTTTCGATCGCCGAAGAAACAACAAACACTGGACGCCTGAAGAGGTGACAACACTAGTGGATGCTGTTGGACTAAGACGAAACAAAAAATCACTGAACACCGAAAGAGGTGACAGTTGTATGGTGTTGGACTTAGAAGAAAAAAATGACCACCATTCATATGCGGAGCTTCATTGGGGCCAAGGGGGGCAAATGCCCCCCCCCCCTTCCCCACCACCCATTTTATTTTTACAGATGTATAAGACCAGTAGTGCATTTAATCATCGCTAATTAGAGGAGGTTGGTAGGTCTTGGGTGATTTCAATCTTATTCCAAAGTCTTAGATAAATCCAGCTCTGGCTTCAACTCTGTCGAGGCTGCCATGTTTCCGGATGCTATTAACTCCGCTCTCCTACACAGAATGCCTCTCCTGGACAGTCTGCATACGTCTATTAATTCCACTACATATTTATTAGGTAAACTATATACCTGTGGACAGAACCCATTTTGCAACAATTAACAGCTCAGTGTGACCATAATGCATCATTTTTATGTATGACTAGCCAAGATTTTTTTTCCCTGAAAGTTTAGAATACTCATGCATAACTCAACATAAAGGATTTCTCTCTATACTATCGTGGATTGACATTCTCGGGGACCTGTGTTCGCCGAATGCTAGAGTCAGTGCCGAAAGAATTTCAATGCACTTGTGCACTGACTCAACCTAGGTTTTCCATTATTCATATTTCATCAGTACACCCTGCTGTTGTTTGCTGTTATTTAATTACATCCGGGTAAAAATTGTGGGTAGTCATCAAGGAAGTAGTTTTGGGCCAGAATTTGAAGCTATCCATGAAACAATTACATCCACAGGTGCATTGACATTCTCGGGGACCTGTGTTCGCAGAATGCCAGAGTCAGTGCCAAAAGTGGTACCTCTACCTCCTTAGCAAGCTTCCTATGGTGTGCCTATTGTTAGATTTGCAAGGAGTTGACCTCCACGGTTCACTGCATCATCCATTCCTAGTGGAACGTCCGGAAGTACCTGAAGAAACAACACAACTTCTTTTTTCTGAAACAAGTGCGACAATTATAAAGTCTTTCGTCTAGCAATTATAAAGTCTTTCGTCCCACAAGAGTGGGATCTGAAGCAGCGGAGGAACATGACGCCAGGTGTTACTAGTAATCAAACCTTCAGTTTCTAATAATAACGCCTGTAAATAACATAATCATCAACCCCTCCTTGTAATGGGCTAGCTCAAGGGGCGGCGCATTCTATATAAGCCGCCCCGTAGCACTTGGTGAAGGATTAGCATCCATTTGTACTCATTCAGACATAAGAAGAACAACTCCAGCAGCTCGAGGCGCATTCTTTACCTCCACTGCAAGGGGCCGGAACTCGTAAAGCTCCTGTGTCACACCTTCTTCGTAGCTAGACCACACTCCTTCTTCCTACCCCCTCTCTTACTGTCAGAATCGTCCCCGCGACATCGACCTCCCTTGAATTCAACATTTGAACGTAGTCGACGGAGCTCCGGTGTAGACTACTGTCGGTTTTTTGGACGGTGAGGTTAAGGTTTCTTGTTATGTGGCGAGATTTGGTGTCAGGTGCTTCAGATTTATGTAAGGGTTCAATAATGACGACTGCGACTCCAGGGCACTGGTCCTTCGAGGCACATGCATGAAGACTTTTGGACTGTCATTAATAAGGTCATGTCCGCTCCGATAGGGGAGTGGCGATAGCAAGGAGTCGGTGGCTCGTTTTGGCGGCAGTGCTGGTCGTTTGGTGGTCTCGGAATCTTGTTATAATTTTATTATATTTTGAGATGCTTTGTACTTCCGTGGAACTTTTATAATATAATTGATTCATTTGAAGAAGAAAAAAGTTGCTCTAAGACGGTGACAATAGATATCTGTTCGATGCAAAAACAAATACTGTAGATATGCATGTCCCGTGGCCGTGGTTGATCTACGGGTGTGTGCTTGGGCGAATAATTCGAGCCGGTGAAAAGGGAAAAGCAAACCGGGGAGTTGCACTTTGCTCCGTCCCTCCATTCGCACTACTAGTCTACTAGTGGAGTGGAGTGCATTGGGGAAAGGCGACAGGGGCAAAGGGAAAGTGCGGAAGCCGACGGAGCGGATCCTCCACGGCGGGCGAGGTGGCGGCACCGCCCGCCGGAGAATACCTCCACAGCAGCCCATCCGGCACCGCATCGCTGTCTCCTTCCCCATCCGCAAGGCAAGGCAAGGCCCCTCCTCTGATCCTCTCCCTCTCGCCTCCTCTGCCCCTGCGCCAGCAGAACCCTAGCTAGTCCCACCGAATCAATCGTGGTGCCATACGAATCCCGTTGCTTCTTTAATTCTTTGTTCAGCCCATCTCTTAATTGTTAATTATTTTCCATAATCCTATGTGTCGGTGTACTAGAGTAGGGGTACCCTAGTACCCCGAACTTGTGCACGGGCGGTCGCAGCATCCCGCGGCAAGGCTTGCCGGGTGACCGCCAAGACCCTCCGTGGTTTCCTTGAAGACCATTCAAGAACAAAGTACTCAAACCAAGGCCCCGGCAAGAGGAGCTTGCCGGGAAGGCCAACCAAGGCCCCGGCAAGAGGAGCTTGCCGGGAAGGCCAACCCAGGCCTCGGCAAGAGGATCTTGCCGGGAAGAGACAAGACCCCGGTAAGAGGAGCTTGCCGGGAAGGCCACTCAAGGCATACCAAGAAAGCTTGCCGCGACGCGCCCTGCGTCCCGGCAAGGCCCGGTGAGCAACAAGCTCCCAAACACGACAAGACTACGACCGCGGCAAGGAGCTTGCCGCGGGAAACCCCCACTTCGTGCCCGCGCTCCAGCACACCTGCTAACGTGTCGCTCTAGGACTCTCCCAAGCACACGTGGCAGGAGGCCGCGCAGCTAGGGGTGCGCGGTGGCAAGCGGAGATGAAGAGAAGGCCATCGTGGCAAACGGTGGCGCTCCTAACGGTCACTTTTTGCACTGTTTAGGCAACTCAGACGAGCATTCAATGACCTTGTCCCCTGCCGTCAGAGTTAGGTAGGGTGCACTGTGTCCACAGTAGCGGTAGCTGCACCTACCGCATCCTTTTCCATTTTTACCCTTCTAGTCTACATTGCCACCTGTCGGTGACCCCTTGAAAGTATAAAAGGAGGCCCAAGCGCAACGTAGAAGGGGGTTCGGCTCATTCGAAACACCAGATACACTCTCACGCTCAGTCTGGCAGCGTCCATCGCTCCTGAGCAAGGATTCAATACAATCAAACAAGCAGCAGTAGGGTTGTACCGCCTCGATCCGCTCTTTGTGCGGCCTCCGCCCCCCTCCGAACCGAAAGGGGCCCTGTCCCCATAGGTGTTGGTGGATCAGCTTCCCCGACATCTTTGGCGCGCCAGGTAGGGGGCGTCGAGATTGTGCGAACCCGATCCGGCGTGCACGCGAGCTAAATCTTCATCGTCTTCATTGACATGCCACCGAAGAAGAAGGATTCGGAGGCAGCTGTTCCGTCTGCGTCGCTTTCACCGCCTCCGGAGCAAACGGGTGGTGGAGTGGACGCCGGCGGAAGAATGGGCGTCGACGAGGGAGCCCTCAGTGCGGCCAAGTCCAAGGACAAGGCGGCACAGACCTCGGCGTCCATGCGCGCACCGCGCCCCTCTCAGGAGGCGCGGGACCAGCAGCGTCATGGCGTTCGCAGCGCCATACGTCCGCTGGGCCAAGATCAAGCTGGTGGTTCTCGTGGCGCTCAAGACCAACATGCACGTCAACATGCTGGCTCGAGCGAAGTACGGTCGCCTGGACGGGGCACTGCTCCTTCTAACGTGGTTAGGAGTCCGAGCACGCCCCACTCCTCGCACCGTTCACCTCCGCCGCCCACCACTCCAGCAGAAGCCTTGGCGCAAGCTCAACTGCTCCTAGACTATCCTCCGACGGCAGACAAGACCGACGAATGGAGGGCCACTATCCAGAGCCTCATCGGCTTCTCCAACGGCGACACTGCGCGGCAACCAAGCACCTCGCTGCCGCGGCAGGACAGCCGGACGCGAGCCGATGGCAACAAGACCGGGGGAGGTGCGACTTCCATGCACTATTCACTACGAAGGCCAAAATCGCCGACTCGCCGGGTCCACCCCGACAGCGGCTCCACCGCGTCATCGGACCCACGAGCTCGTCGCGACCAGCGTCAAGTTCTCCATGAACGACAACAAGAAGACGCTCGAACCCGCATCGAGCGCCGAAGAGAAGCGCGACGTCAATCCGACAAGCGCGCTGGGCCCTCTGTTGACATGCATGCGCCAGAGGAACCAGGCGATCTGCCGTACGCGGTAGGTTGTCCTGCGTTCACCCGTGAGCTGCGGCAAGTCCAGTGGCCCAGCACAAAGAATTTCAAACCAGACGTACCAGAGAAGTACGATGGCAAGACGCATCCGTCGGAGTTTCTCAGCATCTACACCATCGCGGTGCAGGCTGCCGGGGGACGGGACGACAAGATTCTTGCCAACTACTTCCCGCTGGTACTCAAGCCCAACGTCAGGTCCTGGCTCATGCACTTGCCGGACAATTCCATCTCCTCTTGGGCAGATTTATGCCATCAGTTTGTCGGCGCCTTTACAGGCGGCCACAAGCCACATGGACAAGAGAGCGATCTTCATCTGCTCGCCCAGAAGGAAGGAGAGCCACTGCGCAAGTACATTCAGAGATTCAGCCGTGTACAGCACAACATCCCAGACGTCCATCCCGCCGCGATCATCAACGCATTCCATCAGAACGTGCGAAACCGAAGGATGAGGGAGGAGATGGCGATGTGTAAGATCAGAGACGTCAGCGAGCTTTACGCCCTGGCCGACAAGTGTGCACGCGCTGAAGAGGGGAGAAGGCTCCCCGAAGAGAGTACAGGAGCAGGAGGATCCGACAGTGAGGATGCCACCCCGGCAAGGAAAGGCCGGCGGCGGAACAACAGAAGGAGGAAGGGCAAGGAAGTGCTAGCTGTCGAGCAGACCGGCAACGGAGGTGGCACCAAGGAAGCTAAGGATGGTGGCTCCGGTAAGGAGGCCCAGCATGTGGCGGCCGCCGACAAGCAGGACGGCTCCGGCAAGCAGTATTGCAAGATCCACCGCACCAAGGGCCACGATCTCCAGAGTTGCAAGAAGGTTGAGCAGCTCGTTGAGCTGCATAAAGCTGAGTACGAGCGGCGCGACAAGGAGAAGGCCCAGGAAGGAACTGGTGGATCCGGCAAGAAACGTCCCGGCCGAGGAGGACGTCGCGGCAAGGCCAAGCAGCGGCAAGGAGACAGACCTCCCCGCGGCCGCGACAAGGATGAAGATGACGACGACGACGAAGACATGGATGATGACGAGGCCGACGAGCAGGAATTTCAGAAAGCCACAAAGGTCCTGTGCGTTGACGGTGGTGCTTCTCTGCATACTTCGCACCGCCAAATCAAGCAGTGGATGCGGGAGGTTAATGCAGCTGAACCATCCGTAGAGTCACGCAAGCCTCTGAAATGGTCCAACACGCCTATCATCTTCGACATTGAGGATCATCCTGATCGTGTAACAGCGGTCGGATGCTTGCCAAAGTTGGTTTCACCAACTATCCGCAACCTCAAGGTCACGAAGATGCTAGTTGACGGCGGGGCCGGCTTGAACCTGATATCCTCCGCGGTCCTCCAGAAACTTCAGATCCCTGACAGCGAGCTCGAGGAGACCGGCACATTCCAAGGAATCAGCCCGGGAAGAAGCAAGCCGAAGGGAAAGATCACGCTGCCGGTCACATTTGGCAGCGAGATGAACTTCAGAACTGAGAGGGTCACATTTGACGTTGCCGATTTTCCATTGCCCTACAATGGGATCCTTGGCCGTCCAGCACTTGCCAAGTTTATAGAAGCCTCTCATTATGCATACAACATGCTCAAGATGCCAGGCCCGATAAGTGTCATCTCTGTCCCCAGCGACAAGAAGGATGCCCTTATCTGCGCCGACAAGATCTACCGGGAAGCAGCAGCCGCAGCTGATCACAACACACTTGCCGCTGAAGCTCCCGGGGGGAAGAAGAAGACAAAGTCCGGCAAGAGCTCTGATGCCCACTCCGGCAAGCGCACCTCTTCGGAGTGCTGCGCTACCGTCGAGGACGCACCATCGAGCTCCACCGGCAAGTGTAAGAAGGCAATGGCAGCTCCACCTGAGACTAAGAAGGTGTCCGCCAAGGAGGATGGCACTGGTGGTACCTTCACCATCAGCGCCACTCTTGACCCCAAATAGGAAAGAGGAAAGCGCGCTCGTTGCTTTCCTGCGGGCGAATGTCGACGTGTTTGCATGGCAACCGTCTGATATCCCCGGTGTTCCCAGGAAAGTAATTGAGCACCACCTAGCCATCTGTCCTCATGCGCGGCCCGTCAAGCAGAGAGTCAGGAAGCAGGCAGTGGAGCGCCAAGAGTTCATTGCAGAAGAGATCAGGAAATTGGAAGCAGCAGGCATTGTCAGAGGAGTGCTCCATCCCACGTGGTTGGCCAATCCTGTAGTCGTGCGCAAGGCGAACGGGAAATGGAGGCTTTGTATAGACTTCACTGATGTCAATAAAGCTTGTCCCAAAGATCCACTTCCCTTGCCGCGCATTGACCAGATTGTTGACTCCACAGCTGGATGTGATTTGCTTTCATTTCTTGATGCATATTCAGGATACCATCAAATCTTCATGGCAGAAGAGGATGAAGAAAAAACCGCATTTATCACCCCTTGCGGCACATACTGTTTTGTACGGATGCCCTTTGGGTTGAAGAATGCTGGTTCAACATTTGCAAGGGTAGTCCATGTCGCTTTTGAGCCACAGATACACAGAAATGTGGAAGCCTACATGGATGATATAGTGGTCAAGAGTAAGTACAAGGCTACCCTGATCCAAGATTTAGAAGAAACTTTTGCAAATCGGCGCAAGATCAACCTCAAGCTCAACCCCGAGAAGTGCGTGTTTGGAGTCCCTTCCGGCAAGCTTCTCGGGTTCTTTGTGTCTCAGCGGGGAATTGAAGCCAACCCCGACAAGATCAAGGCCATCGAGCAGATTGAAGCACCGAAGCGCGTCAAGGATGTGCGAAGGCTTGCCGGTTGCGTGGCTGCTCTCAGCAGGTTTATCTCTAAGTCTGCTGAGCGCGCCCTGCCGTTTTTCAAAATATTGAAAAAGGCAGGTCCAATGAAATGGACTCCGGAAGCGGAGGATGCGCTGCAGGACTTGAAGAGGTACCTGTCCTCCACTCCAATACTTGTCGCACCTAAGCCACAAGAGAAGTTGTTGTTGTACCTAGCGGCAACCAATCAAGTGGTTAGTGCTGCGTTAGTAGCGGAGAGGGAGGCGGATGATGAGCCAGCGACCGCGACAAGTGAATCCAGCGACAAGCAGGGGACTTCTCCGACAAGCTATGGTCCCGACAAAGATGAATCTGCGCAGACGTGCAAGGAGGTGCAGAAGAAGATGGTGCAGCGCCCAGTTTACTTTGTCAGCTCCCTTCTCCAGGGGGCTAGGTCGAGGTACTCTGGTGTGCAAAAATTGCCTTTCGGCCTTCTCATGGCCTCGAGAAAGCTGCGCCATCACTTCCAGGCACACGAGATCATAGTTGTCACTCGCTTTCCGCTGAAGAGGATACTGCAGAATCCAGAAGCAACAGGCAGGATTGTCGAGTGAGCACTGGAACTGTCAAGCTTTGGCCTCAAGTTTGAGAGCACTATAACGATCCAGAGCAGAGCATTGGCAGAATTCATAGCGGAATGGACGCCGACACCAGACGAAGAAATTCCAGAGACGAGCATCCCCGTCAAAGAGGCAAGCAAGGAGTGGCTGATGTACTTTGATGGTGCCTTCTCGCTGCAAGGCGCCGGTGCAGGCGTGCTTCTTATCGCACCCACCGGAGAGCACCTCAAGTACGTAGTCCAGATGCACTTTCCCAAGGAGCAAGCAACGAACAATACTGCAGAGTATGAGGGTTTGCTTGCCGGCCTCAGAATCGCAGCCGACCTTGGGATCAAGAAACTCATTGTAAGGGGTGACTCGCAGCTTGTCGTCCGCCAAGTGAACAAGAACTACCAGAGTCCGTTGATGGAAGCATATGTTGATGAAGTAAGGAAGCTAGAAGCACACTTCGACGGCCTGCAAATGGAACACGTTCCACGAGCTCAGAACGATATTGCTGACGGCCTGTCAAAGTGCGCAGCACTAAAGTTACCTGTGGAACCAGGGATTTTTGTGCTCAAGCTGACTCAACCATCCGTAACACCATCGACTGGACAGAGAAAGAAGAGGAAGTTGGTTTCTGGTGACTACTTTTCGGCAGAGCTTCCCGAAGCCGCCGCCAAGAAGGTCCCCAAGATCGACGCCAAGAGTGCTGAGGAGCAGTCTGCTCCGGCGAACCTCTTGGTTTGTTCCGTTGAAGCAGACGCTCCCGACAAGTTTTGCTCTGGCAAGCTTGCCGGGGAATATCACGCTCCGGCCGAACCGCAGGTTCTTGCCGTAGAAGCGGATGTTCCCACAGCAACAGATATGCCTTTAGCCCTTGTTGTCGAGCCACAAGCTCCAGCATGGGCGCAGCAGATTGTCCGTTTCCTTCAGACAGGAGAACTTCTCGAAGAGCAAGAAGAAGCTGAAAAAGTAGCCCGGCAGTCAAGTATGTACAAGTTTGTCGACAGCACACTGTACAGAATAAGACTCAACGGTGTGAAATTAAAGTGCATTTGCCGGGAAGATGGACAACAGCTGTTGGCAGAGATACATGGAGGCATATGTGGTCACCACATTGGCGCAAGAGCACTTGCCGGCAAAGCATTTCGACAAGGCTTCTTCTGGCCGACAGCCCTCCAGAATGCAACTGCACAAGTAACCAAGTGTGAAGCGTGCCAGTTCCATTCCAAGCAGATACACCAACCAGCTCAAGCTCTCCAGACGATCCCTTTATCCTGGCCATTTTCGGTCTGGGGGCTCGACATCCTCGGCCCCTTCCCCCGAGCTGTCGGGGGCTTTGAGTTCTTGTACGTTGCAATCGACAAGTTCACAAAGTGGCCGGAAGTGGAACCAGTGAGGAAGGTGACAGCACAGTCAGCAGTCAAGTTCTTCAGGTCGATTGTTTGCCGTTTCGGGGTTCCTAATAGGATCATCACCGACAACGGCATGCAATTTACGAGCCGCACCTTCATGCAGTATGTCCAAGATCTTGGCGCCAAGGTCTGCTTCGCTTCTGTTGCTCACCCGAGAAGCAACGGTCAAGCGGAGAGGACAAACGCTGAAGTGTTGCGAGGCCTCAAGACCAGAACTTTCGACAGGCTGCACAAGTGCGGAAGAAACTGGATCGAGGAGCTGCCGGTGGTTCTTTGGTCGATCAGGACGACGCCAAATCGAGCCACTGGCCAGACACCCTTCGCTCTAGTCTACGGAGCGGAGGCAGTTCTCCCCACGGAACTCGTTTACGGGTCGCCTCGAGTGCTCGCTTATGATGAGCTCGAGCAAGAGCAGCTGCGACAAGATGACGCGCTGCTCCTTGAGGAAGACCGTCTTCAGGCTGCTGTGCGAGCCGCTCGCTACTAGCAAGCTTTGCGTCGCTACCATAGCCGCAAAGTTAAGGCCAGAAGCATCGAGGAAGGCGACCTTGTTCTTTGGCGTGTTCAGTCCGCCAAGAATTCCAACAAGTTGACGCCGAAGTGGAAGGCCCCAATCGGGTGAAACGAGTCACTAGGCCCGGCGCTGCCCGCCTTGAGACCGAAGATGGCATTCCGGTGAGCAACTCCTGGAACATAGAACATCTTCGTAAGTTTTACCCGTAGGGCGCGGTTGCCGGAAGCTTTTCCGGCAACCACCTTTTGTACAAGTCTTGCCGCTGTTGCATGTAATCTTTTGTACAAAGCCGGGCGCAGACCCCATGCACCAGTAAAGTTCATGTGCCCCGCACATCTTGTCAGCTTTTTTTTATGCTATAATCCTTTTTTGCATATGTTATCTGACACTTTGTGCAGCACCAAATCCCGGTAAGTGATAACGAGCCCAAGGCTCCATATCATTACTTTATTTCTCTGTTTCTTTCTCAAAAGAAGGAAGGTTCCCTCGCCCACAAGGTTTACCGGGGGGGAAGGAGAAGATAATGGTGTGGACCAGGCCGTTCAAGAAAGTTTCTCCTTGCCGGGAAGCAGGCGACAGAAAAGCTAAGTTGCTAAAGCTTGAGCAATCAGTTTTTTAAGTTTTTGAGTTATTTTCCTTGAACGACCGTGCTTTGTATGGAAAACCTGTGCGCGGAGGAACCAACTCATAGCTAGTTGCGCCTTTACTTTGTTTCGAGTCCGCTCAACAACTTAAGTGAGCTGCTAGCGCCCTTACTTTGCTTCGAGTCCGCTCAGCAACTTAAGTGAGCCGCTAGCGCCCTTACTTTGTTTCGAGTCCGCTCAACAATTTAAGTGAGCTGCAACTAGTTGCGACAAGGTTGCTTGTCGGTAGCGACCCCGCCAGCAGGCTGCTGAAGTTCCGCACTCGGCGCTCGCGGCAAGGGTGCCTGCGCCGGCAAGTTTCCCTAGAAAGCGTAGGGCAGAACCATACAAAGCCAAGAGTCGAGTAAAGGAAGTAACACAACAATTTTTTGCCTAAGATAGAGTTATATTACAAAAATAACTTGTCGCGCCTCTAATAAAGTGTTCCCATGACATGACTGGCAGCGACAAGAAAAGAAGAAAACGGACGGCCTAATCTACGCGACCGCCGTCAACCCTTTTGACCTCGTTCACCCTGTCCACAATGGGTGCGACGAGGGCCTTAAGTGCGTCAAGATCAGCGTCCGCCGGCAGCCTCTTGAGGACATTGGTGAGGTTGGGGCCCGGATTGCGGAAGGCCACCTTCACCAGCACCTTCTCTAGAACTCCGGCACAAATCGAGCGTGACTCGTCGGCCAACTGCTTTGGGATCTGTTCCTGGAGTTGCTGGAGCGCCGCCGCCACGCCTTTGAATAACAAAGTGAGCTTGGCGCTGGGTTGTAGTTCCTCGTCGGAAGAGTACCCGAAGCCTTCCACCCCGGGGTTATAGCATGCATGCTAGAGGTCGAGTGTCCGTCCTTTTGCTTCTCTTTCGTTTGCAGGGCTCGCATATCCTGGCCAGACTGCTTGAGGACGAAAAGGAGAAGAAGGGCGCGCCGGCACCTGGGCCCCGGCAAGCCAGTATCGCTGGGGGCTGCGAGTGCCAAAAATCGTCCACGGCAAACCATAGTTGTCGGGGGCTGCAATATCAGATAAGTCTTTCATCCCTCATCATGCATTCTCTTATGGACTGGGGAATGCGAAACCGCGTTTCTTCCCGAAAACTGCCGTGCTCCCTCAACTCTAGGCCCTGGGGCTCGTTCCCGGGGCCAAGTTTGGTCGTAGTCGCGGCAGCAAAGGGATGAAACGAGGAGACCGCACCCACCTCGTTCCTGCCTCCGTCAAAGGCGTGAGAAAGGTCGAGTGACGTGGGAAGGCGGCAGGGCCTGTTGCCGGGAGATGAAATGTCTGTCCGAGGGATACCAAGGATTTGCTCCTTGGCGTGGGTTCAACTCGCGAGACAAATAACCCGGCAAGCATCCCCTTTTCATTAAAAAACATCCCACTCAGGTACAGTCCATAGAGGATGAAAAACATGAAAGAGAGGATTACAAGTTTTAGATACAGCTAAGGCCCGAAGGCTTACAAATTAAAAAGATAAGATGCATGTAATCCTTTTCCTGCCCCTCTCTTCAGGAGGCAGGTCAAGGAGGCGAAAAGGGCAAAAGGAGCGCCTAGGCGAGCTACGGGTGCCAGAAGACACCAAGAGAACATCCCGGGGGCCGTCCGAAGGCTGGACGGCGATGGCGGCGCTGGAAGCGGGGCTCGAAGACGGGGCGGCAGGACGTCAGCACGCTGTCGAGGGCACCACGCCCTCGTACTCCGACCTGACGGCCTTGTCGCTAGCCCTCTTCCCCTTCCGCAGCCTCCCTACGCCAGCCGCCCAAGGAGACGACCCCGGGGAGTTCAAGAAGCCGGCGACGCGGATGATGGGGTCGTCGGTGCCGCGCGAAGCGGCGCCCGACGCCTAGTCGGACCCACCACCCCGCCGCCCGCTACCCTCATCGTCGCTGTCGCTCTCCTCCTTGTCACTCTCGCTCGAGGAGGAGCCTTCGCTATCGGAGGAGCTGTCCACGCAGCACTTCGCCCGAGTGCCGAAGCACCCGAAGACCTTGACGGAGAGGAGATCGCCCTCCATCAACTTAAAATGGAGGGTAAACCCCTCCATCAGGCTGTGGATACGGGCGAACGTCTTCCACCCTCGATCAAGATACATCACATTAGGGGCTGGGAATACAACGCGGACTCGCGTGCCGCTGATCCCACAGCCCCTCATGTGCAGTCTCAGTGTCTCGGGCGGGTCCAACTCCATCGCGCTCGCAAACGGAGCTGGAAGCCGGAGGCGACGACGAGGCGCCCGGCGCAGCTTGACGAAGAACTCGCAAGGGTCGTCCCCTATATGGACCGCCATGGGGGGAGGAGCCGTCGGCGGAGGCGAAGCTGGCGCGCCGCCCCGCCCGCCTCTTCCCCGAGTGCCTCGACCTCGTCCTCGACCTCGTCCGCGACCTTGCCCCCTCCCTCTTCCCCTTATGGCTGGCTCTGCCACCACGGGCGCGGGAGAGGGAGAGATGCGCTGTCTGGCGGCGACCCTCGCCGCCACCGATGAAGGGCCTGGGTTCCCTTTCTCCATGGCGAATGAGAGAAAGGGGAGCAGAAGCTGAATAAAGGAGGAGATGAGAGAGTGCGGGTTTCTGTGCTCCCCTCCCGCTCTTTATAAAGGAGCGAGGTGGGGGCTCGGCCGCCCCGCTCAGCGAATCAAGGCACGGGAAGAGCAGGGAGTCGGGGCCAACCCGCTGCCTCTGCTCGCAACGGCCCAGTTTCCCACTTACACCGTCCGCGACCCCAAGCGCATGGGAGCCGCGTGGCGGGGATGCAGAACCAAGGCGACGGATGAGGCGGCCTCGCTCCGCCTCGTGATCGCGGGGAGTGGACGTCCCGAAAACCGCGCACCGGCCCCGTCCAGTAAATGCACCACGCCCCCACGCCTACCTCCATTTAGGGAGGAGGGCGTGAACCGTCCCCATCATCGTGGCCTGACGCATGCTCGAGGGGCTTAGCCCCGCGCACGCCGCCCGCGTCACCCACGACGCCGCGTTTGACGCGTGCCGTTCTGGGCGTGCGCGGTGGGAGCGGAGAGATATGCGGCGTGACCTAGGCCGCGCGTGCCCGTGCACTGTTTTGGGCCTGGCCCAACAGCGGTCGGCACGTGTCTGGCCCAGGCCCGGGGGCTCCTGTCGGTGTACTAGAGTAGGGGTACCCTAGTACCCCGAACTTGTGCACGGGCGGTCGCAGCATCCCGCGGCAAGGCTTGCCGGGTGACCGCCAAGACCCTCCGTGGTTCCCTTGAAGACCATTCAAGAACAAAGTACTCAAACCAAGGCCCCGGCAAGAGGAGCTTGCCGGGAAGGCCAACCAAGGCCCCGGCAAGAGGAGCTTGCCGGGAATGCCAACCCAGGCCCCGGCAAGAGGATCTTGCCGGGAAGAGACAAGACCCCGGTAAGAGGAGCTTGCCGGGAAGGCCACTCAAGGCATACCAAGAAAGCTTGCCGCGACGCGCCCTGCGTCCCGGCAAGGCCCGGTGAGCAACAAGCTCCCAAACACGACAAGACGACGACCGCGGCAAGGATCTTGCCGCGGGAAACCCCCACTTCGTGCCCGCGCTCCAGCACACCTGCTAACGTGTCGCTCTAGGACTCTCCCAAGCACACGTGGCAGGAGGCCGCGCAGCTAGGGGTGCGCGGTGGCAAGCGGAGATGAAGAGAAGGCCATCGTGGCAAACGGTGGCGCTCCTAACGGTCACTTTTTGCACTGTTTAGGCAACTCAGACGAGCATTCAATGACCTTGTCCCCTGCCATCAGAGTTAGGTAGGGTGCACTGTGTCCACAGTAGCGGTAGCTGCACCTACCGCATCCTTTTCCATTTTTACCCTTCTAGTCTACGTTGCCACCTGTCGGTGACCCCTTGGAAGTATAAAAGGAGGCCCAAGCGCAACGTAGAAGGGGGTTCGGCTCATTCGAAACACCAGAAACACTCTCACGCTCAGTCTGGCAGCGTCCATCGCTCCTGAGCAAGGATTCAATACAATCAAACAAGCAGCAGTAGGGTTTTACGCATCCGTGCGGCCCGAAGCTGGGTAAAACTGCTCGCGTGTACCGCCTCGATCCGCTCTTTGTGCGGCCTCCGCCCCCCTCCGAACCGAAAGGGGCCCTGTCCCCATAGGTGTTGGTGGATCAGCTTCCCCGACACTATGACTACGAGATCATCTCCGTGGACCGATTTGACACCTACTGGATTCTGGTCCCGCTGCCGGTCATTTCGTTTTTAGATGGCACCTGAAATTAATGATCTGCGAAGCTCATGGAGTCATGGAAGGAAGGAAGGAAGGAAGAAAAGGGAACTCTTGAAACATCTGAACAGCGCTTTGCCTTAGCGTGAGAAACAATTCCAAAATGAGTATCAGCGGAGTACAAAGTGAAATGACTATAATTAAATTAGCTTGAAAATGTACCTCTGGTGAATCGAATGGCATGCCAAGTAAAATGAAAGTGTCTGCTAAGCCTTGAACACCTATTCCAACTGGCATGTGCCTCATATTCACATCAAGGCACATTTTGAATTCAACACCTTAAAGATTTTGTGTTCTTGCAAAACAGACCATGACATTTTGAATCAAACACCCTAAAGTTTTGGTTTTGTTACAAACAAGGCCAAAAATTTGACAAAGTCGGAGAAATTTTCATTAGAAATTTCAGCAGCATAACACATGACAAAGAATCACATGTGGGGCAAGACTGAAAGAGATGCATGCACAGGCAAGCATTTTGTATTTCACATAGAAGGAGAACACTGTACTGTGTGCCAGTACAATGAGTCTGCTATCAGATCCAGGTCCTTTCTACGGGCTTAGAAGGCCAAGTTGCTACAACAGCCAGCCTTACTACATACACCAAGAAAGAAACGTCCATTTTCCCGAGCCTAGTTGCTCTTGGCGACGCCCCTGCCTTGAGTCCAAAAATCTTTCTCTTCCCGTGCCTTACATAATTTGGAGGAGGACCATCTTCTCTTGCCTTTCACGGCTAGCAGCTCTTGGCCTCAGCAAAACAAAGAAAAGAACTGTCAACAGATGTCAGTTAATTGGCAAGCCAAACACATCTACTAAAACCAAGCAAGAAACTACTACTCAGATTCTTCTTCTTCCTCCTCTTATTCCATACACGCAAAAGCAAGCAATGTCCAGTTCAGTCTGTGTGTGATTACTAAGCTAAAAAAAGTGTAACGTACGCATCCAGTAGCTAGCATGCACACAACAAAATGATATTTACTTTCAGTCAGTCATTCATCTAATACCACCACCATTCAGTAAGTAATCCCACTCCTCCTAGCTTGCCTTGTTTCAGTGATAGTCATACATAAATAAGTCTAGGAAAATTATAATATGGTACCAAACATGTCTAAGTGTCAAGAATTTCTTCTTTCTTAGGAACTACAGGCAGAGGCCTCAAGTGCAACTCCTAACCCCCTAGGTACGTAGTTGACTCTGCTAGGAATGTGAAATAAATAGAAAGACTTCTTTTTCACTTCCAAGGGCTAACAAACTGATGTGACATTGACATTTGCATCAAAGATGATGTTCAATCTGTGTTGGATAAGGAAGTTGAACTGAAGGTTGACAGCACAGAAAGTAGGCTGGCAACGGCAACATGAATCCCCTTGTTTGGTTTATGCTGTTTCGGAGGAAAAGTTCCCAGAGCAACACAGGGGAGTACCGAGGAAAGGTATGAGCTTACTGGAACAGTTGAATCAAGGCCATAAAGCCTTGATGTCGCTCGTGAGAATACTCGATCACAGTCAGCTTGTCGTCCAGATCGTATTTCTGCTTCTTTATCTTTTCCCCATGGTCAGACAGTCTCTCGACACCAGTGTCTGCAATAGTTTGTTCTTAGCAACATAGACAGGCAAAACACCATGTCTCTTCACATATATTTCAAAAAAATTATCATTTTTTAAAGGAAATGTACTGTTTTGAAGTGGGCATCATATATGGGGGCATGCAGCTATAATGATAGTAGATATTTGACCATAGGGTTCCTCTTGGTGCTTATACAATTTGACAATAACTAGTTTAGCAGTATCGTATTACAGTAAGAAACTGAACTAAATGTTGCTTGTTGATAAGTCATAACATGACCTACTTAAAGATCATCCTCCGGACATACAAATAAGCACTAACTCTAGTACACACTAGAATATCGAGCCTAACTCAATAATCACCTATGACAGTCAGAGGGCAAATCACTAAGCATGAGCATGTCAACAGCAACAACAACATTGCCAAACTGATTTAATTACATGCGCATAATGATTCTATATGTCGAGAGGTAGGGAGTGCAGCAAGAATATGCCAGATTATGAATTTGACGTACTTTTTTGAAAAAAAAAAGTGATTTTTTAGGCAATACTTTTCAAAATTCTGAACATTTTTTTAGGCAATATCTCAATACTTTAAAAATTCTGAACATTTTTTGGAAAAATATGGTCAATTCTTGAAAATTCAAAGATTTTTAAAAACGTGAACAAATTTTGAAATTTGGACCTTCTAAATGGGCTGGCCCAAGTCCGTTCAAATACTTCCTGAGTAACTCCCAATATACTTTTAACTTCATTTGAGATCGTCGCTGAGTAATTTTCTGCAAACAAGATGGAACACTTTGTTGGGTTAATGAGTTGTCCTGTAGCCTCCGCATATGTGTTCAACACCCCTTTGGCTATTGTCGCTTTATAAATAAAGCGGGGCAAAGCCTGTTTCGAGATGTCTGTGATTGTTTAAATATAAAAGAGGGGGATGATTCTAAAAAAAATGGTTATCACTCAATCCAACGAAAAAAGGATCTCACCCTCCCACACCGCTCCCGGTGCAAATGATCATGGCAATTCCTGCGGTTGTACGGTTGGCTTCGACAGAACAAGGAATGGTGAGGATGGAGGCTCCTCCACCAAGTACCCGAAGAGGTGACTACAGCTGTATGGTGTTGGACTTGGAAGAAAAAACTACCACCGTTCAAACGCGAAGCTTCATTGGGGCCAAGGGGGCATTCCCCCCCCCCCCCACCCTCTTTATTTTTACATATGTATAAGACCAGCAGTAGTTTACTCCTCGCTAATTTAGGCCGTTCCAATCTTATTCGAAGTCTTTAGATAATCCAGTTGTTTTTAGATAAATCCAGCTCTAGCTTCAGCTCTGTCGAGGCCGCCATGTTTTCGGACGCTATTAACTCCGCTCTCCTACACAAAATGCATCTCCTGCATAGTCTATTTACGTCGACTAGCAGCCAATCATCTCCTCGAGGTCGGGAAAAATTGGCTTAGTAAGCACAGCCGCCATCGTTCGTGGCTCAGTTCCGCTGGGATCCTTTGCAAAAAACTTAAGCGTGTGTGTGCAATGCTGCCAAACTTTGGGGTGTAGATGCCAAATTCCACATGATCTTAGCCACTAGCTGCCATAGGGTCATCAACGTCATGGACAAGCTTGAGGAAAAACGGCCCTTGTCTTCGGACGAACGTTCATTCAGATTAGCTGTTATATGAACCTTCTCTTCACCATCATAATGCCTTGCTAGCACACTATTGGCGTCAATCAAAGAGCTAAAATCAGATCATATGTCCTCAGGGGCAAAAAAATTCCAAATACTTCTTCCGCGTTCAGTTCAGCTTCAAAGAAAAATATCTGGAAGTTTGTCAAGAGTCTCTGCATTTTATCCCTTTGATGATTTTTGCAAGGACAAAATCAAACCAAAAGTTTTAAAAAAGCATATAACTTGTGGAGTTACTATTCAATCACAGCCGTGTGTTTTGACAAGCACAGAAGAACTTCTGGACAGTACAAGAACGAAGATAAGTGTTCCAGGCAAATATTATACATTTAGATATATGTATATATAGGTGGCATATATATACAGGCGCGATAGCATGAGTGCACAGAAAGAGGTTCTGGAGCAAGGCTTGCTTTTAATTCAGAGTTCATCATGCATAGGCAGATTACCACTACAGATATACCATCGAATCCAACGAACAAGCCAACAGTAAGAGGATAGTATAGGTTAGCATAGGGTGTCGCGGACGAATCTAGCTTCCACATGACAAGCAGTCCTCACGGTTGTTCAGGGAGCAGGTCACCTGCGCCATCTTGGCCTGGAGATCCTCTTCCTCCTCGGCATTCCCAGGCTTCTTATCCTACACGTTCAGTGTCGCTCACGGTAAAGGATCATGTCAAGCAGTTGAGTCAAAAGAAAAATATGGATCTGCAATTCGGTGAAGTATTCACCTTGAGAAGACTAGTGTCCACTGTGAATTTGATCGCATCTGCAGCAGCACGTGTCCTCAGATAGTACATCCCCGTTTTCAGGCCCTGGCACATGACATGACAGGGAAAAGCAGAAGGAGCATCATAAACAACATTGTTAGCATGCAAAATTACAAATTCAACCGTAACTGTTGGACTTTTCAGTAAAACCACGGAGCGCTAGAGCAGTATTGGTTTTAACAGGCAGACCTTGGACCAAGCGTGGAAGTGCAGAGAAGTTAGCTTCCCAGAGTTTGCTTGATCCATGTGGATATTGAGGCTCTGACTTTGATCGATGTAGCAGCCACGATCGACGGCCATGTCAACAACAGTTTTCTGCTTGATCTCCCAAACAGTCCTGGTTCAATTATATAGAAAAGTTTAGTAGACACGCATGAACCAACACCTTGTGAAACTAAAGCGTGGGATGATCGTATTTCACATACTTGTAGATTGCTTTCAGATCATCTGGGATCTCGGTGATCTTTTGGACAGAGCCATCATCGTAGATAATATTGTTTTTCAGGACAGGAGACCAGATACCCATCTCGGTCAGATCATGGAGGAGATGCTTGTTCACTACAACAAACTCACCACTGCCAAGAGAAAAATAATTATGTTGCATCTAAGCATTGGTACGTCAAACAGCGGCTCAAAACTACAAGGGGCAGATATGCAAACCTTAGAACTCTTCGACTGTAAATGTTCGACGTGTATGGTTCAAAGCACTCATTGTTACCAAGAATTTGACTAGTAGAAGCAGTGGGCATTGGAGCCACAAGAAGAGAGTTCCTTAACCCAACTTTGGAAATCATCCCCCTTATAGCTGGCCAGTCCCATCTGTCTGATGGCACTACATTCCACATATCAGGTTGAAGAATGCCCTGCAAAGAAGTGTATTGAGAATAACCTCAGAAATAAGATTGGCTGCTAAAACCCTATGAAGGAACAAAATGACCTGCCAATTGTAACTAAGAGTTCCATTATCTTACTACAAACCATTCAAGAGAGAACATCATTATATGAATACACTTACTTCACTAGCACAAGCACAAATTCACAGTTAAGCGATTAATTAAGCTCAACCTGATGGGAACATCAGTAGTGGGAAGGGCCTATCTCACAGGTATAGTTGTTTAGTTCTTCATAGCTGTTAAGTAAATCATGCTAAAATCTAAATCTCCTTAAATACCTTACCATTAATGGCGAGCACAGAAATAATTTTATGTTTTCTATCATCAGTTAAAATTTATATATGAAAAAAATGCATAGTTCAACATAATCACACCATATATTCAGCAGAAACGACAGGTATATTTACAGACATCAGACAAACCTTGCTGACTGGACAGCCATCATAAGTTTCATAAGGGCCTTCTTTTGCGGCAATTTCGGCAGAAGCTTTTAATGCATGATAATAGATAGTCTCAAAGATATCCTTGTTTAACTGCTGGGCCTGAGAAACAATTCCATAATGAGTATCAGCAGAGTACAAAGTGAAATGACTATAATTAAATTAGCTTGAAAATGTACCTCTGGTGAATCGAATGGCATGCCAAGTAAAATGAAAGTGTCTGCTAAGCCTTGAACACCTATTCCAATTGGCCTGTGCCTCATATTTGACCTCCTTGCTGTCTCAATTGGGTAGTAGTTGATATCAATTATTTTGTTGAGATTCCATGTAACAATTGAAGTAATCTGTCATATATTCAACAATTTGTTAGTTGGCATTCAGACTAACGGGACAGGATCCCACAATAAAGATGACCCAGGCAAACCTCAGCTAATTTATCGAAGTCGAAGTATCTATTTTTTGACCCAATGCTGCCAACAAGCTTAGCTGGATGGGACTCTATCGGAACACCCTGAAACATAAAATGTACAGGGTCAAGTAATGCACGCACATTGCCAGGTTACAACCGCTAACGAACAGACTCAGCAGTCATCAGCACATACCTTTTCTCTTACGAAACGTGGCAAAGCAATTGATGCCAGATTGCACACAGCAGTTTCATCAGGACTTGTGAACTCAACTATCTCTGTGCACAAGTTGGAAGACTTAATTGTGCCCAGATTTTGTTGATTACTTTTTCTGTTGCAACTGTCCTGCACATCATCATCAAGGACTTTTTAAGCCAAACCATTGGAAGAGAAAGCAGGTGTTCAGGGACTTGCAAAATTTAAACAAACCTTATAAAGCATATATGGTGTTCCAGTTTCTATCTGTGCTTTCAAAATTTCAAACCAGAGGGACTGTGCTGAAACAATTTTCTTTGCTTTTCCCTGAAATCACGTAGCTATGTTATTAGTACATGTTTCGTCACTTCAAGAAATATGTAACATCTAGTCCAGCTTACTTCTCTTTCATATTTGTTGTACAGATTCTGAAACTCATCTCCCCAGCAATCAGCCAAACCTGGAGCTTCACTGGGACAAAATAATGACCATTGCTCATTTTTTTGCACCCTTTCCATGAATAAATCAGGAATCCAGAGAGCGTAGAAAAGATCCCTGGCACGATTCTCCTCCTGTAAATTACACATAATGAGGGTGAGATGGGGTAAGTATAAGGTCGTAGCGTGACGGTCGTGATCAAATGCTGAAAAATTAAATCCAAACTGGTAATAAGTTTCTAGTATCTCTGTCTCAAAGTGTGTTACGCGTTACTTCAAGAACATTTACCTTTCCATGGTTCTTTCTCAAATCAAGGAACTCATAAATATCAGCATGCCAAGGCTCCAAGTATATAGCAAATGCACCTATAAAAACAGGAATCCGTGAGGAATCCTTAAGAGTATGTAAACGTGGTCAGACTAACTGAGTAACTGATGCTACTTACCTTTTCTCTTGCCTCCGCCTTGATCAACATAGCGTGCAGTGTCATTGAAAACACGTAGCATGGGTACAATTCCATTAGAAGTTCCATTAGTTCCACGAATGTAACTCCCAGTAGCCCGAACGTTGTGAATTGAGACACCAATCCCTCCAGCAGATTTGCTTATGGAAGCGCATTCCGAGAGAGTATCATAAATTCCCTCAATGCTATCGTCTTTCATGCAGACCAGAAAGCAGCTGCTTAACTGCATCACAAATAATAGGAATATGAATACACAGCTTAACCATCAACGCTCAATTCAATTATGGTCAAAGGTGCAGTACTTGAGGCCTTGGAGTGCCAGCATTGAAAAGGGTTGGGGAAGCATGAGTAAACCAGCGCTGAGACATCATGTGGTATGTTTTGACAGCAGACTCAATATCATCCTTGTGTATCCCAACAGAAACCCTCATTAACATATGTTGTGGTCTTTCCACAACCTTCCCACCAACTTTCAGTAGATAAGACCTCTCAAGTGTCTTAAAACCAAAGAAATCGTAGTCAAAGTCTCTATCATAAATTATCTCACTGTCCAGGCGTGTAGCATTCTGAAATGATACAGCAATCAGAAATTCCATCAGTATATCTGTTTTGTTTTTTCACAGAAGTAATATTGTATATCAATGAACAGCACACATACACCAATATGAAATGAAGCATCCAAAAACTATCAATGCACAAGACGGCCGGAAAACAATGTAACAAAATGGTCTAAATAAGGACAAAATTATCAACCAACTAAAACGAAAAAACAGTAAGCACGGCATTGCAAATTGCAACACAACACATGAACAACCAGCTACTCATGTCAGTGCAGACTAAATAGCTAACCAATTCACAAGTTTGCCAGAGTGCCAGGCGATCATGTTTAACATGTTACAAGCGAGTAGCATTCAGAAATGATACAGCAATCAGAAATTCCATAAGTAACATTGTACATCTGTTTTTTTAGAAAGGTAACACTATAGTATATCAGTTAACAACACAGATACTCTCATATGAAATGAAGCATCTAAAAGACTAAAACTATCAATGCACAAGACACGTAACTATGTAACAAAAGAGTCAAATTAAGGACAGACTCGCCAACAAACTAAAATGAATAATAAGTACAGAAAAAGTGTTGCAAATTGCAACACTAACATGAACAGCCAGCTACTTATGTCAGTGCGGCCAGAATAACTAGCCAAATCCCAACTTTGCCAGAGTACCAGGTGATCATGTTTAGCATCTTAAATCTACAATCTCCTTAGTTACGATATATAGTCAAAGGACCCAGGTAATCTAAATGACAGGGGAATAGGGCAGGTTCCCACAAAAGGCACGGTTAGCATCTAGACCGCACCTTCATGATGATCTCGTAGACGTCATCAGCGATCAGGGGAGCCATCAGCCCAGACCTCTCGTTGAAATGTGTATACATGACCTTCACCCTGCATACAGAGAGCAACACAGCCACGTCACAACACTGATCATCAGAAGAAGAAAAAAGGTATCATCAGGAATTTCCTCCTGTACACGAGAAAGAAAGAAAGGCACGCACGTCTCTGAGAAGGACTTCATGGTGTTCTTGTGCAGGTTGGAGACGGCGATCCTGGCCGCGAGCTGCACGGCGCAAAGGAACGGCAGAACCAATAATAAGTTAATAATCACCGAAGCGGCTGGGCAGGGGATTGGGAGAGG
>NC_041391.1:685719036-685753977 GCF_002162155.2 Triticum dicoccoides
GGAGGAAAGGGGGCGCTTTTGGGAGCGGGGGCGGGAGGAGGGGGGAGCGGTTTGGAGGAGCAGCGCGGGAGCGGGGGGGGATTTTCGCGCGCGATTTTGGGTGGGGAAGGTTGGTGGTGACTGCGTGGGTGCTTGTGTGGGAGCGGGGCCCCACGTTTCAGTAAGAGTGGGAGCGGGGGAGCGCGTTGTGTCCTCCGTCGGCTCCGTCCGTGGCCGGCCGGATTTGAAAAGCGTGAATTTTGCTCGCTTGTTTTTAGGAATTTCGTGGGATATCATGTGTCACTTGATGTATCTTTTAGTGATCAACTTACGGGTGTCGTGACATTGAAAACCTATGCATAGGGGTTGGCATATGTTCTTGACTCTCCGATATAAACTTTGGGGCACTCTTTGAAGTGCTTTTGTGTTGGTTGAATGAACCTGAGATTGTGTGATGCATATCGTATAATCATGCCCACAGATATTTGAAGTGACAATGGAGTATTTAGGTGACATCAGGGTTTTGGTTGATTTGTGTCTTAAGGTGTTATTCTAGTACGAACTCTTTTATAGATCGATCCGAAAGAATAACGTTGAGGTGGTTTCGTACCCTACCATAATCTCTACGTTTGTTCTCCGCTATTAGTGGCTTTGGAGTGACTCTTTGTTGCATCTTGAGGGCTTGTTATATGATTTATCTATGTTATTATTGTTGAGAGAACTTGCACTAGTGAAAGTATGAACTCTAGGCCTTATTTCCTATCATTGCAATACCGTTTACGCTCACTTTTATCATTAGTTACTTTGCTGTTTTTATTATTTCAGATTACAAAACCTATATTTACTATCTATTTTGCACTTGTATCACCATCTCTTCGTCGAACTAGTGCACCTATACAATTTACCATTGTATTGGGTGTGTTGGGGACACAAGAAACTCTTTGTTATTGGGTTGCAGGGTTGTTTGAGAGAGACCATATTCATCCTACGCCTCCTACGGATTGATAAACCTTAGGTCATCCACTTGAGAAAAATTTGCTACTGTCCTACAAACCTGTACACTTGCAGACCCAACAACGTCTACAAGAAGAAGATTGTGTAGTAGACATCATATATTAATGAAATTTCAGAAATGGGAAGATTATGTAACACCTCAAGTCGTTAGCTACAGTGACCTCCCCCTAATGATGTCATGTCATCAGGCTTGCTAAACCAAACTGCCACTTGATAAAAATCAAAGCCCAATTCAAACCTAAAATAAAGTCAAATAAATTATTTCGTCAAACAGTAAAACTAAAATGTTCACCATATTCTATAAATTCCACTTATCTTTGACATGTTGAGCCCAATATTATTTGACCCAAAAATTAAATCTTGTTAAATTAATAAGAGGTCCAACAGTAGTTAAAATAACCAATTAAATATAAACCTAATTTTATGTATTTTCTTTTGGCCCCAAACTTTTTGTGCCACTAAAAATATTGTGCTCGAATTGTGTGCATAGTTTCACAATTAACAAAATCCATTTTGTTGATATAAGAATAATTAGAAAACGGTGTTAAAAAGGAGAAACGGATTAGAATACATTAAAATCAAAAGGACGGTGAAAAGGGATTCCCCCTACCCCCGGGCCTTGCCACCAAACCGGCCTAGTGGTCCAGTCCCCACACGGTCGTCTTCTCCTGTTCCCCGAGCCCGTCGCTACAGAGTCGGGCTCCCGCCCGACCACCTCGTCGGCATCAAAGGGGAATGGATAACGGTGACGCCCTGCCTTCCCTGCCCCCATGGCCTCCTCCTCGACGCCCCCTCCCAGATCCACTTCTCCTCCTCGCTCGCTCAATCCCGATGATCTGGACGAAGTCAGATGCCACGGCCACCATGACCGGCCCCGTCCACACGGCCACTGCCCTCCCTGCTGGTTAGGAGCTTGTCGAGGAGCTCCGAATGCCTCTGCTACTTCGTCTGCGCCAACAAGATCAAGTCCAACACCCCCAGATCGACGTCGCTGCCGCCTTCCTCAACCTTCAGCCACAGCGACATTGCCGTTCGATCCGCGCCGCCCCGAGCTCCCTGTCTTTCCCTAGGGTGCCATTGACACCGTCGTGATCTCCTCTTGCCTTTCCCAGTTTCCCCTCTCGTTTGCTCTCGTTAGGTATTTCGCCGTGGCCGAGAACCGTCGTCCGCCATGGCGATTGCAGGGGTAGCCACTGAGCTCCTCGAATTGACCCCGTGGCACATGCCCGCTCCTATGCGCACCCATGCCCGAGCCTTCAGCTCTTCTTCCGCGCCCGCGGGGCCACTCCCTCTCTGGCTCTCCATGCCCACGCACGTGCCACACCGCGTCCGTCGTGCCCGTCGTTGCCATCACGCTCGCCAAAGCCACCGCACCACTGTGCCCCGCGCGATGCACACCCTGGCCGCGTGTCACACTCTCGCTGGTTGCGCTCGCCCCGTCTGCCATCGCCTATCCCTTCGCTTGCCCCGCTGTCGCGCCCCTACCTTGCGCCGCCTCCTGTCGCGGCCATCTTCTGCGGCCACCCCCTTAGCCACGCCGGCCGCATCTCTGCCCTCCACCATCGTCGCTCGCCTCGCCTGCTGTGTGCTTCTTTCTGCTGCTATGCGCTGCTCTACCACTGGTACGCTGTTGCGCCATGCCCTCGACACCGCCGTGGACAAACGTGACGGAAGGATTGTCAATGGAGTACGAGGAGGAGGTGGCGGAGAAGGTGTGGAGAGGCAAGAGGTCTAGGGTGGCGTCAGCTGGCTGTGGTGGAGGTGATTATGCGAGAAGGAGCCGGAGCGGAAGGGGAGGTCACAATTGGAAAGAATCGCAAAAAAATCATAACCCGGAGATCTCATTCCAAAAAAATGTTAATATTGATGGAGGGGTGATTCCCTTCAATAGGTGGAAAACATAGGAAATATTGGATGTTATCAAGGAAAGGTAGAAATTTAGGAAAGTTAGGATTTTGAACTAATTTCTATGCAAATGGGGTTTTATTGTTTGGTAACATGATATTAGTGCCTGCCCGTTTGTGACGTGTCTGATTAGGAAAGTTTGTAAATGTTAAGAAACTATTTATTGGGAGGAAAGTTTGTGACGTGTCTGTTATTTGTTTCCTAAACCAAATTTCACTAATGAGAGAAATCGATTGATTTAGATAAGTTAGGAAAGTTAGATTCAAATCTATTATTTGTTTCTTAAAAATTTGTTATTTGTTTCCTAAGACAAATTGAACCAATAAAAGGAATCGATTGATATGAATAATTTAAGGAAGTTAGATCCGTGATTTGTTATACGTTAGGAAAGTCCTGGTTGTAAAAAACAGTGGAGAGAAAAATAAACCGATGGACCAGGATGGGAGGGGGTGGTGGGAGGAGAGAAAAAAACCCAGCGAGAATAAACCATGGAGACTATTCACCAACTGCTCCATTAGGAGTAGAGATAATGGTACTCCCACCTGTTAATTCTCCGGCAAACGAACGTTCGCTGGAAGGGATGGCAATTACGAACATTTTGATGGTATCTTTAGGCCCCGTTCTTTTGGCTAATTCTCCCATTTTGATGGCATCCTAGTTAGGATTGTAAAAAAATATGAGTTCAAGGTTCCGAGAGAAGTTGGGTGGAGGGTCGATTCTCAAGATTATGCGAGAATCGGCCAAAAGAATTGGGCCTTAGTTGTCACGAGAATGATAAAGATGAAAATTTGTGTTTGCATAAGCACGGCAATTTTCTGACAAGAACTGAAATGCAACAGAGTTGTCATGCTTAAACTGCAACAGAAATTGAAGCTCATCGACCAGAAGGACAAACTGGTCACCAAGACCGAGTCTATGAAGAAGGAGATACGGCTCCTGAAGGCCGAGAGGGCGGAACTGAAGACCCTCAGAGTCCACTATAGAAAGGAGGGACAGAGCAACATGAACAAGTTGCATGAGATGAAGATCATTCTTCATCGTCGAGACATGTAATGTGTGCATATATGTAGGTAGTTAGCTAGCGGATCACTTTTGCTTGTAGCTAGCTAGCTAGTTGATCACTAATGTTTGTGGATTTGAAGTTACCACTAGAAGTTTAAATGGCTACACATATACTAATAGCTGGGTATATGTTTTTTACTACTAGAAAATACAAATTGTTGGCGTTGGTTCACAATAAACGCCATATATAACACGATATATTGCTGGCATTAGCCAGGTGACACGCCATCAGTACTAAAATACTACTGACGTGTCTGCCAACCCCATCACTAAATATTTTCACTAGCGCCATATTAGTAGTGTTGGGCGTATACGCCAGCAAGGCTGGTTTTGGCACGCCATAGCTAGGCTTTTTTTCCACTGGTGAGCTATGCGTGCTTGGGGGTGAGTCTAAGAAAGAAACACATCATAGTGGTTAGTTAGAATGACATGCTACATAGGCTTAAACACGTGGTGACTTAGAATGTCATGGTGAGCGAGCTAACTGCGGTGTGGCCTTGGTAGTGCTCTACCTCCAAAAGGATCGAGCAAATGTCCTGATCCCATGAAGCCTCGCTCAGGTCTCTGATCTTGTACACCATGATCCACCTCGCTCTCTACTTCCTGAGGTGGTTGTATACCTGCGTCGAGGTGGCCTCATGTCCACAAAAGTTGAGCACCTACTTTGCAACAGTGTTCAAGTGCACCTCCTTGAAGCCCTTGTCTGTCCTGACCCCACTAGCTATGATCCCACATAGCCTGTTAAGCACGAACATCGATAGGAATGGCTGCCACTTCATGGGATTGCCCCTGCCGTCCTTATTATCCTTTGTGGATGCCTTTCGAGCAGCAGCATGAGCTGCAACATTGGGCTGAGCCAACACAAATGTTGAAGCCACAAATTGAGGAACCGTATCCGACACCTCAAAAACATTTGAACCAGGAGGCATCTGGCGGATGGGAGGCTGGGACTCCTTGACGTAGGACGCCAGGAACTGGCTCTAGGACAGGACTAGGGCCTGATTAAACTCTTGTGTCTTCATGTCTTACAAGTGTAAGCATCATGAAGACCACAACACACTACACATGGACAATACGAACTACCACTAAATTAAACACTAACAGTACGAACGAACACTACATATGGACAGATCAAACAAGCACTACCACATGCATAGACAGATGATCTAGTTCAACACAACAACTCAAATCATAGTAGGGAGTTCAACAAACTAGCACACATACTCGCGTTACACTCACACAGATTAGCGATGTATAATGCTACAACATGGTCACAGATCTAACACTGCTACATGCCCACAGATCAAGCTAGAACTAGTAGAGAGAAGGGGGTGAATGAACTCACAGACATCATCAAAGCAGCCGCGAATGAGGCGCTGAACATGTCGGAGAAGAGGAGGAGTCGAATCGTCACCGCCATCAAGCGATGGCCAGAGCAGTAGCGCAGTTTACCTCATCATTGATGTGGATCCCGCCGTAGGGAAAGCTCGAGAGAGGGAAATGGCGAGGGGGAGTTTTTTTTGCTGCGGGGAGGTTGGCTATATAGGGCGACCGAATCGGCAGCGGTGACGCCAACTCATCCCACAGCTCTTTCAGAGACGCACGAGCTCTCTCCGTGGGTGCGGGAGATCAGCGTCGTGTTCCCCTCCCATGCATTTATCGGGCTTGGCTTGCTGGAAACGGCCGATTCGGCCGTTCCTAGTGGGCCTCACTGAGGACTGCTTTAAGGTTTGTGCGGGCCAAGATTCTGATACAGGCCAGGCAACCAAACAACCTGTTTTCTTCCCTTGCGAGCCCGGCTAGGCCTAATCTAAGCAACCAAACGCGTCCTTACTATTGGGGAATGTAGCATGCAATTTAAAAAAAAATCTTATGCTCACGCAAGATCTATCTAGGAGATGCATAGCAACGAGAGGGGGAGAGTGTGTCCACGTACCCTGGTAGACCGAAAGCATAAGCGTTAGGTTAATGCGGTTGATGTAGTCGAACATCTTCACGGTCCAACCGATCCAAGTACCGAACATACGGCACCTCCGTGTTCAACACACGTTCAGCTCGATGACGTCCCTCGAACTCTTGATCTAGTAGAGGGTCGAGGGAGAGTTCCGTCAACACGATGGTGTGGTGACGGTGTTGGTGATGTGATCCGCGCAGGGCTTCGCCTAAGCACTACGACGCTATGACCGGAGGAGTAAACTCTGGAAGGGGGGCACCGCACACGGCTAAGACAACAATTGATGTGCCTTTGGGGTGCCCCCTACCCACGTATATAAATGAGGGGAGGGGGGCGGCCGGCCTAGAGGGGGCGCGCCAGGGGGGAGTCCTACTAGGACTCCTCGCCCTTGTAGGATTCCCCCTTCCTTTTTCGGAGTTGGAAAGGGGGAAAGAAGTGGAGAGGGAGAAGGAAAAAGGGGGGCCGCGCCCCCACCCCTTGTCCAATTCGGATTGGGCCTGGGAGGGGGGGCGCCACCTCCTGGCCGCTGCCTCCTCTCTCCACTAAGGCCCATGTAGGCCCATTAACTTTCCCGGGGGGTTCCGGTAACCTCACTGTACTCCGAAAAATGTCCGAACCTCTCTGAAACTATTTTGGTGTCCGAACATAACCTTCCAATATATCAATGTTTACCTCTTGACCATTTCGAGACTCCTCGTCATGTCCATGATCTCATCCGGGACTCCGAACAAACTTAGGTCACCAAAACACATAACTCATAATACAAATCATCATCAAACGTTAAGCGTGCGGACCTACGGGTTCGAGAACTATGTAAACATGATCGAGACACATCTCCGATCAATAACCAATAGGAACCTGGATGTTCATATTGGTTCCTACATATTATATGAAGATATTTATTGGTCAAACCGCACAACAACATACGTTGTTCCCTTTGTCATCGGTATGTTACTTGCCCGAGATTCGATTGTCGATATCACCATACCTAGTTCAATCTCGTTACCGGCAAGTCTCTTTACTCATTCCATAATGCTTCATCTCGCAGCTAACTCATTAGTCACATTGCTTGCAAGGCTTATAGTGATGAGCATTACCGAGAGGGCCCAGAGATACCTCTCCGATACACAGAGTGACAAATCCTATTCTCGATCTATGCCAACCCAACAAACACCTTCGGAGACACCTGTAGAGCATCTTTATAGCACACCTCCGGTATTCGGGAGTTGCATAATCTCATAGTCATAGGAACATGTATAAGTCATGAAGAAAGCAATAGCAATAAAACTTAATGATCAATATGATAAGCTAACGGGTGGGTCTTGTCCGTCACATCATTCTCTAATGATGTGATTCCGTTCATCAAATGACAACACATGTCTATGGTCAGAAAACACAACCATCTTTGATTAACGAACTAGTCAAGTAGAGGCATACTAGGGACACTTTGTTTTGTCTATGTATTCACACATGTACTAAGTTTTCGGTCAATATAATTGCAGCATGAATAATAAACATTTATCATGATATAAGGAAATATAAATAACAACTTTATTATTGCCTCTAGGGCATATTTCCTTCAGTCCCCCACTTGCACTAGAGTCACTAATCTAGATTACATAGTAATGATTCTAACACCCATGGAGTCTTGGTGTTGATCATGTTTTGCTCGTGGAAAAGGCTTAGTCAATGGGTCTGCAACATTCATGAGTCGTTGATCTAGGCCACACCCCTTCTTGATCTGTCATAAACCCCGTTCAGGTATGTAAGTTGCAATGATGCCTTGGGGGGCAGTTATATACAACGGCTCTCTCACCCCCGCCTCCTCTCGCTAGCGAGGTGGTACTAAACCAAATAGAGCGTCTTACGGTTATGGCCCGACCCATGTTTCATATTTTTATGTTTGTTTGTTTTTTCTTTTCTTACTTTTCAATTTATTATTTTCCTTTTCACTTTTCTTCTCATTTGTATTTTCTTCTTTTCATCTAATTGGCGTTTATAGTTCACTTTTTAACATTGTCTACATGTTTTTTCTCATACTTTTACTATAAAAAAAATTCCTTGTTGGTGTCATTAAAGTGAATTTTGTTTTGATGAGGTTGGAGCAGGCATCCTTTTAGAATGGAGCCATTGGGAGCGCCCGGTAAGGCAATTTTAGAGGCAAGTCGAGGAAACTTGTGCCTGGGCCTCCTGGTTCCTCTCCCTCGGACAACGTTGGATCCTACAGGGATGCATCATGCCCCCATCGATCTTACTGCCACGCGCAATGACCACCACAAATTCGTGTAGTGAGTACATCCTCCACTTGTATCCTGCCTCGGTTGTGCTTGGGGGCGTCTCGTCCACTCCTCGCGTGAGTGACTCCATCCACTCTGGTGAATAAGTGGTCGCCGCCACCAATGTCAAGCACCATCATGATGGTGGCGCCCAACTTTCATCCAGTTCTGCAGAGCACGCCATCTCGCGACGCACCGCCTCTGTTGAGTGTACAAGACGCTTGACGATTGCCACACAGCCGGGGACAAGTCGAGGAGAGGGGGATTGGGTTACCGGGGGCGTAATCGGGGTGGGAGGCACTCATGACGGCGACGACCTTGGCGACGATTTTGTCGAGCTTGGAGGTGGTGATGCCCCTGTAGATGCCGGCGCAGGCCTTCTACGCGACGAGCGCGGGGTCGTAGTGGTTCTGGTTGAGGCCGTATGCAAGCTTCTTGAGACGCGTCGTGATCTTGTCGAAATGCACCACCTCCAACCGCACGCTGCCCTTCACCGCATACATCTTCTCTGCCGCCTGGCCGGATTTCGGTCAAACATTGGGTGGGCACGTGTCATAGCGAGCAGCAGGAGGGGTTCAGGATCCGAGAATTGGGGAACAAGGAAGAGGGAGAGGGCGGTGAGGGATTTGGAACGGCTCCAAGGGGCCGACGCGCGTGTTGTGCGATGATTTTGAAAAGAAATGAGAAAGGGGGTTCTTTTGAGTGGGAGGAACGGTGGAGAAGTGCTTTGGAGGAGGAGCGCTGGATTAGTGGAGTATTTTCATGTGTGGTTTTATGTCGGGGTGGTTGGTGGTGGTGGAAGCCCATGTGACGCGTAATTCAACTCCATCATTCAACTCCATCAATGGCCCACCTATTTGAAAAGCATGAACTTTATTTGCTAATTGCCAAATAATTTGACTACAGATTGTTCGATCTTCGCAAGAATCGGAATAAAAATCTCTTTTTTCTTGTGGAACAAATTATACTCTTCATAGTCTCGTTGCCTTTTTAGCGAACGTCTGAAGTTTATATAACACAAAATTATATCTTTTGAAAATAGAACATCTGAAGTTTATATTGGTATATTTTTTGTAATATATGACTTGTATTAAGTTGGTCAAATTGACGACCTAGGGGTACGGGCACGCCTTGTAAACTGAGAGAGAGGGAGTAGCGAACATTGCCTAGCTGAAGAATGGTATTGCTTCCCATAAGTTACTGGTCACATCGCAAGTCCATGATTAAGCTAACTACCTATTTATCATAGTCTAGGGCCTTGACTTGTTTTGAAGATTTCTTCGCAAGGAATATGGTGAATCAAATCAGTTTGTAATACCGCTATTCGATATACCATTGAAAACTTGCTTGGTTTAGTGTTAAAGTTTGGTATTGGCCGAAATATTGGCTACAAATTGGTTGGCTACAAAATTCATGTGGCCACACTCACATAGAGTTGTATGTTTTGGAAATTCTTGGCATTGCAAAACTATTAATAGCAAAAAAATACCATGTATACTTGCTTGACCAAGTAGAAGCAACTTGCAAAACGTGCATAGCTGCAATGATGAAATTCTAAAGTTTAATTTTGATGGATTGGCAGGGGTCGCGCGAGCGCATACCCCCTCTACCATAAATTTTGACGTCCATTCTCCCAATTGGGGAGATGATAGACCAACATGCTCGCCAAGTGCAATGTGAGCCGTTGATCTAGGCCACGACCCTTCTTGATCAGTCGTAAACCCCGTCTAGGTATTTAAGTTGCACCGGTGCTCCATGGGCTAGTTATATACACCAGCTCTCCCACCTCCGCCTCTCTCGCTAGCGAGGTGGGACTAAACCAGACCAGATCGAGTGTCGCACAGTGATGGCCTGACCCATCTGCCGATTTCCTTTATGTTTTTTTCATTCTATTTATTATTTTTCTTTTTCACTTTTCTTCTGATTTGTATTTCCTTCTTCATCTAATTGACGTTTATGTTTCACTTTTTAATATTGTCTACATGCTTTCCTCGTACTATAAAATCACTTTTTGGTCTCATTAAAGTGAACTTTTTTAAGAGGGTTGGAGCAGATAGTTTTCGAGAATTGAGTCATTGTGTGAGTAGCCACCATGACCATGTGTGAGTAGTTTCCACAGGACCTTAGGGTCCATAGCAGTAGCTAGATGACATCCTCTCTCTCTCTCTCTCTCTCTTTCTCTCTTGTGATTCTATACCTTTTTTACTAAAAAAGCAAGGTGCATTTCTTCAATTTTTTCATCCGTTCACCGTCAAGAAGATTTTTTTTGTATCTGAGGTGGTACTAAACTTTTGTGCGTCAATCCGCTAGAAAAGAACAAATGTTTGTCCAGAATTCCGTAATTGGGCCACGCGTGCTCCGGTCCAACAAAGCCAGCCCATTTATTATTGCCCACGCAGTTGGGAAGAGCTTATTTCTTGCATCAAGCGATAAATAGTTGAAACTAACCACAGGGCTCCTAAGATTGGGCCGGTCCGTTTCCCCTTTTTCGATGTTCTATTTTTATTTTTTCTCTTCCTTTCTCCTTCTTTTTTTTGTATTTCCTTTTCCTTTTTTCTATCTTTATTTCTTTTACCAATTGTTTTTACATAAATGTTCAAAATTTCAAATTTTGTTCAAATATTCAAAAAAAGTTCAGAATTCAAAAGTGGTGTTCCTGATTTGAAAAATATTTGAAAATTTTAAAAATCTTGTTTCGAAATTTTCTCATTTTTTAGAAACTATTTGTGTTTTTCAAAAAGTCTTCGAGATTTTTAATAAAAGTTACATTTTATAAATGTTCCATATGTTAAAATATTCATGTTTTAGTGAAATATTCACAAACCAAAATAATACTTTCATCTAAGAAAACATTTTCTAAATATTTTTTGAATGTTCCCCTTAAAAAAATCAAAAATTTAAAAATATTTGTGTTTTTGTACAATTTTCATGTTTTAAAAATATTATTTGTGAATCTCAAAACATATTAATGTTTCTAATTTTGTTCGTGTTTTCCCAAAAATATTGGAATTTTCAAAAAATAACTGTTCGGATTTTTTGATTGTTCGGGATTTAAAAAATTGTTCACATTTCCAAGAATATTCACCAATTCATATTTTTTTGAATGTTCAATTTTTTTTAATATATATTCCTAATTTGACTCTATATTATTTTCTTAAATACTCGCGCTGGCCATAGGTTAGCAGTGCATGGTCGTTCTATGCTGGTTGAGTGTAAATGAAAGAAACTGTCGGCATATGCCAATAAAAGAGAATATGTTGTTTGGTTTTAATTAGAGCAAAATTATCGGCACTTGAGCACTAAAATAATCAAAGAGAATAAACCCTAAAAAGTAAGGACATTCATGCCTAATTATGCTAATAAAACGAGATTTATGCACTACAATTAATAATCGACCTGGCTACGTGTCGTAGGATAGAGTGGTCGAAGCAACCGTGTGCCAAGTTCGCCGTGTAGCCACCAAATGAGCTGGCAGGCATAACCCGAAAATGGAGACAGACCCGAAGGCAAAAAGGCATGAGTTGGGTGCTCGCCACCACGCCGACCAACCCCAGCACTATCAAGATTTTCCGTGTCAAACATATCCAACGAGAAGACCATAACTCCTTGCTCTGTCGCCTATCAGTGTGAAGACCTTTTTTGGATGACACGTCAATTATCTTTATCGTTGCTTCTTGCAAAAAAAATCTCTCCGTCGCAACGCACCGGCATATGTGCTAGTTAGTACAAAATTCCCATGACTTGCCTCATAAAACGTCTCCAACATATCTATAATTTTTGATTGTTCCATGCTATTATATTATCTATTTTGGATGTTTTATATGCATCAATATGCTATTTTATATTATTTTTGGGACTAACCTATTAACCTAGAGCAAGTGCCACTTTCTATTTTTTCTTTAGTTTTGAGTTTTACAGAAAAGGAATATGAAACGGAGTCCAAACGGAATAAAACATTCGTGATGATTTTTCTTGGACCAAAAGACACCTACGAGACTTGGAGAGGAGGTTAGAAGACCTACGAGGACACGACTGTTGGAAATATGCCTAGAGGCAATAATAAATTAGCTATTATTATATTTCCTTGTTCATGATAATCGTTTATTATCCATGCTATAATTGTATTGATAGGAAACTCAGATATATGTGTGGATACATAGACAACACCATGTCCCTAGTAAGCCTCTAATTGACTAGCTCGTTGATCAATAGATGGTTACGGTTTCCTGACCATGGACATTGGATCTCGTTGATAACGGGATCACATCATTAGGAGAATGATGTGATGGACAAGACCCAATCCTAAGCCTAGCACAAAGATCGTAGTTCATATGCTAAAGCTTTTCTAATGTCAAGTATCATTTCCTTAGACCATGAGATTGTGCAACTCCCGGATACCGTAGGATTGCTTTGGGTGTACCAAACGTCAGAACGTAACTGGGTGGCTATAAAGGTGCACTACAGGTATCTCCGAAAGTGTCTGTTGGGTTGGCACGAATCGAGACTGAGATTTGTCACTCCGTGTAAACGGAGAGGTATCTCTGGGCCCACTCGGTAGGACATCATCATAATGTGCACAATGTGACCAAGGGTTTGATCACGGGATGATGTGTTACGGAACGGGTAAAGAGACTTGCCGGTAAAGATATTGAACAAGGTATCGGTATACCGACGATCGAATCTCGGGCAAGTACTATACCGCTAGACAAAGGGAATTGTATACGGGATCGATTGAGTCCTTGACATCGTGGTTCATCCGATGAGATCATCGTGGAACATGTGGGAGCCAAAATGGGTATCTAGATCCCGCTGTTGGTTATTGACCGGAGAACATCTCGGTCATGTGTGCATGGTTCCCGAAGCGTAGGGTCTACACACTTAAGGTTCGATGACGCTAGGGTTATAAAGGAAGTTAGTATGTGGTTACCGAATGTTGTTCGGAGTCCCGGATGAGATCCCGGATGTCACGAGGAGTTCCGGAATGGTCTGGAGGTAAAGATTTATATATGGGAAGTCCTGTTTTGGTCACCGGAAAAGTTTCGGGTTTTATCGGTAACGTACCGGGATCACCGGAAGGGTCCCGGGGGTCCACCAAGTGGGGCCACCATCCCCGGAGGGCTGCATGGGCCAAGTGTGGGAGGAGACCAGCCCTAGGTGGGCTGGTGCGCCCCCCCACAAGGGCCCAAGGCGCCTAGGGTTTGGGGGAGGGGGCGCACCCACCTAACTTGGGGGGCAAGTTTCCCCTCTTCCCCCCCTTGGCCGCACCCTAGATGGGTTTGGGCTGGCCGCCGCCCCTAGGGGTGGAACCCTAGGTGGGGCGCAGCCCTCCCTCTCCCCCTATATACACTTGAGGGTTTTGGGGCTGCCAATAGAGGAGTTTTGACCTCTCCCTGGCGCAGCCCTACCTCTCTCCCTTCTCCTCTCCCGTGGTGCTTGGCGAAGCCCTGCAGGATTGCCACGCTCCTCCACCACCACCACGCCGTTGTGCTGCTGCTGGATGGAGTCTTCCTCAACCTCTCCCTCTCTCCTTGCTGGATCAAGGCATGGGAGACGTCACTAGGCTGTACGTGTGTTGAACGCGGAGGTGCCGTCCGTTCGGCACTAGGATCTCCGGTGATTTGAATCACGACGAGTACGACCCCTTCAACCCCGTTCTCTTGAATGCTTCCGCTTAGCGATCTACAAGGGTATGTAGATGCACTCTCCTTCCCCTCGTTGCTAGTCTCTTCATAGATAGATCTTGGTGACTCGTAGGAAAATTTTGAATTTCTGCTACGTTCCCCAACAACGACAAGCCGTAGGGGCATGCCCCCTGGAGGTCCTCTAACCCTAATCTTTGGCCTATAAATTTCCAAATATTCCCGAACCAACATAAGCTTCCACCAAAATACTTTTCCACAGCCGCAAGTCTCTGTTCCTGTGAGATCCCATCTTGGGGCCTTTTCCGGCAATCTGCCGGAGGGGGATTCGATCACGGAGGGCATCTACATCAACACTATCGCCCCTCTGATGATGCGTGAGTAGTTTACCACAGACCTACGGGTCCATAGCTAGTAGCGAGATGGATTTTTCTCTCTCTTTGATTTTCAACACAATGTTCTCCTCGATGTTCTTGGAGTTCTATCCGATGTAATACTTTTTTGCGGTGTGTTTGTCGAGATCCGATGAATTGTAGATTTATGATCAGATTATTTATGAATATTATTTGAACCTCATCTGAATTCTTATGGCCCCCGGGTCTATTTTCCATCATATATTTTTCAGATATATAAACCAAAAAACCCCAAAAATACATTGCTACAACTTATTTGTTTTTATTTTGTTTTACGTTTTAGAAATCGTTTATATCTATCCCTACCAGATCTCATCCTTGCAATTGATCATGAAGGGTTTCACAACCCCTTTATCGCGTTGGGTGCAACTGTTTGATTGTTTGTGTGGGTGCATAGATTGGAGACTTGCCTGTACCTTCTACTGGATTGATATCTTGGTTCTCTAACTGTGGGAAATACTTATCTTTACTTTGCCGCATCACTCTTTCCTCTTCAAGGGAAAAACCAACGCAAGCTCAAAAAGTAGCATCTCACATGATCTGGATCAATATTATGTAATTGTTGTGTGTTTGTTGGGATATGATAAATTGTCACTTTATGATCAAATTCTTTGATTGAATTATATAGAATCTTCTAAAGTTTCTTCGTGCATAATTAAGTAGCTATGTATGCTCTCCGATCTATTTGTTGTCCTTGGCCAGGACTTACTCGTATTTGTTATAGTATTCTCTTCCTGGAAACAGGTGCCCCTGATCTGGATTTAGCTTAGCCTGTGAAACAGAGATGACCATGTCATATTAGCCATTCTCAAATATATGCAGGGAACTCGTTGGTGTAAAAAAATGGTATACTAACCCAAAGTTATGTCTCCATGATAGACTGAATGGTTACACAACAATTCAGTTTGGATGCAGATGCAAACTTATTCTCAAGCGTTGAAGTTGAGCCTCAAGTTTCGGTATATGTGAATCAATAGTATCGATCTGTAACCGCAAATTTAGGAATAACCAATTTCTTGCTCAACCATGCAAGCTGTAGAAATACTTGATGCAAACAAACATCCAGTCTCACCATGCAAGCTGTTTCCTTTCAGCTTCTGAATTATTCAGGCTATAATTGCATGATGAGTGTTGAAAATTCCAATGCCTTGTTCTTGGAGGTAAACACTCTGCACATGTGAGTGAGCGTATGAAATTCAATTCCCACGATGTATCTCTTACAGCGACAAGGTCGAACTATGTGCACAATTGGTGCATTCGTTAGTATTCCTTTATCTAGTTAGTTCAAACTAGCAGTCAAACTGTACGCACTAAATTTGGTACAGTACTAAAAAATGTGCAGAAGCGGAGGGCAGGGCCTGAGAAAAACAAGTCTCCAGCATTATTTTGAATAAATATGCCATCACTTTGAAGATGTCATCACAATTCAGAGGATGTTTGCACTTGAAAATTTATTCTTATATGTAACACTGAGCAGCAAGATGCAAAATTTTAGTTTTGTATATGCAACACAATGCAAGTGAATAAAACCAAATTTTAAATTTTATAGATTGGCAGGGGCCGCGCGAACGCGTACCCCCTCTACCACAAATTACGACGTCCACTCTCCCACTTGAGGAGATGGTAGGCCAACGCGCTCACCAGGTGCAATGTGAGCCATTGATCTAGGCCACGACCCTTCTTGATCGGCCGTCGACCCCGTCCAGGTAAGTATGTTGTAACGTTGCCCTGGTGCTAATTATATACTCATGCTCTCCCAACCTCCCTTGTTCGGCTGGCGAGGTGGTACTAAACCAAATCATAGCGCTGTGGTTCATTAGCCTTTTTTTAGGGGATGTGCTTCATTAGCCAGTTGTTGGGTACAAGCTCGCAGGCCTGATTACCCGTGAGGGTACTTGTGTTTCACAGGCCCGTGATTCTGCATGGGGCCTGATTCCCTGTGTGGGGGCAATTGTGTTCGGCAGGCTTAATTATGTTTGGGTGCAAGCTCGCTTGATTTTTTTTTCTCAACATAGGTACACGCTGCAAACGAGGAGATCAGAATGTCGCTGGAAAAACCCCTAAAAAAAGGAACATCGCCGGAAAAAAATGTAGTAATAATACTTTTTTTGTGGGAAGTAATAATATGCTACCTCTGCTCATTAATATAAGACACTTTTTTAGATTGAAAGAACAGAGGGAGTACTGTTTTTTATTCAAAACGGAGGCATAAGATTTGCCTCATCCGATTAAGGGAATAGATGGTTTGCACGATGCACATGAGGACATATGCCACTTGTTACAAAAAGATCATCACTATCCCGGTATTATATTCCCTTGTTTGTTGGCACCAGTGGCAACCCAAAGTTTCGGTTCGAGTTTGATGTTCTTGAGACGGTTGGAGGAGCACTCTTGTGACGGGGTTCATTCCAAATGGTCCAATAAAAATTAATAAAGAAACACAATAATATACTATCATCAGAGCAGAAGAAGAAAAATCCTTTGGCATACAGAAGGCAAGGGAGTGCCGAGAAGAGTGTATCATGTGCAACACATCAATGGGTGCACCGGATGCACCAGTTGATTATGGGCCGCCGGATGGACAACAAATGGACAAGATGTATAACAAGGTGGGTTGCAGGAACATCTACATCTTCAGCCTCGTAGAGTTACCCAATTGCGTGATATTCCTGGTCCTGGACAAACATCTTATCTCTTCCCCTTGTTCTGTCCCCTTCTGTACCAACCCGTCCGTCAAGCTGCAAGCTAGGTTTTTTTTCTTTTGGCAAGGGATGGTTTTGCTTATTATGAACCAACAAAATAACCTGCAAAACGAAATGTGACTATTTTTTTCCCCAGAAAAAAAATGTTAGACCCCGGTTCCGTTTCATCAAAAGGAGAGCACATCACAGCCACTTCCAATTCTGTTCACCGACCTCTGCCTATCGCAGCGCGGAGAGAAAGCAAAAACAGGTACAAAACTGAAGTTCCAAACATTCCAGCACCCTACAAAATCTGAACAGAAACTACAGGTTTTAAGCTTCAGGGGAGAAGCTGTCCATAGCTCCAGATCACTCCATGCACTCAATCATGCACTGAATCTTTTTTGAAGGATAACTTTATAATAAGAGGTGCACCATGTACTGGATCTTTCAGATGCCAATATATCCTGGCTTAGGCAATAGATTGAGCACCATACAGCTCCCCTCGTCAAATGAACGAGACATCTCGGCTTGCTGACAGAGACAAAGTGGATGCGACTAGAACACTGGTTTGTACACATGTGTTTGCTCATATGTGAAGCTCCACCCATGTTTGCCTTGCTCGTAAATTTTCCCGTTTGGATATTCCACATTGCAACAACACCGAGAAAGAAAACGAAAGGCCAGACGAGATATCTCGACAGAAAAATTGCTCATATGTGAAGTTCCACACATGTTTGCCTTGCTCTTAAAATGTTTGGATGTTCCACACAAAGTTGCAACAACACCCAGAAAGAAACGATAGGCCAGTCCAGAAATCTCGACAGAAAAATTGCTCATATGTGAAGCTCCAAACATGTTTGTGTGTGGTATCAGATTCAACCAAGTGTTAAACAACATGAAAAGGTTAAAATCAAACCAAATCCTCCAACAACAACAACGCTAAAAATAGAAATGGTTGTCCAAACATGAAGCAAGACAAGAAGCGAACGAAACTCCTCAGATGTCCCTTCTGCTCGACATAATGTGCAACATCGGTAGATGTGCTTTCAGGAATTGGAACGATATATGATGTGAAGTAAGTCATCATTGGAGTATCCCACGCCTTAAGGAAGCAGATTTGATACATGGCAGCATTTTAAACCAGAAACTTAAAAGGAAATCCTTTGAAGTTATACACTTGTTCACTTATGGTGCCAAATTAGCATGAAAATCGTTTGGCAATCGAACAATTCAATGAAGAACAATGGAATAAAAAAAGTTCTTCCAGCATTTAGCGAGAGTAAAATCGAACTGAGCTCCTCAGATGTCCCTTCTGCTCCACATAATGTTCAGCATCTCGTGGGTGCGCTTTCACGAATTGGAACGATATATGAGAGTCTCAATATAGAAGACAGAAATATGCTGAAACGGATGTGGAGAACTGGAATCGAGGACAGATGGACAATCTTGAAAGTCTCAATCTCACCATGCTCAATACTGATCCCTCGAATATTACTCGGTTATTCAAGCATCAAGGCAACCAATCAGTCTCAGTCACCTGACTTGCTTAGAGGAGCTTAAGAGCAACTGGGTCATTAACTGTGCAGAGAAGAAAAAAGGCCTTCTTGTGAGATTATAGTGAACTGCAGAGCCGATGAAGTACAATGGACCATAAAAGAGTTGTAACTAGTGTTGGTTTCGCCAGTGGTGTACAGAAGAAGCTTGTGAATACTTCACTCAACAAAGCAAATAAATGAATAGCATCACATCAGCAGATGCAGTGTCAGTTCTGTGATTCAATGCCTAGAGTTTGTAAACTAGTCAGACTAACAATCTCAAAATATCCATTGTTTCTGTAATTCATAATTTGGTTTGGCAAATCATATTGCTCTTAAAATGTTTGGATGTTCCACGCAAAGTTGCAACAACACCTAGAAAGAAACGAAAGGACAGACCAGAAATCTCGACAAAAATTGCTCATATGTGAAGCTCCACACATGTTTGTGTGTGGTATCAGATTCAACCAAGTGTTAAACAGCATGAAACATTAAAATCAAACCAAATCCTCCAACAACAACAACACTAAAAATAGAAAGAGTTGTGCAAACATGAAGCAAGCCAAGAAGCGAACAAAACTCCTCAGATGTCCCTTCTGCTCGACATAATGTGCAGCATTGGTAGATGTGCTTTCAGGAATTGAACGATATATGATGTGAAGTAAGTTATCACTGGAGTATCCCACACCATAAGGAAGCAGATTTGATACATTGCCCCATTTTAGACCAGAAAACTAGAAGGAATCCTTTGAAGTTGTACACACATTCACTTATGGTATGAAATTCAACCAATGCTAAGCAGCATGAAAATCGTTTGGCAATCGAACAACTCAATGAAGAACACTGAAATAAAAAAAAGTTCTTCTAGCATTTAGCGAGAGTAAAATCGAATTGAGCTCCTCAGATGTCCCTTCTGCTCCACATAATGTGCAACATCTCATGGATGCGCTTTCAGGAATTGGAACGATATATGAGGCGAAACAAGTCATCACAGGAGCATCCCACGCCTTAAGGAAGCAAATTTGTTACAATGCAACATTTGAATCCAGAAATCTAGAAAGTGAATCATTTCAAGCTGTAGACATGTTCGCGGCCATCTTCTGCCGGCCACCCCCTTAGCCACGCCGGCCGCATCTCTGCCCTCCACCATCGTCGCTTGCCTCGCCTGTTGTGTGCTTCTTTCTGTTGCTATGCGCTGCTCTACCACTGGTACGCTGTTGCGCCATGTCCTCGACACCACCGTGGACAAACGTGGCGGAGGGATTGTCAATGGAGTACGAGGAGGAGGTGGCGGAGAAGGTGTGGAGAGGCAAGAGGTCTAGGGTGGCGTCAGCTGGCTGTGGTGGAGGTGATTATGCGAGAAGGAGCCGGAGCGGAAGGAGAGGTCACAATTGGGAAGAATCGCAAAAAAAATCATAAGTCGGAGATCTCATTCCAAAAAAATGTTAATATTGATGGAGGGGTGATTCCCTTCAATAGGTGGAAAACATAGGAAATATTGGATGTTATCAAGGAAAGGTAGAAATTTAGGAAAGTTAGGATTTTGAACTAATTTCTATGCAAATGGGGTTTTATTGTTTGGTAACATGATATCAGTACCTGCCCGTTTGTGATGTGTCTGATTAGGAAAGTTTGCAAATGTTAAGAAACTATTTATTGGGAGGAAAGTTTGTGACGTGTCTGTTATTTGTTTCCTAAACCAAATTTCACTAATGAGAGAAATCGATTGATTTAGATAAGTTAGGAAAGTTAGATTCAAATCTATTATTTGTTTCTTAAAAATTTGTTATTTGTTTCCTAAGACAAATTGAACCAATAAAAGGAATCGATTGATATGAATAATTTAAGGAAGTTAGATCCGTGATTTGTTATACGTTAGGAAAGTCCTGGTTGTAAAAAGGTGTGGAGAGAAAAATAAACCGATGGACTAGGATGGGAGGGGGTGGTGGGAGGAGAGAAAAAAAACCCAGCAAGAATAAACCATGGAGACTATTCACCAACTGCTCCATTAGGAGTAGAGATAATGATACTCCCACCTGTTAATTCTCCGGCAAACGAACATTCACTGGGAGGGATGGCAATTACGAACATTTTGATGGTATCTTTAGGCTTCGTTCTTTTGGCTAATTCTCCCATTTTGATGGCATCCTAGTTAGGATTGTAAAAAAATATGAGTTCAAGGTTCCGAGAGAAGCTGGGTGGAGGGTCGATTCTCAAGATTATGCGAGAATCGGCCAAAAGAATTGGGCCTTAGTTGTCACGAGAATGATAAAGATGACAATTTGTGTTTGCATAAGCACGGCAATTTTCTGACAAGAACTGAAATGCAACAGAGTTTTCATGCTTAAATTGCAACAGAAATTGAAGCTCATCGACCACAAGGACAAACTGGTCACCAAGACCGAGTCTATGAAGAAGGAGATACGACTCCTGAAGGCCGAGAGGGCGGAACTGAAGACCCTCATAGTCCATTATAGAAAGGAGGGACAGAGCAACATGAACAAGTTGCGTGAGATGAAGATCATTCTTCATCGTCGAGACATGTAATGTGTGCATATATGTAGTTAGTTAGCTAGCGGATCACTTTTGCTTGTAGCTAGCTAGCTAGTTGATCACTAATGTTTGTGGATTTGAAGTTACCACTAGAAGTTTAAATGGCTACACATATACTAATAGCTGGGTATATATTTTTTACTACTAGAAAATACAAATTGTTGGCGTTGGTTCACAATAAACGCCATATATAACACGATATATTGCTGGCGTTAGCCAGGTGACACGCCATCAGTACTAAAATACTACTGACATGTTTGCCAACCCCATCACTAAATATTTTCACTAGCGCCATATTGGTGGTGTTGGGCGTATACGCCAGCAAGGCTGGTTTTGGCACGCCATAGCTAGGCTTTTTTTTCCATTGGTGAGCTATGCGTGCTTGGGGTGAGTGTAAGAAAGAAACACATCATAGTGGTTAGTTAGAATGACATGCTACATAGGCTTAAACACGTGGTGACTTAGAATGTCATGGTGAGCGAGCTAACCGCGGTGTGGCCTTGGTAGTGCTCTACCTCCAAAAGGATCGAGCAAATGTCCTGATCCCATGAGGCCTCGCTCAGGTCTCTGATCTTGTACACCATGATCCACCTCGCTCTCCACTTCTTGAGGTGGTTGTAGACCTGAGTCGAGGTGGCCTCATGTCCACAAAAGTTGAACACCTACTTTGCAACAGTGTTCAAGTGCACCTCCTTGAAGCCCTTGTCAGTCCTAACCCCACTAGCTATGATCCCACATAGCCTGTTAAGCACGAACATCAATAGGAATGGCTGCCACTTCATGGGATTGCCCCTGCCGTCCTTATTATCCTTTGTGGATGCCTTTCGAGCAACAGCATGAGCTGCAACATTGGGCTGAGCCAACACAAATGTTGAAGCCACAAATTGAGGAACCGTATCCGACACCTCAAAAACATTTGAACCAGGAGGCATCTGGCGGATGGGAGGCTGGGACTCCTTGACGTAGGACGCCAGGAACTGGCTCTAGGACAGGACTAGGGCCTGACTAAACTCTTGCGTCCTCATGTCTTACAAGTGTAAGCATCATGAAGACCACAACACACTACACATGGACAATACGAACTACCACTAAATTAGACACTAACAGTATGAACGAACACTACATATGGACAGATCAAACAAGCACTACCACATGCATAGACAGATGACCTAGTTCAACACAACAACTCAAATCATAGTAGGGAGTTCAACAAACTAGCACACATACTCGCGTTACACTCACACAGATTAGTGGTGTATAATGCTACAACATGGTCACAGATCTAACACTGCTACATGCCCACAGATCTAGCTAGAACTAGTAGAGAGAAGGGGGTGAATGAACTCACAGACATCATCAAAGCAGCCGCGAATGAGGCGCTGAACATGTCGGAGAAGAGGAGGAGTCGAATCGTCACCGCCATCAAGCGATGGCCAGAGCAGTAGCGCAGTTTACCTCATCATTGATGTGGACCCCGCCGTAGGGAAAGCTCGAGAGAGGGAAATGCCGAGGGGGAGTTTTTTTTGCTGCGGGGAGGTTGGCTATATAGGGCGACCGAATCGGCGGCGGTGACACCAACTCATCCCACAGCTCTTTCAGAGACGAACGAGCTCTCTCCGTGGGCGCGGGAGATCAGCGCCGTGTTCCCCTCCCATGCATTTATCGGGCTTGGCTTGCTGGAAACGGCCGATTCGGCCGTTCCTAGCGGGCCTCACTGAGGACTGCTTTAAGGTTTGTGAGGGCCAAGATTCTGATACAGGCCAGGCAACCAAACAACCTGTTTTCTTCCCTTGTGAGCCTGGCTAGGCCTAATCTGAGCAACCAAACGCGTCCTTACTGTTGGGGAATGTAGCATGCAATTTCAAAAAAAAATCCTACGCTCACGCAAGATCTATCTAGGAGATGCATAGCAACGAGAGGGGGAGAGTGTGTCCACGTACCCTGGTAGACCGATGGCGTAAGCGTTAGGTTAATGCGGTTGATATAGTCGAACATCTTCACGGTCCAACCGATCCAAGTACCGAACATACGGTACCTCCGTGTTCAACACACGTTCAGCTCGATGACGTCCCTCGAACTCTTGATCCAGTAGAGGGTCGAGGGAGAGTTTCGTCAGCACGACGGTATGGTGACGGTGTTGGTGATGTGATCCGCGCGGGGCTTCGCCTAAGCACTACGACGCTATGACCGGAGGAGTAAACTCAAGAAGGGGGGCACCGCACACGGCTAAGAGAATAATTGATGTGCCTTTGGGGTGCCCCCTGCCCACGTATATAAATGAGGGGAGGGGGGCGCCCGGCCTAGAGGGGGCGCGCCAGGGGGGGAGTCCTACTAGGACTCCTCACCCTAGTAGGATTCCCCCTTCCTTTTTCGGAGTTGGAAAGGGGGAAAGAATTGGAGAGGGAGAAGGAAAAAGGGGGGCTGCACCCCCACCCCTTGTGCAATTCGGATTGGGCCTGGGAGGGGGGGGGGGCGCCACCTCCTGGCCGCTGCCTCCTCTCTCCACTAAGGCCCAAGTAGGCCCATTAACTTTCCCGAGGGGTTCCGGTAACCTCACGGTACTCCGAAAAATGTCCGAACCTCTCTGAAACTATTTTGGTGTCCGAACATAACCTTCCAATATATCAATGTTTACCTCTTGACCATATCGAGACTCCTCGTCATGTCCATGATCTCATCCGGGACTCCGAACAAACTTAGGTCACCAAAACACATAACTCATAATATAATCGTCATCGAACGTTAAGCGTGCGGACCCTACGGGTTCGAGAACTATGTAAACATGATCGAGACACATCTCCGATCAATAACCAATAGGAACCTGGATGCTCATATTGGTTCCTACATATTCTACGAAGATATTTATTGGTCAAACCGCACAACAACATACGTTGTTCCCTTTGTCATCGGTATGTTACTTGCCCGAGATTCGATCGTCGGTATCATCATACCTAGTTCAATCTCGTTACCAGCAAGTCTCTTTACTCATTCCATAATGCTTCATCTCGCAGCTAACTCATTAGTCACATTGCTTGCAAGGCTTATAGTGATGAGCATTACCGAGAGGGCCCAGAGATACCTCTCCGATATACAGAGTGACAAATCCTATTATCGATCTATGCCAACCCAACAAACACCTTCGGAGACACATGTAGAGCATCTTTATAGCACACCTCCGGTATTCGGGAGTTGCATAATCTCATAGTCAGAGGAACATGTATAAGTCATGAAGAAAGCAATAGCAATAAAACTTAATGATCAATATGCTAAGCTAACGGATGGGTCTTGTCCTTCACATCATTCTCTAATGATCTGATTCCGTTCATCAAATGACAACACATGTCTATGGTCAGAAAACATAACCATCTTTGATTAACGAACTAGTCAAGTAGAGGCATACTAGGGACACTTTGTTTTGTCTATGTATTCACACATGTATTAAGTTTTTGGTTAATACAATTGCAGCATGAATAATAAACATTTATCATGATATAAGGAAATATAAATAACAACTTTATTATTGCCTCTAGGGCATATTTCCTTCAGTTCCCCACTTGCACTAGAGTCAGTAATCTAGATTACATAGTAATGATTCTAACACCCATGGAGTCTTGGTGTTGATCATGTTTTGCTCGTGGAAGAGGCTTAGTCAATGGGTCTGCAACATTCATGAGTCGTTGATCTAGGCCACACCCCTTCTTGATCTGTCATAAACCCCGCTCAGGTATGTAAGTTGCAATGATGCCTTGGGGGGCAGTTATATACACCGGCTCTCTCACCCCCGCCTCCTCTCGCTAGCGAGGTGGTACTAAACCAAACAGAGCGTCTTACGGTTATGGCCCGACCCATGATTCATATTTTTATGTTTGTTTGTTTCTTCTTTTCTTACTTTTCAATTTATTATTTTCCTTTTCACTTTTCTTCTCATTTGTATTTTCTTCTTTTCATCTAATTGGCGTTTATAGTTCACTTTTTAACATTGTCTACATGTTTTTTTCTCATACTTTTACTATAAAAGAATTCCTTGTTGGTGTCATTAAAGTGAATTTTGTTTTGATGAGGTTGGAGCAGACATCCTTTGAGAATGGAGCCATTGGGAGCGCCCGGTAAGGCAATTTTAGAGGCAAGCCGAGGAAACTTGTGCCCAGGCCTCCTGGTTCCTCTCCCCTGGACAACGTTGGATCCTACAGGGATGCATCATGCCCCCATCGATCTTCCTGCCACGCGCAATGACCACCACAAATTCGTGTAGTGAGTACATCCTCCACTTGTATCCTGCCTCAGTTGTGCTTGGGGGCGTCTCGTCCACTCCCCGCGTGCGTGACTCCATCCACTCTGGTGAAAAAGTGGTCGCCGCCAACAATGTCAAGCACCATCATGATGGTGGCGCCCAACTTTATCCAGTTCTGCAGAGCACGCCATCTCGCGACGCACCACCTCTGTTGAGTGTACAAGACGCTTGACGATTGCCACACAGCCGGGGACAAGTCGAGGAGAGGGGGATTGGGTTACCGGGGGCGTAATCGGGGTGGGAGGCACTCATGGCGGCGACGACCTTGGCGACGATTTTGTCGAGCTTGGAGGTGGTGATGCCCCTGTAGATGCCGGCGCAGGCCTTCTACGCGACGAGCGCGGGGTCGTAGTGGTTCTGGTTGAGGCCGTATGCAAGCTTCTTGAGACGCGTCGTGATCTTGTCGAAATGCACCACCTCCAACCGCACGCTGCCCTTCACCGCATACATCTTCTCTGCCGCCTGGCCGGATTTCGGTCAAACATTGGGTGGGCACGTGTCATAGCGAGCAGCAGGAGGGGCTCAGGATCCGAGAATTGGGGAACAAGGAGGAGGGAGAGGGCGGTGAGGGATTTGGAACGGCTCCAAGGGGCCGACGCGCCTGTTGTGCGATGATTTTGAAAAGAAATGAGAAAGGGGGTTCTTTTGAGAGTGGGAGGAACGGTGGAGAAGTGCTTTGGAGGAGGAGCGCTGGATTAGTAGAGTATTTTCATGTGTGGTTTTATGTCGGGGTGGTTGGTGGTGGTGGAAGCCCGTGTGATGCGGGACGCCATATTTCAGTCACAGTGAGAGCACATGAGCGTGTCATGTCCTTCGTCATTCAACTCCATCAATGGCCCACCTATTTGAAAAGCATGAACTTTATTTGCTAATTGCCAAATAATTTGACTACAGATTGTTCGATCTTCGCAAGAATCGGAATAAAAATCTCTTTTTTCTTGTGGAACAAATTATACTCTTCATAGTCTCGTTGCCTTTTTAGCGAACGTCTGAAGTTTATATAACACAAAATTATATCTTTTGAAAATAGAACATCTGAAGTTTATATTGGTATATTTTTTGTAATATATGACTTGTATTAAGTTGGTCAAATTGACGACCTAGGGGTACGGGCACGCCTTGTAAACTGAGAGAGAGGGAGTAGCGAACATTGCCTAACTGAAGAATGGTATTGCTTCCCGTAAGTTACTGGTCACATCGCAAGCCCATGATTAAGCTAACTACCTATTTATCACAGTCTAGGGCCTTGCCTTGTTTTGAAGATTTCTTCGCAAGGAATATGGTGAATCAAATCAGATTTGTAATACCTTTTTTTAGGGTCAAAACATTGCCGCTTTATTTAACTTACGAAGTTCGGAATTTCATCCGACAAAATAGAAAGAACAAAGTCTGGGGGAGCCCCCAACCAAACCTTACAAAGTTCATCACCCACTGCTACTCTAGCAAACTTATGTGCGGCAATATTAGCTGACCGACGAATCTACGAAACCTTAAACTCCTCAAAAGATCTCAGCATCATTTTGATCTCCTCCACCAAAGGTCCTGCCACCGAAAGTTCCTTTCCTTGAGCTTGCAGCATGTGCACAACCCCCTTAGCGTCTAGCTCCACATGGACTCGCAGCACGTTCGAATCTCTCGCCACCTCAAGAGCGCGCCTGCAAGCGAGGAGTTCAGCTACCTCTGGATCAGATACGCCAGAGAAGAGGTGACATGCCCCTGCTCTGAACGCTCCCATGTGGTCCCTGAGCACCACTCCTCCCCCGGCATTGCCTGCCCCTTTACCTACTGCTCCATCTGCGTTGACCTTGGTCCATCCCTCGGCCGGCGGCTCCCATGGCTGTGATAGCTGACCGGTTCGCACGGACGTATTCCTGGGGTTTGCCAACCTCCATTCTATGGTGTGCATCACCACCAAGCCCAATATTTCATGTGGCTCCTTTATTCTTTTGCCATCACGGGTCTCATTCCTTGCTAACCACAGATCATACAACGCTTGCACCATCACCTGCTTCGCGTGTTGTCACCCCTTGCTGCCGGTTCCAAGTTTTGCCATCAGCCTCAAGAAGATCGGCCACCCTTGTCACCCCTTGCATATAAACCTGTCCAAGTGGCTTCATGGAGCCATTCCTCAGGATCCAATTACTGTGATGAATGTTGACACGAGATCCATCGCCAATCCTCCAAACGAGCCCTTCTCTAAGGAGGTCCCGGCCATGCAGAATACTCCGGTATGTATATGAGGCGGAGGAAGGGCACGTAGCACTCATGATAGACTCCTCCTGGAAATAACACGCTTTGAGCACCCTTGCCACCAAGGACTCCGGATATTGCAATAGGCGCCAAGCCTATTTCGCGAGCAGTGCTTGGTTAAAAGCAACCGGATCACGAAAGCCCTTACCCCCATCTCTTTTGGACATGCACATCTTTTGCCAGGAGATCCAGTGTACCTTGCGCTCACCATCCTTTGCCCCCACCAGAATTTTGAAGAGATAGAATTCAGATTCCGGCACGTTTTCGTTGTGAGGTGGAAACAACTCATGGTGAAAGTAGGCACGGATGGGAGTCCAGACTTGATAAGAACCTCCCTTGCCTTCTTGGACAGACCTAAACCCTTCCAGCCACTACATTTTCCTTTTGAGCTCTCTGTGACATACTGAAAAGTGCCCTCCTTGGATCTTCCAACCAGTGTTGGGAGACCGAGGCACCTCTCACTTAGAGCCTCTGAGGACACACCCAAAACCGATTTGAGCTCTTCTTTTGTGGTGTCCGGGCACCCCTTGCCAAAAAATATGGACGACTTCTGCAAATTTACCTTTTGGCCCGAGGCCACCTCATATGTTACCAAAATTTCCTTTAGAGCTTGTAGATATTGGCCGAAATATTGGCTACTAATTGGCTGGCTACAAAATTCATGTGGCCACACTCACATAGAGTTGTATGTTTTGGAAATTCTTGGCATTGCAAAACTATTAATAGCAAAAAAAAACCATGTATACTTGCTTGACCAAGTAGAAGCAACTTGCAAAACGTGCATAGCTGCAATGATGAAATTCTAAAGTTTAATTTTGATGGATTGGCAGGGGTCGCGCGAGCGCATACCCCCTCTACCATAAATTTTGACGTCCATTCTCCCAATTGGGCAGATGATAGACCAACATGCTCGCCAAGTGCAATGTGAGCCGTTGATCTAGGCCACGACCCTTCTTGATCAGTCGTAAACCCCGTCTAGGTATTTAAGTTGCACCGGTGCTCCATGGGCTAGTTATATACACCAGCTCTCCCACCTCCGCCTCTCTCCCTAGCGAGATGGGACTAAACCAGACCAGATCGAGTGTCGCACAGTGATGGCCTGACCCATCTGCCGATTTCCTTTATGTTTTTTTCACTCTATTTATTATTTTTCCTTTTCACTTTTCTTCTGATTTGTATTTCCTTCTTCATCTAATTGACGTTTATGTTTCACTTTTTAATATTGTCTACATGCTTTCCTCGTACTATAAAATCCCTTTTTGGTCTCATTAAAGTGAACTTTTTTAAGAGGGTTGGAGCAGATAGTTTTCGAGAATTGAGTCATTGTGTGAGTAGCCACCATGATCATGTGTGAGTAGTTTCCGCAGCACCTTAGGGTCCATAGCAGTAGTTAGATGACATCCTCTCTCTCTCTCTCTCTCTCTCTCTCTCTCTCTCTCTCTCTCTTTCTTGTGATTCTATACCTTTTTTTACTAAAAAAGCAAGGTGCATTTCTTTAATTTTTTCATCCGTTCACCGTCAAGAAGATTTTTTTTGTATCCGAGGTGGTACTAAACTTTTGTGCGTCAATCCGCTAGAAAAGAACAAATGTTTGTCCAGAATTCCGTAATTGGGCCACGCGTGCTCCGGCCCAACAAAGCCAGCCCATTTATTATTGCCCACGCAGTTGGGAAGAGCTTATTTCTTGCATCAAGCGATAAATAGTTGAAACTAACCACAGGGCTCCTAAGATTGGGCCGGTCCGTTTCCCCTTTTTCGATGTTCTATTTTTATTTTTTCTCTTCCTTTCTCCTTCTTTTTTTGTATTTCCTTTTCCTTTTTTCTATCTTTATTTTTTTCTGTCAATTGTTTGAAAAGTGGTGTTCCTGATTTGAAAAATATTTGAAAATTTTAAAAAATCTTGTTTCGAAATTTTCTCATTTTTTAGAAAATGTTTGTGTTTTTCAAAAAGTCTTCGAGATTTTTTAATAAAAGTTACATTTTATAAATGTTCCATATGTTAAAATATTCATGTTTTAGTGAAATATTCACAAACCAAAATAATACTTTCGTCTAAGAAAACATTTTCTAAATATTTTTTGAATGTTCCCCTTAAAAAAATCAAAAATTCAAAAATATTTGTGTTTTTTGTACAATTTTCATGTTTTAAAAATATTATTTGTGAATCTCAAAACATATTAATGTTTCTAATTTTGTTCCTGTTTTTCCAAAAATATTGGAATTTTCAAAAAATAACTGTTCGGATTTTTTGATTGTTCGGGATTTAAAAAATTGTTCACATTTCCAAGAATATTCACCAATTCATATTTTTTTGAATGTTCAATTTTTTTAATATATATTCCTAATCTGACTCTATATTATTTTCTTAAATACTTGTGCTGGCCATAGGTTAGCAGTGCATGGTCGTTCTATGCTGGTTGAGTGTAAATGAAAGAAACTGTCGGCATATGCCAATAAAAGAGAATATGTTGTTTGGTTTTAATTAGAGCAAAATTATCGGCACTTGAGCACTAAAATAATCAAAGAGAATAAACCCTAAAAAGTAAGGACATTCATGCCTAATTATGCTAATAAAATGAGATTTATGCACTACAATTAATAATCAACCTGGCTACGTGTCGTAGGATAGAGTGGTCGAAGCAACCGTGTCCCAAGTTCGCCGCGTAGCCACCAAATGAGCTGGCAGGCACAACCCGAAAATGGAGACAGACCCGGAGGCAAAAAGGCATGAGTTGGGTGCTCGCCACCACGTCGACTAACCCCAGCACTATTAAGATTTTCCGTGTCAAACATATCCAACGAGAAGACCATAACTCCTTGCTCTGTCGCCTATCAGTGTGAAGACCTTTTTTGGATGACACGTCAATTATCTTTATCGTTGCTTCTCGCAAAAAAAATCTCTCCGTCGCAATGCACCGGCATATGTGCTAGTTAGTACAAAATTCCCATGAGTTGCCTCATAAAACGTCTCCAACATATCTATAATTTTTGATTGTTCCATGCTATTATATTATCTATTTTGGATGTTTTATATGCATCAATATGCTATTTTATATTATTTTTGGGACTAACCTATTAACCTAGAGCAAGTGCTGGTTTCTATTTTTTCTTTAGTTTTGAGTTTTACAGAAAAGGAATATGAAACGGAGTCCAAACGGAATAAAACATTCGTGATGATTTTTCTTGGACCAAAAGACACCTACGAGACTTGGAGAGGAGGTCAGAAGACCTACGAGGACACGACTGTTGGAAATATGCCTAGAGGCAATAATAAATTAGCTATTATTATATTTCCTTGTTCATGATAATCGTTTATTATCCATGCTATAATTGTATTGATAGGAAATTTAGATACATGTGTGGATACATAGACAACACCATGTCCCTACTAAGCCTCTAATTGACTAGCTCATTGATCAATAGATGGTTACGGTTTCCTGACCATGGACATTGGATGTCGTTTATAACGGGATCACATCATTAGGAGAATGATGTGATGGACAAGACCCAATCCTAAGCCTAGCACAAAGATCGTAGTTCATATGCTAAAGCTTTTCTAATGTCAAGTATCATTTCCTTAGACCATGAGATTGTGCAACTCCCGGATACCGTAGGAATGCTTTGGGTGTACCAAACGTCATAACGTAACTGGGTGGCTATAAAGGTGCACTACAGGTATCTCCGAAAGTGTCTATTGGGTTGGCACGAATCGAGACTGGGATTTGTCACTCCGTGTAAACGGAGAGGTATCTCTGGGCCCACTCGGTAGGACATCATCATAATGTGCACAATGTGACCAAGGGGTTGATCACAGGATGATTTGTTACAGAACGAGTAAAGAGACTTGCCGGTAATGATATTGAACAAGGTATCGGTATACCGACGATCGAATCTCGGGCAAGTACTATAACGCTAGACAAAGGGAATAGTATACGGGATCGATTGAGTCCTTGACATCGTGGTTCATCCGATGAGATCATCGTGGAACATGTGGGAGCCAACATGGGTATCCAGATCCCGCTGTTGGTTATTGACCGGAGAACGTCTCTGTCATGTCTGCATGGTTCCCGAACCCGTAGGGTCTACACACTTAAGGTTCGATGACGCTAGGGTTATAAAGGAAGTTAGTATGTGGTTACCGAATGTTGTTCGTAGTCCCGGATGAGATCCCGGACGTCACGAGGAGTTCCGTAATGGTCCGGAGGTAAAGATTTATATATGGGAAGTCCTGTTTTGGTCACCGAAAAAGTTTTGGGTTTTATCGGTAACGTACTGGGACCACTGGGAGGGTCCCGGGGGTCCACCAAGTGGGGCCACCATCCCCGGAGGGCTGCATGGGCCAAGTGTGGGAGGGGACCAGCTCCAGGTGGGCTGGTGCGCCCCCCCACAAGGGCCCAAGGCGCCTAGGGTTTGGGGGAGGGGGCGCACCCACCTAACTTGGGGGGCAAGTTTCCCCTCTTCCCCCCTTGGCTGCACCCTAGATGGGTTTGGGCTGGCCGCCGCCCCTAGGGGTGGAACCCTAGGTGGGGGCGCAGCCCTCCCTCTCCCCCTATATATACTTGAGGGTTTTGGGGCTGCCAATAGAGGAGTTTTGACCTCTCCCTGGCGCAGCCCTACCTCTCTCCCTTCTCCTCTCCCGCGGTGCTTGGCGAAGCCCTGCAGGATTGCCACGCTCCTCCACCACCACCACGCTATTGTGCTGCTGCTGGATGGAGTCTTCCTCAACCTCTCCCTCTCTCCTTGCTGGATCAAGGCATGGGAGACGTCACCGGGCTGTACGTGTGTTGAACGCGGAGGTGCCATCCGTTCGGCACTAGGATCTCCGGTGATTTGAATCACGACGAGTACGACTCCTTCAACCCCGTTCTCTTGAACGCTTCCGCTTAGCGATCTACAAGGGTATGAAGATGCACTCTCCTTCCCCTTGTTGCTAGTCTCTCCATAGACAGATCTTGGTGACTCGTAGGAAAATTTTGAATTTCAGCTACGTTCCCCAACAGTGGCATCATGAGCCAGGTCTATTGCGTAGATTCTTTGCACGAGTAGAACACAAAGTAGTTGTGGGCGTTGATTTTGTTCAATATGCTTACCGTTACTAATCCAATATTGTTTCGACGGTATTGTGGGATGAAGCGGCCCGGACCGACCTTACACGTACTCTTACGTGAGACAGGTTCCACCGACTGACATGCACTTGGTGCATAAGGTGGCTAGCGGGTGCCAATCTCTCCCACTTTAATCGGAACAGATTCGATAAAAAGGGTCCTTATGAAGGGTAAATAGCAATTGGCATATCACGTTGTGGTTTTGCGTAGGTAAGAAACGTTCTTGCTAGAAACCCATAGCAGCCACGTAAAACATGCAAACAACAATTAGAGGACGTCTAACTTGTTTTTGCAGGGTATGCTATGTGATGTGATATGGCCAAGAAGAATGTGATGAATGATATGTGATGTATGAGATTGATCATGTTCTTGTAATAGGAATCACGACTTGCATGTCGATGAGTATGACAACCGGTAGGAGCCATAGGAGTTGTCTTAATATATTGTATGACCTGCGTGTCATTAAACAACGCCATGTAGTTACTTTACTTTATTGCTAACCGGTAGCCATAGTAGTAGAAGTAATAGTTGGCGAGAAAACTTCATGAAGACACAATGATGGAGATCATGATGATGGAGATCATGGTGTCATGCTGGTGACGATGATGATCATGGAGCCCCGAAGATGGAGATCAAAAGGAGCAAAATGATATTGGCCATATCATGTCACTATTTGATTGCATGTGATGTTTATCATGTCTATGCATCTTATTTGCTTAGAATGACGGTAGTAAATGAGATGATCCCTCATTAAAATTTCAAGAAAGTGTTCCCCCTAACTGTGCACCATTGCGAAAGTTCGTCGTTTCGAAGCACCACGTGATGATCGGGTGTGATAGATTCTTATGTTCACATACAACGGGTGTAAGCTAGATTTACACACACGAAATACTTAGGTTGACTTTGACGAGCCTAGCATGTACAGACATGGCCTTGGAACACAAGAGACCGAAAGGTCGAGCATGAGTCGTATAGTAGATACGATCAACATGAAGATGTTCACCGATGATGACTAGTCCGTCTCACGTGATGATCGGACACGGCCTAGTTGACTCGGATCATGTAATCACTTAGATGACTAGAGGGATGTCTATCTGAGTGGGAGTTCATAAGATGAACTTAATTATCCTGAACATAGTCAAAAGATCTTTGCAAATTATGTTGTAAGCTCGCGCTTTAGTTCCACTGTTTAGATATGTTCCTAGAGAAAATATAGTTGAAAGTTGACAGTAGCGATTATGCAGACAATAGAAAGCTTATTGTCACGCCCAATATGCGATACTATCCTAAAGAGACTCGAAGGTCCCACCAAGGATAGAACCGCATATTGAAACGCTTTGCAAGGTGGATATCATTACATCAACATTACATAATAGATGGGGATACATACATAAGGCATGCAATGCCACACGGATACAACAATATATCATACACAATATCAACATCCGACTATGGATGAAACACAAACAGAAGCTCAAACGACATCCACCCTGCTAGCCCAGGCTGCCGACCTGGAACCTATCCCCTGATCGAAGAAGCAGAAGAAGAACTCAACGCAAGCAAGCATCGCTCTCGCATCAAGATCATCGCATATCCTGTACCTGCAACTGTTGTTGTAGTAATCTATGAGCCACGAGGACTTAGCAATCCCATTACCATGGGTATCAAGACTAGCAAAGCTTAAAGGGAATGGAAGGGGTAAAGTGGTGAGGTTGCAGCAGCGACTAAGCATATATGGTGGCTAACATACGCAAATAAGAGCGAGAAGAGAAGCAAAGGAACGGTCATCAACTAGCAATGATCAAGAAGTGATCCTGAACTCCTACTTACGTCAAACATAACCCAGAAACCGTGTTCACTTCCCGAACTCCGCCGAGAAGAGACCATCACGGCTACACACGCGGTTGATGCGTTTTAATTCGGATCTGGTGTCAAGTTATCTACAACCGGACATTAACAAATTCCCATCTGCCTATAACCGCAGGCACGACTTTCGAAAGATTATACCCTGCAGGGGTGTCCCAACTTAGCCCATGACAAGCTCTCGCGATCAACGAAGGAATAGACCTTCTCCCAGGAAGACCCGATCAGACTCGGAATCCCGGTTTACAAGACATTTCGACAATGGTAAAACAAGACCAGCAAGACCGCCCGATGTGCCGACAATCCCGATAGGAGCTGCACATATCTCGTTCTCAGGGCAACACCGGATAGGTCAGCCTACGAGTAAAACCAGCCCTCGAGTTGCCCCGAGGTGGCCCCGCAGTCTGCCCGGTTTGGA
>NC_041391.1:685754237-685823140 GCF_002162155.2 Triticum dicoccoides
GGAAATATAGGTGGTGGTGAGGCAAATGGTAAAACCAAGGTTGGGCCTTGCTGGAGGAGTTTTATTCAAAGCAAACTGTCAAGGGGGTCCCATAAATCACCCGACCGCGTAAGGAACGCAAAATCCGGGAACATAACACCGGTATGACGGAAACTAGGGCGGCAAGAGTGGAACAAAACACCAGGCATAAGGCCGAGCCTTCCACCCTTTACCAAATATATAGATGCATTAATAATATAAGAGATATTGTGATATCCCAACCAAAATCCTGTCCACCATGGAGAAATCTTCAACTTCACCTGCAACTAACAACACTATAAGAGGGGTTGAGCAAAAGCGGTAACATAGCCAATCAATGGTTTGCATAGGAAAGGTGTCAAAGGTTAGAGGTTCATGGCAATTTGGGATGGCTTGATAAACAGGTGATAGGTAGCGCAGCAAAGTGATAGAACGAAGCAACTAGCATAGCAATGATAGTAGTGAGATCCAGGGTAGCGGTCATCTTGCCTGAAATCCCGCTAGGAAGAAGAACGAGTCCATGAAGAAGACGAACGGGAGCAGTCGAACGAATCTTCACAATCGCAACATTACCGGAACTAAGAAGCAACACCGGAAAGAAACAAACAACATGGTAAACACACAAGCATAATCATGGCAAGATGCACAATCAAGTATGATGCATGTCCGGTTTAAAGAGGCATGGCATGGCAAACTGCAACACACAATACTACGGTTATGTACCCAACAATATTAAATGTTATTAAACATGGCAAGGGGTGAAACATATGAAAAACTACCTATCTAGACAAGTTTAAATGAGGCCAGAACAACAAACAACAATTCCGGAAAATCCCCATGTGCATATTTTAGATTCGGTACTGTTCTGCCCTAAACCATATTTTAATGTTGTTAAACATGCAAGATGAGTGCACCAAGTTAATCTAGGCATTTTTCCACCCCATTTACATATAAAGTTTATTAAATTCGGAGTTACGGTTATTTAGTTATGAAATAAATCATTTTAACATGGCATATTAGCAAATTTAAATAAACAGCAAGTTAAACATTTTAACATGGGATGAAAATGGCATATTATTAATCTACACAAAATTCTAAGCAATTTACATGTTTAAATCATTTTAACCCGATGCCCGGTTCAAGAGCTATTAATGCATGAACAACAGGGGGTTTTCTGTAAATCTGAAAACACTGGATAAATTAGACAAATTCGCAGACGGTAAAAAAAACACTACTGGGCTGAAACTGCTGGCCCAACAGGAACAGGCGCTGGGGAGGCAGCTCACCATGGGCCTTGGCCCGGCTCGGTGGAGAGGGGCTGGCTGGGCCTGGTGCGCTGCGGAGGCCCACGCAGGACTGAGGCAAGCCCGAGCGGGCGCTCGTCCTCCTCTCGCTTGAGCAGGAGGGAGGCGGCCATGGCAAGGCGGCGCTGGCGCCGGTCGGTAGGGAAGCCAGGAGGGGCCGGCGCAGCGAAAACGGGCGGATCCGGCCGGCCGGCGACGGATCCGGGCAACGGCGACGGTGAGCGGAGCTCCGGGAGGCGCCGGTCCACACCCATGGCGACCTACGTGGCAGAGAGAGAGACGAAGGGAGAGGTTAGAGAGAGATCGGGAGAAGGAAGGAGGGGAAGGGAGCAGGGGCGACGCGGCTCTCCCGTGGTCGGCGGCGGGGTCGGCGGGACGGCGGCGCGCTCCGGTGGTCTGCCGGCCAGCGCGGCGGCGAGGGAGATCGGGCCCTGCCCTATCCCGACGAGGGAGATGCGAGGCGGCGGGGAGCGAGCGCTCGGGCGCGGCTGGGAGGCGCGCGGGCTGGCGGGGCCCGTTCGGCCCGGCGGCAGGCCGCGGATGGGCCTCGCGGCGGCGCGGGGAGAACAGGGCGACGTGGCCAGGCCACATGGCGGGTGCCGATTGGCCCTGGCGGAGGCTGGCGGCGGCACTGCCCACTGGGGTGGCGCCACATGGCGGCAGCGAGGTGGCGGCGCGGGAGGAGGCCAAGTGGCGGCGGTGGAGCGGATCTGGCGGCGACAAGTGGCGGGTGGAGGCTGGGGCTGCACAGAAAATGAGGAGGAAGGTGGAAGAAGGCCAAAATTGGAAGGGGAAGGTGTATATAAAGGGGTAGGGGCTAGGGTTTGAGGGTTTGGGGGCGTTTCGGGGCCTCAGATCGACATTGGACGGCTCCGGACAGAGGGGGGGACTAGGTGGCTGCAGGTGGGCTGTGTAGAATGCCTCGAGGTGAGAAGAGAGAGAAACAGAGCGACCCGGTGGCAGCTTCCGGATACCGAAAACGTCCGACGCTAGACCGGCTATAGTGCGGTTATAAATATAACGGTTGGGCAGTCAAACGGACTCCGAATGTGATGAAACTTGGCAGGCGCTCTGTCTACACTAATATAAGATCGCACGCCAAGTTGCAACCCATTCCGAGAACATTTTTATGCCACTTATAAAATAATATTTCGGAGGTGCCGCGGGCGCGTGCGAGTGTGTCCGGACTCGGAACGGACAACAGAGAGAACCGGCGGAACACGAACGGATGCAAGTTTTATGAAAACGATGCCGATGCAATGCGAATGATGACATGAGACGAGATGCATAACAAGAACAAAATGCAAAACAACAGATAAAACCCAACCACGGAGGAAATAACATATCGCATCTCCGGAAAAGGCAAGAGTTGGAGTTACGAATATGGAAAGTTGTATCCGGGGCGTTACAACACTCCACCACTACGAGAGGATCTCGTCCCGAGATCTAGGATGGCACCGGAGGGAAAAAGGAAGAGGAAGAGAGGAGGTAAACTAAGTTGCTTCTTCGACAAACGAGTGAAACCATGAACCTTGAGAGGTTGAGCAAAATGAAGAAAGAAAGCAACGAATATGAACAAAGTTGAAAACACTCCGTTAGAAAAGAGGAACAAGGAACATTCGAGAACCTTGTAGGTTGCAAAGACATGAATCAAGAGTTTAATGGACAAGATAGAATTAAAACCACTCTAGTTGAAACGAGATAAGAATTAATAAGAATGATATAATTTTGACAGCACTCCGACTGTAAATGGAAGAAATTGAACATGAACTTGACAAGACAAGAGGATACTTGATGAAATCAACAACACACTGCCTCCAGAACTATTGAAGGAATGGCACAAGGGTTTAGAAGGATTTCAGACAACACTCCGATTGAAACGATAGGCAAAACTTGATAAGATGAAAGAACATGAATGAGAACACAACACTCCGGTTAAATGGATAAGCACGAAAAGAACATGATCTTGACCAAACGCGGGAATGGGTGAGGAGAGCAACATCATAATGACTCTGTAACGAAAGAATAGAAGCTAGATTGTTGGGATAAAGGGACGGAGAAGAAAATGACAATTTCTGCCACAAATGAACTAGGAAAGCACCCTTCCAAGAAGGTTATAACAGAGTTGTTGGAAAACCAACAACGAAAAGAATAAGCTTGTAGTGGGCTTATGGAAACATCTCAGCACTTGAGGTGAAATTCTGCCACTAACGAAAAACAATTGCTTGTTTGAGATCAACGAAGAGATGAAAACTGCTTTCGCCGAGAGGATAGGAGATAAACTTGGATCATTGATAAGCACCACAATAGCAACATTCCTTAGGGAAGGCTTTAGGTTAAATATAACCCAAGATAACTGCAACGAAGAAGTTGATTGGTCGAAAAGATCTCTTGAACGAAGAGAAAATGATGGATTTAAAATACCTCATTCTTGACAACATATGAATCATGAAACATGAAGGAAATTGTCAAGAGTGACATAACACCACCTCAAAAGATATTGTAGAAAGAATTGCACTTTGGAATGCAAGATGAAGAATGCTTGAACTCCCCAAAACAAAACATGTGTTTAGCACCTTGTTTAATTTTGAGTATAGCTTGGCGGGTCATAACTTTGAGAGAAATCTTGAAGAGCAATTTAAGAATGAAAAGAATCCTTGACGAACCACCATGTAGAGCCTCAAAGAAGAACTCCGGTAATAAAAGGATGATAGAAAGAAAGAGAAGTTGGAAACACAAGGTGAACCCTTGCAAAGATTTTGATGGAGCTTTGCAATGATATAACCGAGAGAACTTGGAACTCCGGAAAGAAAAGATGAATACTAGAACCGAGAATTACTTCATCATGAACAATCTTCGGAAGAAGGAATTAATCACTTGGATGAAACAAGAATAAGAATTATGTCATGCCTATACTTCACCAATTTAAATTGATGACAAGCAACGGAATTGGCATACTACTTATTCTCGTAGAAAGAATTAAGAGAGATATCGCAAACTTGAGAAAATCTTCATGAACCACCGGTGGGATTTGGAAACAACGAATATTTGATATCATAACGGAGGAACAGAAATCCTGAATGAACCACCGTAAGAATTGAAAATGAAAGTAGCAAAGGCACAATTCACCGGGAAGAATTGGAAAAACGAATGAATATACTTGAGGGGATTTAGATACAAGTGAACGAAGAGATCATGAGCTTATTAGAGAATACTTGAATGATGCACCGGTTAGATTTGGAGAACAAAAGTTAAAGGCTAGAATGAATGATTCTGAGATGATGTGCTCCGGAGAATCAAACTGAAAAGACTCCTGAATAGATTCGGATTGGTGAAAAGAATTCTCACAATCGAAAATAATTATGAGAGGATGACATCAAGCTAGAATCACGAATCTTGAGAGAACGGATAAGATTTAGAGGAAAACTCTTCTTCAATCTTCAACTGACGACGGGAAACACCACCAAAATTACTGAGATACTCCGGTAGAATGGAAAGCGAAGGGGTTGAGCCAACAATGAGAAGAATTTGAAAGCGATCTTGGAGAAGGCATGTGACTGATCGAATCTATTCTTACGTCACACTTGGAAATGAATTTGAGAATCACTCCTGATAATTCGAAGAGTCAGGTAAGATCCTGGGAAAGACCTGTGGGTTAGGGCCCACTCAAAAGAACCACCATTGAAATAATTTTGAAGAGAGATTGCACCAGTAGAATTAAATAGCTTGAATGAGATAACAACCTCGAAATATCTTGAACGGATTGAGAATGGAAACACAAGTCTTCTGAGATATCTTCAACACTCCGGAACAAAAGAATAGCACGAGGTGAGTGATTGAGAGGTGCACCGGCATGAGAAAGCATTTGACACGAGGAAAAGAATATGATCGACACTGAAAGCTTGAAATGGATCCACCGGAGAAGAAAAAGGGATGAAGAATGATGAACTTAAAACTGCCTTAGTATCTTCCTGAGAATCACCAGATAAGAACATTGACGGGAAAAGAATGGAGAAACTTCCCATTAATAAAAGGATACACGATTAAGAAATCTGAGTCCTTGAAGAAAATGGGTGGGAGGGCGGGAAAACAAAGGCAACTTGGAGAAGATGGAACAAACACCGTTGAGAAAACATAGAATTGATCTCGCAAATGTTGAAATGATCGGATCCACTTGAAGAGAAGCACACCGGTTGAAAAAGAATTGACTTGACAATCTCGATGGTCAATAAGGATTAACACTCCCATAGAAATATGAGAACACCGCTTGAAAGGTATGGATTCAACATTTGACTTTGAAGCAACTCGAATACCACAAATAAAACAAAACAAAGGATTTGGCTTGCAGAATAAGCCGGAACAAACATATGATAGAGATTCCGTCCGAAGTTTTCGTGGTGGGGCCCACACGGGCTCGAGTGTACAGCACCATCATGTACAAGGCAGTGCACATGACATATGAAGTGTCCCCGAACCAGCATAGCCAATGGTTCTTTAAGACACAACGAGACCACTGTAAAAACGACCATGGAAAGGCGGACCACTAGACGTCAAACCCCAATCTCATATCATGCATCTGTCGAAAAGATATTGTAGGAACTACTTGAATTCCCACCTATAAAACTCCCAAAACTTTCTGGTTATGCAATCTGGTGTTGGGGATACAGGGGAAGCAATATATCTCACCCAAACTAACAATACCTACATCCAAGCTATATCCATCCGTCAACACACAACCAAGAAACCTTCGGAAATCGTGTACCTCAACCTTCGAAAAGCATCCGTTATACGAGTTATGGCAATACTCCCGAGCTCGCCAGTACTGGGTGACGTCGAGGTTATCTCACCAACAACTGCATAAAAGAGATTTTCGATGTCGGCAAAACTCAGGTATTCCAGAACTGCAACGATAAAATTGTGAGGACAACACCTCGGAGCTCAACTCCCCGGGTCAAAGCCACATAAATATACAGGAGGCACCAAAAATAATGTTCTCGTCACAAAACCATCAGAACGATTCCAAGATACCCGCGTGATCCTAAATTTTTTCAGTGAAATTTGAGGAGAGAAAAGTCAAAACATCTACGTCAGGAGTCCTCACCAGAGCGACGAAGGGGGCTGAGGAGTAAAAAGAATCCTACTCTCCGATATATATAATCCTAAGACTCAAAATAGTTTTCTTCTAGACTCAACAATGGCCAACAATCAAGGGGGCTCCTATGGTCGGTCGAGGCTCTGATACCAACTTGTCACGCCCAATATGCGATACTATCCTAAAGAGACTCGAAGGTCCCACCAAGGATAGAACCACATATTGAAACGCTTTGCAAGGTGGATATCATTACATGAACATTACATAATAGATGGGGATACATACATAAGGCATGCAATGCCACACGGATACAACAATATATCATACACAATATCAACATCCGACTACGGATGAAACACAAACAGAAGCTCAAACGACATCCACCCTGCTAGCCCAGGCTGCCGACCTGGAACCTATCCCCTGATCGAAGAAGCAGAAGAAGAACTCAACGCAAGCAAGCATCGCTCTCGCGTCAAGATCATCGCATATCCTGTACCTGCAACTGTTGTTGTAGTAATCTGTGAGCCACGAGGACTCAGCAATCCCATTACCATGGGTATCAAGACTAGCAAAGCTTAAAGGGAATGGAAGGGGTAAAGTGGTGAGGTTGCAGCAGCGACTAAGCATATATGGTGGCTAACATACGCAAATAAGAGCGAGAAGAGAAGCAAAGGAACGGTCGTCAACTAGCAATGATCAAGAAGTGATCCTGAACTCCTACTTACGTCAAGCATAACCCAGAAACCGTGTTCACTTCCCGGACTCCGCCGAGAAGAGACCATCACGGCTACACACGCAGTTGATGCGTTTTAATTCGGATCTGGTGTCAAGTTATCTACAACCGGACATTAACAAATTCCCATCTGCCTATAACCGTAGGCACGGCTTTCGAAAGATTATACCCTGCAGGGGTGTCCCAACTTAGCCCATGACAAGCTCTCGCGATCAACGAAGGAATAGACCTTCTCCTAGGAAGACCCGATCAGACTCGGAATCTCGGTTTACAAGACATTTCGACAATGGTAAAACAAGACCAGTAAGACCACCCGATGCGCCGGCAATCCTGATAGGAGCTGCACATATCTCGTTCTCAGGGCAACACCGGATAGGTCAGCCTACGAGTAAAATCAGCCCTCGAGTTGCCCCGAGGTGGCCCCGCAGTCTGCCCGGTTTGGACCAACACTTAGACAAGCACTGGCCGGGGGGGGGGGGGCTAAAATAAAGATGACCCTTGGGTTAATTATTCCCAAGGGAAATATAGGTGGTGTTGAGGCAAATGGTAAAACCAAGGTTGGGCCTTGCTGGAGGAGTTTTATTCAAAGCAAACTGTCAAGGGCGTCCCATAAATCACCCGACCGCGTAAGGAACGCAAAATCCGGGAACATAACACCGGTATGACGGAAACTAGGGCGGCAAGAGTGGAACAAAACACCAGGCATAAGGCCGAGCCTTCCACCCTTTACCAAATATATAGATGCATTAATAATATAAGAGATATTGTGATATCCCAACCAAAATCCTGTCCACCATGGAGAAATCTTCAACTTCACCTGCAACTAACAATGCTATAAGAGGGGCTGAGCAAAAGCGGTAACATAGCCAATCAATGGTTTGCATAGGAAAGGTGTCAAAGGTTAGAGGTTCATGGCAATTTGGGATGGCTTGATAAACAGGTGATAGGTAGCGCAGCAAAGCAATAGAACGAAGCAACTAGCATAGCAATGATAGTAGTGAGATCCAGGGTAGCGGTCATCTTGCCTGAAATCCCGCTAGGAAGAAGAACGAGTCCATGAAGAAGACGAACGGGAGCAGTCGAACGAATCCTCACAATCGCAACATTACCGGAACTAAGAAGCAACACCGGAAAGAAACAAACAACATGGTAAACACACAAGCATAATCATGGCAAGATGCACAATCAAGTATGATGCATGTCCGGTTTAAAGAGGCATGGCATGGCAAACTGCAACACACAATACTACAAATTAAGTGGAGCTCAATATGCAACGAGTTGCATATTGACAAAACACCACATGCAATTATTTAGTTTGATCTCAGTTATGTACCCAACAATATTAAATGTTATTAAACATGGTAAGGGGTCAAGCATATGAAAAACTACCTATCTAGACAAGTTTAAATGAGGCCGGAACAACAAACAACAATTCCGGAAAATCCCCATGTGCATATTTTAGATTCGGTACTGTTCTGCCCTAAACCATATTTTAATGTTGTTAAACATGCAAGATGAGTGCACCAAGTTAATCTAGACATTTTTCCACCCCATTTACATATAAAGTTTATTAAATTCGGAGCTACGGTTATTTAGTTATGAAATAAATCATTTTAACATGGCATATTAGCAAATTTAAACAAACAGCAAGTTAAACATTTTAACATGGGATGAAAATGGCATATTATTAATCTACACAAAATTCTAAGCAATTTACATGTTTAAATCATTTTAACCCGATGCACGGTTCAAGAGTTATTAATGCATAAACAACAGGGGGTTTTCTGTAAATCTGAAAACACTGGATAAATTAGACAAATTCGCAGACGGTAAAAAAAACACTACTGGGCTGAAACTGCTGGCCCAACAGGAACATGCGCTGGGGGAGGCAGCTCACCATGGGCCTTGGCCCGGCTCGGTGGAGAGGGGCCGGCTGGGCCTGGTGCGCTGCGGAGGCCCACGCGGGACTGAGGCAAGCCCGAGCGGGCGCTCGTACTCCTCTCGCTTGAGCAGGAGGGAGGCGGCCATGGCAAGGCGGCGCTGGCGCCGGTCGGTAGGGAAGCCAGGAGGGGCCGGCGCAGCGAAAACGGGCGGATTCGGCCGGCCGGCGACGGATCCGGGTAACGGCGACGGTGGGCGGAGCTCCGGGAGGCGCGGGTCCACACCCATGGCAACCTACGAGGCAGAGAGAGAGACGGAGGGAGAGGTTAGAGAGAGATCGAGAGAAGGAAGGAGGGGAAGGGAGCAGGGGCGACGCGGCTCTCCCGTGGTCGGCGGCGGGGTCGGCGAGACGGCGGCGCGCTCCGGTGGTCTGCCGGCCAGCGCGGCGGCGAGGGTGATCGGGCCCTGCCCGATCCCGACGAGGGAGATGCGAGGCGGCGGGGAGCGAGCGCTCGGGCGCGGCTGGGAGGCGCGCGGGCTGGCGGGGCCCGTTCGGCCCGGCGGCGGGCCGCGAATGGGCCTCGCGGCGGCGCGGGGAGAACAGGGGGACGTGGCCAGGCCACATGGCGGGTGCCGATTGGCCCTGGCGGAGGCTGGCGGCGGCGCTGCCCACTGGGGTGGCGCCACATGGCGGCAGCGAGGTGGCGGCGTGGGAGGAGGCCAAGTGGCAGCGGCAGAGCGGATCTGGCGGTGACAAGTGGCGGGTGGAGGCTGGGGCTGCACGGAAAATGAGGAGGAAGGTGGAAGAAGGCCAAAATTGGAAGGGGAAGGTGTATATAAAGGGGTAGGGGCTAGGGTTTGAGGGTTTGGGGGCGTTTCGGGGCCTCAGATCGACATCGGACGGCTCCAGACAGAGGGGGGGACTAGGTGGCTGCAGGTGGGCTGTGTAGAATGCCTCGAGCTGAGAAGAGAGAGAAACAAAGCGACCCGGTGGCAGCTTCCGGATACCGAAAACGTCCGACGCTAGACCGGCTATAGCGCGGTTATAAATATAACGGTTGGGCAGTCAAACGGACTCCGAATGCGATGAAACTTGGCAGGCGCTCTGTCTACACTAATATAAGATCGCACGCCAAGTTGCAACCCATTCCGAGAACATTTTTATGCCACTTATAAAATAATATTTTAGAGGTGCCGCGGGCGCGTGCGAGTGTGTCTGGATTCGGAACGGACAACGGAGAGAACCAGCGGAACACGAACGGATGCAAGTTTTATGAAAACGATGCCGATGCAATGCGAATGATGACATGAGACGAGATGTATAACAAGAACAAAATGCAAAACAACAGATAAAACCCAACCACGGAGGAAATAACATATCGCATCTCCGGAAAAGGCAAGAGTTGGAGTTACGAATATGGAAAGTTGTATCCAGGGCGTTACACTTATGTCCTTAATGCACCGCTTAGTGTGCTGAACCCCAAACGTCGTCTGTGGATGTTGCGAACATCGGACATACACATTTTGATAACTACGTGATAGTTCAGTTAAACGGTTTAGAGTTGAGGCACCAAAGACGTTTTTCGAAACGTCGCGGAACATATGAGATGTTTCGAGGGCTGAAATTGGGATTTCAAGCTCGTGCCCACGTCAAGAGGTATAAGACCTCCGACGATTTTCTTAGCCTGCATACTAGGGGAGAAATGGCTCAATCGTTGAGCTTGTGCTCAGATTGTCTGAGTGCAACAATCACTTGAATCGAGTGGGAGTTGATCTTCCAGATGAGATAGTGATGTTTCTCCAAAGTCATTGCCACCAAGCTGCTAGAGCTTCGTGATGAACTATAACATATCAGGGATAGATATGATGATCCTTGAGGTATTCGCGATGTTTGACACCGTGAAAGTAGAAATCAAGAAGGAGCATCAATTGTTGATGGTTGGTGAAAACCACTAGTTTCAAGAAGGGCAAGGGCAAGAAGGGATACTTCATGAAACGGCAAATCAGTTGCTGCTCTAGTGAAGAAACCCAAGGTTGAACCCAAACCCGAGACTAAGTGCTTCTGTAATAAGGGGAACAACCACTGGAGCAGAATTACCCTAGATACTTGGTAGATGAGAAGGCTGGCAAGGTCGATAGAAGTATATTGGATATACATTATGTTAATGTGTACTTTACTAGTACTCCTAGTAGCACCAGGGTATTAAGATACCGGTTCAGTTGCTAAGTGTTAGTAACTCGAAATAACAGAGCTACCGAATAAACGAAGACTAGCTAAAGGTGAGCTGACAATATGTGTTGGAAGTGTTTCCAAGTTTGATATGATCAAACATCGCACGCTCCCTCTACCATCAAGATTAGTATTAAACCTGAATAATTGTCATTTGGTGTTTGCGTTGAGCATAGACATGATTGGATTATGTCTATCGCAATACGGTTATTCATTTAAGGAGAATAATGGTTACTCTATTTATTTGAATAATACCTTCAATGGTCTTGCACCTAAAGGAATGGTTTATTGAATCTCGATCGTAGTGATACACATTTTCATGCCAAAAGATATAAGATAGTAATGATAGTACCACTTACTTGTGGCACTTCCATGTAAGTCATATTGGTATAAAACGCATGAAGAAGCTCCATGTTGATGGATCTTTGGACTCACTCGTTTTTGAAAAGTTTGAGACATGCGAACCATGTCTATTGGTGTATACGCATGAAGAAACTCCATGCAGATGGATCGTTTGGACTCACTTGATTTTGAATCACTTGAGATATGCAAATCATACCACATGGGCAAGATGACTGAAAAGCCTCGTTTTCAGTAAGATGGAACAAGATAGCAACTTGTTGGAAGTAACACATTTTGATGTGTGCAGTCCAATGAGTGCTGAGGCATGCAGTGAATATCGTTATGTTCTTACTTCACAGATGATTCGAGTAGATGTTGAGTATATTTACTTGATGAAACACAAGTCTGAATTATTGAATGGTTCAAGTAATTTCAGAGTGAAGTTGAAGATCATTGTGACAAGATGATAAAATGTCTATGATATGATCATAGAGATGAGTATCTGAGTTACGAGCTTTGGCACGCAATTAAGACATTGTGGAAATTGTTTCACAATTAATACCGCCTGGAACACCATAGCGTGATGGTGTGTCCGAACATCATAGTTGCACCCTATTGGATATGGTGCGTACCATGATGTCTCTTATCGAATTACCACTATCGTTCATGGGTTAGGCATCAGAGACAACCGCGCTCACTTTAATAGGGCACCACGTAATTCCGTTGAGATGACACCGTGAGAACTATGGTTTAGAGAAACCTAAGCTGTCGTTTCTTGAAAGTTTGGGGCTGCGACGCTTATGTGAAAAAGTTTCATCGTGATAAGCTCGAACCCAAAACGGATAAATGCATCTTCATAGGATACCCAAAATGGTTGGGTATACCTCCTAATTCAGATCTGAAAGCAATATGGATTGTTTCTTGAACCGGGTCCTTTCTCGAGGAAAAGTTTGTCTCGAAAAGTTGAGTGGGAGGATGGTGGAGACTTGATATGGTTATTGAACCATCACTATAACTAGTGTGTAGCAGGGCACTGGAAGTTGTTCCTGTGGCACCTACACCAATTGAAGTAGAAGCTTATGATAGTGATCATGAAACTTCGGATCAAGGCACTACCGTACCTCGTAGGGTGACAAGGATGCGTACTGCTTCAGAGTGGTACAGTAATCCTGTCTTGAAGGTCATGTTGCTAGACAACAATGAACCTACCAGCTATGGAGAAGCGATGGTGGGCCCGAATTCCAACAAATGGTTAGAAGCCATGAAATCCGAGATAGGATCCATGTATCAGAACAAAGCATGGACTTTGGTGGACTTGCCCGATGATCAGGCAAGCCATTGAGATAAATGGATCTTTAAGAAGAAGACGAACGTGGATGGTAATGTCACCATCTATGAGGCTCGACTTGTGGCAAAGAGTTTTTCACAAGTTCAAGGAGTTAACAACGATGAGATTTTCTCATCCGTAGCAATGCTTAAAGTCCGTCGGAATCATGCTAGCATTAGCTGTATTTATGAAAACTGGCAGATGGATGTCAAAAATGAGTTTCCTTACCAGTTTTTGTAAGGAAAGGTTGTATGTGATATAATCAGAAAGTTTTTGTCGATCCTAAGGATGCTAAAAGGTATGCTGGCTCGAGCGATCCTTCTAAGGACTGGAGTAAGCATCTCGGAGTTGGAATGTACGCTTTGATGAGATGATCAAAGATTTTGGGTTTATACAAAGTTTATGAGAAACTTGTACTTCCAAAGAAGTGAGTGGGAGCACTATAGAATTTTTGATGAGTATATGTTGTTGACATATTGTTGATCAGAAATGATGTAGAATTTCTGGAAAGCATATAGGGTTATTTGAAAAGTGTTTTTCAATAGAAAACCTGGATTAAGCTACTTGAACATTGAGCATCAAGATCTATGAGGATAGATCAAAAACGCTTAATGGTACTTTCAAATGAGCACATACCTTGACATGATCTTGAAGGTGTTCAAGATGGATTAGTCAAAGAAGGAGTTCTTTCCTGAGTTGTAAGGTATGAAGTTAAGAGTTAAAGCTCGACCCCGGCATAAGAGAGAGAAAGGACGAAGGTCGTCCCCTATGCTTCAGACGTAGGCTCTATAGTATGCTATGCTGTGTACCGCACCGGAAGTGTGCCTTGCCATGAGTCAGTCAAGGGGTACAAGAATGATTCGGGAATGGATCATTGGACAGCGGTCAAAATTGTCCTTGGAGTAAATAAGGACATGTTTCTCGATTATGGAGGTGATAAAGAGTTCGGCGTAAAGGGTTACGTTGATGCAAGCTTTAACACCTATCCGAATGACTCTGAGTAGCAAACCGGATACGTATAGTGGAGCAACCATTTGGAATAGCTCCAAGTGGAGCGTGGAAGCAGCATTTACAATATGACCTAGAGATTTGCGAACTACATACGGATCTGAATGTTGCAGACCCATTGACTAAAACCTCTCTTACAAGCAAAACATGATCAAACCCCAGAACTCATTGAGTCTTAATCACATGATGATGTGAACTAGTTTAATGACACTAGTAAACTCTTTGGATGTTGGTCACATGGCGATGTGACGTGTGAGTGTTAATCACATGGCGATGTGAACTAGATTATTGACTCTAGTGCAAGTGGGAGACTGTTGGAAATATGCCCTAGAGGCAATAATAAATTAGCTATTATTATATTTCCTTGTTCATGATAATCGTTTATTATCCATGCTATAATTGTATTGATAGGAAACTCAGATACATGTGTGGATACATAGACAACACCATGTCCCTAGTAAGCCTCTAATTAACTAGCTCGTTGATCAATAGATGGTTACGGTTTCCTGACCATGGACATTGGATGTCGTTGATAACGGGATCACATCATTAGGAGAATGATGTGATGGACAAGACCCAATCCTAAGCCTAGCACAAAGATCGTAGTTCATATGCTAAAGCTTTTCTAATGTCAAGTATCATTTCCTTAGACCATGAGATTGTGCAACTCCCGGATACCGTAGGAATGCTTTGGGTGTAACAAACGTCATAACGTAACTGGGTGGCTATAAAGGTGCACTACAGGTATCTCCGAAAGTGTCTGTCGGGTTAGCACGAATCGAGATTGGATTTGTCACTCCGTGTAAACGAAGAGGTATCTCTAGGCCCACTCGGTAGGACATCATGATAATGCACAATGTGACCAAGGGGTTGATCACGGGATGATGTGTTACGGGACGAGTAAAGAGACTTGCCGGTAACGAGATTGAACAAGGTATCGTATACCGACGATCGAATCTCGGGCAAGTACTATACCGCTAGACAAAGGGAATTGTATACGGGATCGATTGAGTCCTTGACATCGTGGTTCATCCAATGAGATCATCGTGGAACATGTGGGAGACAAAATGGGTATCTAGATCCCGCTGTTGGTTGTTGACCGGAGAACGTCTCGGTCATGTGTGCATGGTTCCCGAACCCGTAGGGTCTACACACTTAAGGTTCGATGACCCTAGGGTTATAAAGGAAGTTAGTATGTGGTTACCTAATGTTGTTCGGAGTCCCGGATGAGATCCCGGACGTCACGAGGAGTTCCGGAATGGTCTGGAGGTAAAGATTTATATATGGGAAGTCCTGTTTTGGTCACCGGAAAAGTTTTGGGTTTTATCGGTAACGTACCGGGACCACCGGGAGGGTCCCGGGGGTCCACCAAGTGGGGCCACCATCCCCGGAGGGCTGCATGGGCCAAGTGTGGGAGGGGACCATCCCCAGGTGGGCTGGTGCGCCCCCCACAAGGGCCCAAGGCGCCTAGGGTTTGGGGGAGGGGGTGCACCCACCTAACTTGGGGGGCAAGTTTCCCCTCTTCCCCCCCTTGGCCGCACCCTAGATGGGTTTGGGCTGGCCGCCGCCCCTAGGGGTGGAACCCTAGGTGGGGGCGCAGCCCTCCCTCTCCCCCTATATATACTTGAGGGTTTTGGGGCTGCCAATAGAGGAGTTTTGACCTTTCCCTGGCGCAGCCCTACCTCTCTCCCTTCTCCTCTCCCGCGGTGCTTGGCGAAGCCCTGCAGGATTGCCACGCTCCTCCACCACCACCACGCTGTTGTGCTGCTGCTGGATGGAGTCTTCCTCAACCTTTTCCTCTCTCCTTGCTGGATCAAGGCATGGGAGACGTCACCGGGCTGTATGTGTATTGAACGCGGAGGTGCCGTCCGTTCGGCACTAGGATCTCCAGTGATTTGAATCACGACGAGTATGACTCCTTCAACCCCGTTCTCTTGAATGCTTCCGCTTAGCGATCTACAAGGGTATGTAGATGCACTCTCCTTCCCCTTGTTGCTAGTCTCTCCATAGATAGATCTTGGTGACTCGTAGGAAAATTTTGAATTTCTGCTACGTTCCCCAACAATGACAAGCCATAGGGGCGCGCCCCTTGGAGGTCCTCTAACCCTAATCTTTGGCCTATAAATTCCCAAATATTCCCGAACCAACATAAGCGTCCACCAAAATACTTTTCCACAGTCGCAAGTCTCTGTTCCTGTGAGATCCCATCTTGGGGCCTTTTCCGGCAATCTGCCGGAGGGGGATTCGATCACGGAGGGCATCTACATCAACACTATCGCCCCTCTGATGATGCGTGAGTAGTTTACCACAGACCTACGGGTCCATAGCTAGTAGCGAGATGGATTTTTCTCTCTCTTTGATTTTCAACACAATGTTCTCCTCGATGTTCTTGGAGTTCTATCCGATGTAATACTTTTTTGCGGTGTGTTTGTCGAGATCCGATGAATTGTAGATTTATGATCAGATTATTTATGAATATTATTTGAATCTCATCTGAATTTTTATATGCATGATTTTATATCTTCGTATTTCTCTTCGAATTATCTGTTTGGTTTGACCAACTAAATTGGTACTTCTTGCAATGGGAGAGGTGCTTAGTTTTGGGTTCAATCTTGCGGTGTCCTCACACAGTGACATAGTAGGGGTAGCGAGGCACGTATTGTATTGTTGCCATCAAGAATAAAAATATGGGGTTTTCATCATATTGCTTAAGTTTATCCCTCTACATTATGTCATCTTACTTAAGGTGTTACTCTGTTCTTATGAACTTTATACTCTAGATGCATGTTGGATAGCGGTTGATGTGTGGAGTAATAGTAGTAGATGCAGGCAGGAATCGATCTACTTAACACGGACGTGATGCCTATATTCATAATCATTGCCTTGGATATCGTCATAACTTTGCGCTTTTGTATCAATTGCTCGACATTAATTTGTTCACCCACTGTGTAATTTTCTTTCAAGAGAGAAGCCTCTAGTGAAACCTATGGCCCCCGGGTCTATTTTCCATCATATATTTTTCAGATATATAAACCAAAAAACCCCAAAAATACATTGCTACAACTTATTTGTTTTTATTTTGTTTTACGTTTTAGAAATCGTTTATATCTATCCCTACCAGATCTCATCCTTGCAATTGATCATGAAGGGTTTCACAACCCCTTTATCGCGTTGGGTGCAACTGTTTGATTGTTTGTGTGGGTGCATAGATTGGAGACTTGCCTGTACCTTCTACTGGATTGATATCTTGGTTCTCTAACTGTGGGAAATACTTATCTTTATTTTGCCGCATCACTCTTTCCTCTTCAAGGGAAAAACCAACGCAAGCTCAAAAAGTAGCATCTCACATGATCTGGATCAATATTATGTAATTGTTGTGTGTTTGTTGGGATATGATAAATTGTCACTTTATGATCAGATTCTTTGATTGAATTATATAGAATCTTCTAAAGTTTCTTCGTGCATAATTAAGTAGCTATGTATGCTCTCCGATCTATTTGTTATCCTTGGCCAGGACTTACTCGTATTTGTTATAGTATTCTCTTCCTGGAAACAGGTGCCCCTGATCTGGATTTAGCTTAGCCTGTGAAACAGAGATGACCATGTCATATTAGCCATTCTCAAATATACGCAGGGAACTCGTTGGTGTAAAAAAATGATATACTAACCTAAAGTTATGTCTCCATGATAGACTGAATGGTTACACAACAATTCAGTTTGGATGCAGATGCAAACTTATTCTCAAGCGTTGAGTTTGAGCCTCAAGTTTCGGTATATGTGAATCAATTGTATCGATCTGTAATCGCAAATTTAGGAATAACCAATTTCTTGCTCAACCATGCAAGCTGTAGAAATATTTGATGCCAACAAACATCCAGTCTCACCATGCAAGCTGTTTCCTTTCAGCTTCTGAATTATTCAGGCTATAATTGCATGATGAGTGTTGAAAATTCCAATGCCTTGTTCTTGGAGGTAAACACTCTGCACATGTGAGTGAGCGTATGAAATTCAATTCCCACGATGTATCTCTTACAGCGACAAGGTCGAACTATGTGCACAATTGGTGCATTCGTTAGTATTCCTTTATCTAGTTAGTTCAAACTAGCAGTCAAACTGTACGCACTAAATTTGGTACAGTACTAAAAAATGTGCAGAAGCGGAGGGCAGGGCCTGAGAAAAACAAGTCTCCAGCATTATTTTGAAGACGTCATCACAATTCAGAGGATGTTTGCACTTTGCAAATTTATTGTTATTTGTAACACTGAGCAGCAAGATGCAAAATTTTAGTTTTGTATATGCAACGCAATGCAAGTGAATAAAAGCCAAATTTTAAATTTTATAGATTGGTAGGGCCGCGCGAACGCGTACCCCCTCTACCACAAATTACGATGTCCACTCTCCCACTTGAGGAGATGGTAGGTCAACGCGCTCACCAGGTGCAGTGTGAGCCATTAATCTAGGCCACGACCCTTCTTAATCGGCCGTCGACCCCGTCCAGGTAAGTATGTTGTAATGTTGCCCTGGTGCTAATTATATACTCATGCTCTCCCAACCTCCCTTGTTCGGCTCGCGAGGTGGTACTAAACCAAACCATAGCGCTGTGGTTCATTAGCCTTTTTTTGGGGGATGTGCTTCATTAGCCAGTTGTTGGGTACAAGCTCGCAGGCCTGATTACCCGTGAGGGTACTTGTGTTTCACAGGCCCGTGATTCTGCTTGGGGCCTGATTCCCTGTGTGGGGGCAATTGTGTTCGGCATGCCTAATTATGTTTGGGTGCAAGCTCGCTTGATTTTTTTTTCTCAACATAGGTACACGCTGCAAACGAGGAGATCAGAATGTCGCTGGAAAAAACCCTAAAAAAGGAACATCGCCGGAAAAAATGTAGTAATAATACTTTTTTTTTGTGGGAAGTAATAATATGCTACCTCTGCTCATTAATATAAGACATTTTTTTAGATTGAATGAATAGAGGGAGTACTGTTTTTTGTTCAAAACGGAGGCATAAGATTTGCCTCATCCGATTAAGGGAATAGATGGTTTGCACGATGCACATGAGGACATATGCCACTTGTTACAAAAAGATCATCACTATCCCGGTATTATATTCCCTTGTTTGTTGGCACCAGTGGCAACCCAAAGTTTTGCTTCGAGTTTGATGTTGTTGAGACGGTTGGAGGAGCACTCTTGCGACGGGGTTCATTCCAAATGGTCCAATAAAAATTAATAAAGAAACACAATAATATACTATCATCAGAGCAGAAGAAGAAAAATCCTTTGGCATACAGAAGGGAAGGGAGTGCCGAGAAGAGTGTATCATGTGCAACGCATCAATGGGTGCACCGGATGCACCAGTTGATTATGGGCCGCCGGATGGACAACAAATGGACAAGATGTATAACAAGGTGGGTTGCAGGAACATCTACATCTTCAGCCTCGTAGAGTTACCCAATTGTGTGATATTCCTGGTCCTGGACAAACATCTTATCTCTTCCCCTTGTTCTGTCCCCTTCTGTACCAACCCGTCTGTCGAGCTGCAAGCTAGGTTTTTTTTTTCTTTTGGCAAGGGATGGTTTTGCTTATTATGAACCAACAAAATAACCTGCAAAACGAAATGTGACTATTTTTTTCCCCAGAAAAAAAATGTTGGACCCCGGTTCCGTTTCATCAAAAAGAGAGCACATCACAGCCACTTCCAATTCTATTCACCGACCTCTGCCTATCGAAGCGCGGAGAGAAAGCAAAAACAGGTACGAAACTGAATTTCCAAACATTCCAGCACCCTGCAAAATCTGAACAGAAACTACAGGTTTTAAGCTTCAGGGGAGAAGCTGTCCATAGCTCCAGATCACTCCATGCACTCAATCATGCACTGAATCTTTTTTGAAGGATAACTTTACAATAAGAGATGCACCATGTGCTGGATCTTTCAGATGCCAATATATCCTGGCTTAGGCAATAGATTGAGCACCATACAGCTCCCCTCGTCAAATGAACGAGACATCTCGGCTTGCTGACAGAGACAAAGTGGATGCGACTAGAACACTGGTTTGTACACATGTGTTTGCTCATATGTGAAGCTCCACCCATGTTTGCCTTGCTCGTAAATTTTCCCGTTTTGATATTCCACATTGCAACAACACCGGGAAAGAAAACGAAAGGCCAGACGAGATATCTCGACAGAAAAATTGCTCATATGTGAAGTTCCACACATGTTTGCCTTGCTCTTAAAATGTTTGGATGTTCCACACAAAGTTGCAACAACACCCAGAAAGAAACGATAGGCCAGACCAGAAATCTCGACAGAAAGATTGCTCATATGTGAAGCTCCAAACATGTTTGTGTGTGGTATCAGATTCAACCAAGTGTTAAACAGCATGAAAAGGTTAAAATCAAACCAAATCCTCCTCCAACAACAACGCTAAAAATAGAAATGGTTGTCCAAACATGAAGCAAGACAAGAAGCGAACGAAACTCCTAAGATGTTCCTTCTGCTCGACATAATGTGCAGCATCGCTAGATGTGCTTTCAGGAATTGGAATGATATATGATGTGAAGTAAGTCATCATTGGAGTATCCCACGCCTTAAGGAAGCAGATTTGATACATGGCAGCATTTTAAACCAGAAACTTAAAAGGAAATCCTTTGAAGTTATGCACATGTTCACCTATGGTGCCAAATTAGCATGAAAATCGTTTGGCAATCGAACAATTCAATGAAGAACAATGGAATAAAAAAAGTTCTTCCAGCATTTAGCGAGAGTAAAATCGAACTGAGCTCCTCAGATGTCCCTTCTGCTCCACATAATGTTCAGCATCTCGTGGGTGCGCTTTCACGAATTGGAACGATATATGAGAGTCTCAATATAGAAGACAGAAATATGCTGAAACGGATGTGGAGAACTGGAATCGAGGACAGATGGACAATCTTGAAAGTCTCAATCTCACCATGCTCAATACTGATCCCTCGAATATTACTCGGTTATTCAAGCATCAAGGCAACCAATCAGTCTCAGTCACCTGACTTGCTTAGAGGAGCTTAAGAGCAACTGGGTCATTAACTGTGCAGAGAAGAAAAAAGGCCTTCTTGTGAGATTATAGTGAACTGCAGAGCCGATGAAGTACAATGGACCATAAAAGAGTTGTAACTAGTGTTGGTTTCGCAAGTGGTGTACAGAAGAAGCTTGTGAATACTTCACTCAACAAAGCAAATAAATGAATAGCATCACATCAGCAGATGCAGTGTCAGTTCTGTGATTCAATGCCTAGAGTTTGTAAACTAGTCAGACTAACAATCTCAAAATATCCATTGTTTCTGTAATTCATAATTTGGTTTGGCAAATCATATTGCTCTTAAAATGTTTGGATGTTCCACGCAAAGTTGCAACAACACCTAGAAAGAAACGAAAGGACAGACCAGAAATCTCGACAAAAATTGCTCATATGTGAAGCTCCACACATGTTTGTGTGTGGTATCAGATTCAACCAAGTGTTAAACAGCATGAAACATTAAAATCAAACCAAATCCTCCAACAACAACAACACTAAAAATAGAAAGAGTTGTGCAAACATGAAGCAAGCCAAGAAGCGAACAAAACTCCTCAGATGTCCCTTCTGCTCGACATAATGTGAAGCATTGGTAGATGTGCTTTCAGGAATTGAACGATATATGATGTGAAGTAAGTCATCACTGGAGTATCCCACACCATAAGGAAGCAGATTTGATACATTGCCCCATTTTAGACCAGAAAACTAGAAGGAATCCTTTGAAGTTGTACACACATTCACTTATGGTATGAAATTCAACCAATGCTAAGCAGCATGAAAATCGTTTGGCAATCGAACAACTCAATGAAGAACACTGAAATAAAAAAAAGTTCTTCTAGGATTTAGCGAGAGTAAAATCGATTGAGCTCCTCAGATGTCCCTTCTGCTCCACATAATGTGCAACATCTCATGGATGCGCTTTCAGGAATTGGAATGATATATGAGGCGAAACAAGTCATCACAGGAGCATCCCACGCCTTAAGGAAGCAAATTTGTTACAATGCAACATTTGAATCCAGAAATCTAGAAAGTGAATCATTTCAAGCTGTAGACATGTTCGCGGCCATCTTCTGCCGGCCACCCCCTTAGCCACGCCGGCCGCATCTCTGCCCTCCACCATCGTCGCTTGCCTCGCCTGTTGTGTGCTTCTTTCTGCTGCTATGCGCTGCTCTACCACTGGTACGCTGTTGTGCCATGTCCTCGACACCGCCGTGGACAAACATGGCGGAGGGATTGTCAATGGAGTACGAGGAGGAGGTGGCGGAGAAGGTGTGGAGAGGCAAGAGGTCTAGGGTGGCGTTAGCTGGCTGTGGTGGAGGTGATTATGCGAGAAGGAGCCGGAGCGGAAGGAGAGGTCACAATTGGGAAGAATCGCAAAAAAATCATAACTCGGAGATCTCATTCCAAAAAAATGTTAATATTGATGGAGGAGTGATTTCCTTCAATAGGTGGAAAACATAGGAAATATTGGATGTTATCAAGGAAAGGTAGAAATTTAGGAAAGTTAGGATTTTGAACTAATTTCTATGCAAATGGGGTTTTATTGTTTGGTAACATGATATCAGTACCTGCCCGTTTGTGACGTGTCTGATTAGGAAAGTTTCCAAATGTTAAGAAACTATTTATTGGGAGGAAAGTTTGTGACGTGTCTGTTATTTGTTTCCTAAACCAAATTTCACTAATGAGAGAAATCGATTGATTTAGATAAGTTAGGAAAGTTAGATTCAAATCTATTATTTGTTTCTTAAAAATTTGTTATTTGTTTCCTAAGACAAATTGAACCAATAAAAGGAATCGATTGATATGAATAATTTTAGAAAGTTAGATCGGTGATTTGTTATACGTTAGGAAAGTCCTGGTTGTAAAAAAGTGTGGAGAGAAAAATAAACCGATGGACCAGGATGGGAGGGGGTGGTGGGAGGAGAGAGAAAAAACAGCGAGAATAAACCATGGAGACTATTCACCAACTGCTCCATTAGGAGTAGAGATAATGGTACTCCCACCTGTTAATTCTCCGGCAAACGAACGTTCGCTGGGAGGGATGGCAATTACGAACATTTTGATGGTATCTTTAGGCTCCGTTCTTTTGGCTAATTCTCCCATTTTGATGGCATCCTAGTTAGGATTGTAAAAAAAATATGAGTTCAAGGTTCCGAGAGAAGCTGGGTGGAGGGTCGATTCTCAAGATTATGCGAGAATCGGCCAAAGGAATTGGGCCTTAGTTGTCACGAGAATGATAAAGAGGACAATTTGTGTTTGCATAAGCACGACAATTTTTTGACAAGAACTGAAATGCAACAGAGTTGTCATGCTTAAATTGCAACAGAAATTGAAGCTCATCGACCAGAAGGACAAACTGGTCACCAAGACCGAGTCTATGAAGAAGGAGATACGACTCCTGAAGGCCGAGAGGGCGGAACTGAAGACCCTCATAGTCCATTATAGAAAGGAGGGACAGAGCAACATGAACAAGTTGCGTGAGATGAAGATCATTCTTCATCGTCGAGACATGTAATGTGTGCATATATGTAGGTAGTTAGCTAGCGGATCACTTTTGCCTGTAGCTAGCTAGCTAGTTGATCACTAATGTTTGTGGATTTGAAGTTACCACTAGAAGTTTAAATGGCTACACATATACTAATAGCTGGGTATATATTTTTTACTACTAGAAAATACAAATTGTTGGCGTTGGTTCACAATAAACGCCATATATAACACGATATATTGCTGGCGTTAGCCAGGTGACACGCCATCAGTACTAAAATACTACTGACGTGTCTGCCAACCCCATCACTAAATATTTTCACTAGTGCCATATTGGTGGTGTTGGGCGTATACGCCAGCAAGGCTGGTTTTGGCACGCCATAGCTAGGCTTTTTTTCCCACTATGCGTGCTTGGGGTGAGTCTAAGAAAGAAACACATCATAGTGGTTAGTTAGAATGACATGCTACATAGGCTTAAACACATGGTGACTTAGAATGTCATGGTGAGCGAGCTAACCGCGGTGTGGCCTTGGTAGTGCTCTGCCTCCAAAAGGATCGAGCAAATGTCCTGATCCCATGAAGCCTCGCTCAGGTCTCTGATCTTGTACACCATGATCCACCTCGCTCTCCACTTCTTGAGGTGGTTGTAGACCTGAGTCGAGGTGGCCTCATGTCCACAAAAGTTGAACACCTACTTTGCAACAGTGTTCAAGTGCACCTTCTTGAAGCCCTTGTCAGTCCTGACCCCACTAGCTATGATCCCACATAGCCTGTTAAGCACGCACATCGATAGGAATGGCTGCCACTTCATGGGATTGCCCCTGCCGTCCTTATTATCCTTTGTGGATGCCTTTCGAGCAGCAGCATGAGCTGCAACATTGGGCTGAGCCAACACAAATGTTGAAGCCACAAATTGAGGAACCGTATACGACACCTCAAAAACATTTGAACCAGGAGGCATCTGGCGGATGGGAGGCTGGGACTCCTCGACGTAGGACGCCAGGAACTGGCTCTAGGACAGGACTAGGGCCTGACTAAACTCTTGCGTCCTCATGTCTTACAAGTGTAAGCATCATGAAGACCACGACACACTACACATGGACAATACGAACTACCACTAAATTAAACACTAACAGTATGAACGAACACTACATATGGACAGATCAAACAAGCATTACCACATGCATAGACAGATGACCTAGTTCAACACAACAACTCAAATCATAGTAGGGAGTTCAACAAACTAGCACACATACTCGCGTTACACTCACACAGATTAGCGGTGTATAATGCTACAACATGGTCACGGATCTAACACTGCTACGTGCCCACAGATCTAGCTAGAACTAGTAGAGAGAAGGGGGTGAATGAACTCACAGACATCATCAAAGCAGCCGCGAATGAGGCGCTGAACATGTCAGAGAAGAGGAGGAGTCGAATCGTCACTGCCATCAAGCGATGGCCAGAGCAGTAGCGCAGTTTACCTCATCATTGATGTGGATCCCGCCGTAGGGAAATCTTGAGAGAGGGAAATGGCGAGGGGGAGTTCTTTTGCTGCGGGGAGGTTGGCTATATAGGGCGACCGAATCAGCGGCGGTGACGCCAACTCATCCCACAGCTCTTTCAGAGACGAACGAGCTCTCTCCGTGGGCGCGGGAGATCAGCGCCGTGTTCCCCTCCCATGCATTTATCGGGCTTGGCTTGCTGGAAATGGCCGATTCGGCCGTTCCTAGCGGGCCTCAGTGAGGACTGCTTTAAGGTTTGTGAGGGCCAAGATTCTGATACAGGTCAGGAAACCAAACAACCTGTTTTCTTCCCTTGTGAGCCTGGCTAGGCCTAATCTGAGCAACCAAACGCGTCCTTACTGTTGAGGAATGTAGCATGCAATTTCAAAAAAAAATCCTACGCTCATGCAAGATCTATCTAGGAGATGCATAGCAACAAGAGGGGGAGAGTGTGTCCACGTACCCTGGTAGACCGAAGGCGTAAGCGTTAGGTTAATGTGGTTGATATAGTGGAACATCTTCACGGTCCAACCGATCCAAGTACCGAACATACGGCACCTCCGTGTTCAACACACGTTCAGCTCGATGACGTCCCTCAAACTCTTGATCCAGTAGAGGGTCGAGGGAGAGTTCCGTCAGCACGAAGGTATGGTGACGGTGTTGGTGATGTGATCCGCGGGGCTTCGCCTAAGCACTACGACGCTATGACCGGAGGAGTAAACTCTAGAAGGGGGCACCGCAGACGGCTAAGAGAACAATTGATGTGCCTTTGGGGTGCCCCCTGCCCACGTATATAAATGAGGGGAGGGGGGCGGCCGGCCTAGAGGGGGCGCGCCAGGGGGGAGTCCTACTAGGACTCCTCACCCTAGTAGGATTCCCCCTTCCTTTTTCGGAGTTGGAAAGGGGGAAAGAATTGGAGAGGGAAAAGGAAAAAGGGGGGCCGCGCCCCCACCCCTTGTCCAATTTGGATTGGGCCTGGGAGGGGGGGGCGCCACCTCCTGGCCGCTGCCTCCTCTCTCCACTAAGGCCCAAGTAGGCCCATTAACTTTCCCGGGGGGTTCCGGTAACCTCAGGGTACTCCGAAAAATGTCCGAACCTCTCTGAAACTATTTTGGTATCCGAACATAACCTTCCAATATATCAATGTTTACCTCTTGACCATTTCGAGACTCCTCGTCATGTCCATGATCTCATCCGGGACTCCGAACAAACTTAGGTCAGCAAAACACATAACTCATAATGCAATCGTCATCGAACGTTAAGCGTGCGGACCCTACGGGTTCGAGAACTATGTAAACATGATCGAGACACATCTCCGATCAATAACCAATAGGAACCTAGATGCTCATATTGGTTCCTACATATTCTACGAAGATATTTATTGGTCAAACCGCACAACAACATACGTTGTTCCCTTTGTCATCGGTATGTTACTTGCCCGAGATTCGATCGTCGGTATCATCATACCTAGTTCAATCTCGTTACCAGCAAGTCTCTTTACTCATTCCATAATGCTTCATCTCGCAGCTAACTCATTAATCACATTGCTTGCAAGTCTTATAATGATGAGCATTACCGAGAGGGCCCAGAGATACCTCTCCGATACACAGAGTGACAAATCCTATTCTCGATCTATGCCAACCCAACAAACACCTTCGGAGACACCTGTAGAGCATCTTTATAGCACACCTCCGGTATTCGGGAGTTGCATAATCTCATAGTCAGAGGAACATGTATAAGTCATGAAGAAAGCAATAGCAATAAAACTTAACGATCAATATGCTAAGCTAACGGATGGGTCTTGTCCGTCACATCATTCTCTAATGATCTGATTCCGTTCATCAAATGACAACACATGTCTATGGTCAGAAAACATAACCATCTTTGATTAACGAACTAGTCAAGTAGAGGCATACTAGGGACACTTTGTTTTGTCTATGCATTCACACATGTACTAAGTTTTCGGTTAATACAATTGCAGCATGAATAATAAACATTTATCATGATATGAGGAAATATAAATAACAACTTTATTATTGCCTCTAGGGCATATTTCCTTCAGTCCCCCACTTGCACTAGAGTCAGTAATCTAGATTACATAGTAATGATTCTAACACCCATGGAGTCTTGGTGTTGATCATGTTTTGCTCGTGGAAGAGGCTTAGTCAATGGGTCTGCAACATTCATGAGTCGTTGATCTAGGCCACACCCCTTCTTGATCTGTCATAAACCCCGTTCAGGTATGTAAGTTGCAATGATGCCTTGGGGGGCAGTTATATACACCGGCTCTCTCAGCCCCGCCTCCTCTCGCTAGCGAGGTGGTACTAAACCAAACAGAGCGTCTTACGGTTATGGCCCGACCCATGTTTCATATTTTTATGTTTGTTTGTTTCTTCTTTTCTTACTTTTCAATTTATTATTTTCCTCTTCTCATTTGTATTTTCTTCTTTTTATCTAATTGTCGTTTATAGTTCACTTTTTAACATTGTCTACATGTTTTTTCTCATACTTTTACTATAAAAGAATTCCTTGTTGGTGTCATTAAAGTGAATTTTGTTTTGATGAGGTTGGAGCAGACATCCTTTGAGAATGGAGCCATTGGGAGCGCCCGGTAAGGCAATTTTAGAGGCAAGCCGAGGAAACTTGTGCCTGGGCCTCCTGGTTCCTCTCCCTCGGACAACGTTGGATCCTACAGGGATGCATCATGCCCCCATCGATCTTCCTGCCACGCGCAATGACCACCACAAATTCGTGTAGTGAGTACATCCTCCACTTGTATCCTGCCTCAGTTGTGCTTGGGGGTGTCTCGTCCACTCCCCGCGTGCGTGACTCCATCCACTCTGGTGAATAAGTGGTCGCCGCCAACAATGTCAAGCACCATCATGATGGTGGCGCCCAACTTTCATCCAGTTCTGCAGAGCACGCCATCTCGCGACGCACCACCTCTGTTGAGTGTACAAGACGCTTGACGATTGCCACACAGCCGGGGACAAGTCGAGGAGAGGGGGATTGGGTTACCGGGGGCGTAATCGGGCTGGGAGGCACTCATGGCGGCGACGACCTTGGCGACGATTTTGTCGAGCTTGGAGGTGGTGATGCCCCTGTAGATGCCGGCGTAGGCCTTCTACGCGACGAGCGCGGGGTTGTAGTGGTTCTGGTTGAGGCTGTATGCAAGCTTCTTGAGACGCGTCGTGATCTTGTCGAAATGCACCACCTCCAACCGCACGCTGCCCTTCACCGCATACATCTTCTCTGCCGCCTGGCCGGATTTCGGTCAAACATTGGGTGGGCACGTGTCATAGCGAGTAGCAGGAGGGGCTCAGGATCCGAGAATTGGGGAACAAGGAGGAGGGAGAGGGCGGTGAGGGATTTGGAACGGCTCCAAGGGGCCGACGCGTGTGTTGTGCGATGATTTTGAAAAGAAATGAGAAAGGGGGTTCTTTTGAGAGTGGGAGGAACGGTGGAGAAGTGCTTTGGAGGAGGAGCGCTGGATTAGTGGAGTATTTTCATGTGTGGTTTTATGTCGGGGTGGTTGGTGGTGCTGGAAGCCCGTGTGACGCGGGACGCCATATTTCAGTCACAGTGAGAGCACAGGAGCGTGTCATGTCCTCCGTCATTCAACTCCATCAATGGCCCACCTATTTGAAAAGCATGAACTTTATTCGCTAATTGCCAAATAATTTGACTACAGATTGTTCGATCTTCGCAAGAATCGGAATAAAAATCTCTTTTTTCTTGTGGAACAAATTATACTCTTCATAGTCTCGTTGCCTTTTTAGCGAACGTCTGAAGTTTATATAACACAAAATTATATCTTTTGAAAATAGAACATCTGAAGTTTATATTGGTATATTTTTTGTAATATATGACTTGTATTAAGTTGGTCAAATTGATGACCTAGGGGTACGGGCACGCCTTGTAAACTGAGAGAGAGGGAGTAGCGAACATTGCCTAGCTGAAGAATGGTATTGCTTCCCGTAAGTTACTGGTCACATCGCAAGTCCATGATTAAGCTAACTACCTATTTATCACAGTCTAGGGCCTTGCCTTGTTTTGAAGATTTCTTCGTAAGGAATATGGTGAATCAAATCAGATTTGTAATACCGCTATTCGATATACCATTGAAAACTTGCTTGGTTTAGTGTTAAAGTTTGGTATTGGCCGAAATATTGGCTACTAATTGGCTGGCTACAAAATTCATGTGGCCACACTCACATAGAGTTGTATGTTTTGGAAATTCTTGTCATTGCAAAACTATTAATAGCAAAAAAAATACCATGTATACTTGCTTGACCAAGTAGAAGCAACTTGCAAAACGTGCATAGCTGCAATGATGAAATTCTAAAGTTTAATTTTGATGGATTGGCAGGGGTCGCGCGAGCGCATACCCCCTCTACCATAAATTTTAACGTCCATTCTCCCAATTGGGGAGATGATAGACCAACATGCTCGCCAAGTGCAATGTGAGTCGTTGATCTAGGCCACGACCCTTCTTGATCAGTCGTAAACCCCGTCTAGGTATTTAAGTTGCATCGGTGCTCCATGGGCTAGTTATATACACCAGCTCTCCCACCTCCGTCTCTCTCGCTAGCGAGGTGGGACTAAACCAGACCAGTTCGAGTGTCGCACAGTGATGGCCTGACCCATCTGCCGATTTCCTTTATGTTTTTTTCATTCTATTTATTATTTTTCCTTTTCACTTTTCTTCTGATTTGTATTTCCTTCTTCATCTAATTGACGTTTATGTTTCACTTTTTAATATTGTCTACATGCTTTCCTCGTACTATAAAAATCCCTTTTTGGTCTTATTAAAGTGAACTTTTTTAAGAGGGTTGGAGCAGATAGTTTTCGAGAATTGAGTCATTGTGTGAGTAGCCACCATGACCATGTGTGAGTAGTTTCCACAGGACCTTAGGGTCCATAGCAGTAGCTAGATGACATCCTCTCTCTCTCTCTCTCGTGATTCTATACCTTTTTTTACTAAAAAAGCAAGGTGCATTTCTTCAATTTTTTCATCCGTTCACCGTCAAGAAGATTTTTTTTGTATCCGAGGTGGTACTAAACTTTTGTGCGTCAATCCGCTAGAAAAGAACAAATGTTTGTCCAGAATTCCGTAATTGGGCCACGCGTGCTCCGGCCCAACAAAGCCAGCCCATTTATTATTGCCCACGCAGTTGGGAAGAGCTTATTTCTTGCATCAAGTGATAAATAGTTGAAACTAACCACAGGGCTCCTAAGATTGGGCCGGTCCGTTTCCCCTTTTTCGATGTTCTATTTTTATTTTTTCTCTTCCTTTCTCCTTCTTTTTTTTGTATTTCCTTTTCCTTTTTTCTATCTTTATTTTTTCTGTCAATTGTTTTTACATAAATGTTCAAAATTTCAAATTTTGTTCAAATATTCAAAAAACGTTCAGAATTCAAAAGTGGTGTTCCTGATTTGAAAAATATTTGAAAATTTTAAAAAATCTTGTTTCGAAATTTTCCCATTTTTTAGAAAATGTTTGTGTTTTTCAAAAAGTCTTCGAGATTTTTTAATAAAAGTTACATTTTATAAATGTTCCATATGTTAAAATATTCATGTTTTAGTGAAATATTCACAAACCAAAATAATACTTTCGTCTAAGAAAACATTTTCTAAATATTTTTTGAATGTTCCCCTTAAAAATCAAAAATTCAAAAATATTTGTGTTTTTGTACAATTTTCATGTTTTAAAAATATTATTTGTGAATCTCAAAACATATTAATGTTTCTAATTTTGTTCGTGTTTTCCCAAAAATATTGGAATTTTCAAAAAATAATTGTTCGGATTTTTTGATTGTTCGGGATTTAAAAAATTGTTCACATTTCCAAGAATATTCACCAATTCATATTTTTTTGAATGGTCAGAAAAAATTTAATATATATTCCTAATCTGACTCTATATTATTTTCTTAATTACTCGCGCTGGCCATAGGTTAGCAGTGCATGGTCGTTCTATGCTGGTTGAGTGTAAATGAAAGAAACTGTCGGCATATGCCAATAAAAGAGAATATTTTGTTTGGTTTTAATTAGAGCAAAATTATCGGCACTTGAGCACTAAAATAATCAAAGAGAATAAACCCTAAAAAGTAAGGACATTCATGCCTAATTATGCTAATAAAACGAGATTTATGCACTACAATTAATAATCGACCTGGCTACGTGTGGTAGGATTGAGTGGTCGAAGCAACCATGTCCCAAGTTCGCCGCGTAGCCACCAAATGAGCTGGCAGGCACAACCCGAAAATGGAGACAGACCCGGAGGCAAAAAGGCATGAGTTGGGTGCTCGCCACCACGCCGACCAACCCCAGCACTATTAAGATTTTTCGTGTCAAACATATCCAACGAGAAGACCATAACTCCTTGCTCTGTCGCCTATCATTGTGAAGACCCTTTTTTGGATGACACGTCAATTATCTTTATCGTTGCTTCTCGCAAAAAAAATCTCTCCGTCGCAATGCACCGGCATATGTGCTAGTTAGTACAAAATTCCCTTGAGTTGCCTCATAAAACGTCTCTAATATATCTATAATTTTTGATTGTTCCATGCTATTATATTATCTATTTTGGATGTTTTATATGTATCAATATGCTATTTTATATTATTTTTGGGACTAACCTATTAACCTAGAGCAAGTGCCAGTTTCTATTTTTTCTTTAGTTTTGAGTTTTACAGAAAAGGAATATGAAACGGAGTCCAAACGGAATAAAACATTCGTGATGATTTTTCTTGGACCAAAAGACACCTACGAGACTTGGAGAGGAGGTCAGAAGACCTACGAGGACACGACTATTGGAAATATGCCCTAGAGGCAATAATAAATTAGCTATTATTATATTTCCTTGTTCATGATAATCGTTTATTATCCATGCTATAATTGTATTGATAGGAAACTCAGATACATGTGTGGATACATAGACAACACCATGTCCCTAGTAAGCCTCTAATTGACTAGCTTGTTGATCAATAGATGGTTACGGTTTCCTGACCGTGGACATTGGATGTCGTTGATAACGGGATCACAACATTAGGAGAATGATGTGATGGACAAGACCCATCCTAAGCCTAGCACAAAGATCGTAGTTCATATGCTAAAGCTTTTCTAATGTCAAGTATCATTTCCTTAGACCATGAGATTGTGCAACTCCCGGATACCGTAGGATTGCTTTGGGTGTACCAAACGTCACAACGTAACTGGGTGGCTATAAAGGTGCACTACAGGTATCTCCAAAAGTGTCTGTTGGGTTGGCACGAATCGAGACTGGGATTTGTCACTCCGTGTAAACGGAGAGGTATCTCTGGGCCCACTCGGTAGGACATCATCATAATGTGCACAATGTGACCAAGGGTTTGATCACGGGATGATGTGTTACGAAACGGGTAAAGAGACTTGCCGGTAACGATATTGAACAAGGTATCGATATACCGACGATCGAATCTCGGGCTAGTACTATACCGCTAGACAAAGGGAATTGTATACGGGATCGATTGAGTCCTTGACATCGTGGTTCATCCGATGAGATCATCGTGGAACATGTGGGAGCCAACATGGGTATCCAGATCCCGCTGTTGGTTATTGACCGGAGAACGTCTCTATCATGTCTGCATGGTTCCCGAACCCGTAGGGTCTACACACTTAAGGTTCGATGACGCTAGGGTTATAAAGGAAGTTAGTATGTGGTTACCGAATGTTGTTAGGAGTCGCGGATGAGATCCCGGACGTCACGAGGAGTTCCGTAATGGTCCGCAGGTAAAGATTTATATATGGGAAGTCCTGTTTTGGTCACCGGAAAAGTTTCGGGTTTTATCGGTAACGTACCGGGACCACCGGGAGGGTCCCGGGGGTCCACCAAGTGGGGCCACCATCCCCGGAGGGCTGCATGGGCCAAGTGTGGGAGGGGACCAGCCCCAGGTGGGCTGGTGCGCCCCCCACAAGGGCCCAAGGCGCCTAGGGTTTGGGGGAGGGGGCGCACCCACCTAACTTGGGGGGCAAGTTTCTCCTCTTCCCCCCTTGGCCGCACCCTAGATGGGTTTGGGCTGGCCGCCGCCCCTAGGGGTGGAACCCTAGGTGGGGGCGCAGCCCTCCCTCTCCCCCTATATATACTTGAGGGTTTTGGGGCTGCCAATAGAGGAGTTTTGACCTCTCTCTGGCGCAGCCCTACCTCTCTCCCTTCTCCTCTCCCGCGGTGCTTGGCGAAGCCCTGCAGGATTGCCACGCTCCTCCACCACCACCACGCCGTTGTGCTGCTGCTGGATGGAGTCTTCCTCAACCTCTCCCTCTCTCCTTGCTGGATCAAGGCATGGGAGACGTCACCGGGCTGTACGTGTGTTGAACGCGGAGGTGCCGTCCGTTCTGCACTAGGATCTCCGGTGATTTGAATCACGACGAATACGACTCCTTCAACCCCATTCTCTTGAACGCTTCCGCTTAGCGATCTACAAGGTTATGTAGATGCACTCTCCTTCCCCTTGTTGCTAGTCTCTCCATAGATAGATCTTGGTGACTCGTAGGAAAATTTTGAATTTCTGCTACGTTCCCCAACAGTGGCATCATGAGCCAGGTCTATTGCGTAGATTCTTTGCACGAGTAGAACACAAAGTAGTTGTGGGCGTTGATTTTGTTCAATATGCTTACCGTTACTAGTCCAATATTGTTTCGACGGTATTGTGGGATGAAGCGGCCCGGACCGACCTTACACGTACTCTTTCGTGAGACAGGTTCCACCGACTGACATGCACTTGGTGCATAAGGTGGCTAGCGGGTGCCAGTCTCTCCCACTTTAGTCGGAACGGATTCGATGAAAAGGGTCCTTATGAAGGGTAAATATCAATTGGCATATCACGTTGTGGTTTTGCGTAGGTAAGAAACGTTCTTGCTAGAAACCCATAGCAGCCACGTAAAACATGCAAACAACAATTAGAGGACGTCTAACTTGTTTTTGCAGGGTATGCTATGTGATGTGATATGGCCAAGAAGAATGTGATGAATGATATGTGATGTATGAGATTGATCATGTTCTTGTAATAGGAATCACGACTTGCATGTCGATGAGTATGACAACCTGCAGGAGCCATAGGAGTTGTCTTAATTTATTGTATGACCTGCGTGTCATTAAACAATGTCATGTAATTACTTTCCTTTATTGCTAACCGGTAGCCATAGTAGTAGAAGTAATAGTTGGCGAGACAACTTCATAAAGACACAATGATGGAGATCATGATGATGGAGATCATGGTGTCATGCTGGTGATGATGATGATCATGGAGCCCCGAAGATGGAGATCAAAAGGAGCAAAATGATATTGGCAATATCATGTCACTATTTGATTGCATGTGATGTTTATCATGTCTATGCATCTTATTTGCTTAGAACGACGGTAGTAAATAAGATGATCCCTCATTAAAATTTCAAGAAAGTGTTCCCCCTAACTGTGCACCATTGCGAAAGTTCGTCGTTTCGAAGCACCACGTGATGATCGGGTGTGATAGATTATTACGTTCACATACAACGGGTGTAAGCAAGATTTACACACGCGAAACACTTAGGTTGACTTGACGAGCCTAGCATGTACAGACATGGCCTCAAAACACAAGAGACCAAAAGGTCGAGCATGAGTCGTATAGTAGATACGATCAACATGAAGATGTTCACCGATGATGACTAGTCTGTCTCACGTGATGATCGGACACGGCCTAGTTGACTCAGATCATGTAATCACTTAGATGACTAGAGGGATGTCTATCTGAGTGGGAGTTCATAAGATGAACTTAATTATCCTGAACATAGTCAAAAGATCTTTACAAATTATGTCGTAAGCTCGCGCTTTAGTTCCACTGTTTAGATATGTTCCTAGAGAAAATATAGTTGAAAGTTGACAGTAGCGATTATGCGGACAATAGAAAGCTTATGTCCTTAATGCACCGCTCAGTGTGCTGAACCCCAAACGTCGTCTGTGGATGTTGCGAACATCAGACATACACGTTTTGATAACTACGTGATAGTTCAGTTAAACGGTTTAGAGTTGAGGCACCAAAGACGTTTTTCGAAACGTCGCGGAACATATGAGATGTTTCAAGGGCTGAAATTGGGATTTCAGGCTCGTGCCCACGTCAAGAGGTATAAGACCTCCGACGATTTTCTTAGCCTGCATACTAAGGGAGAAATGGCTCAATCGTTGAGCTTGTGCTCAGATTGTCTGAGTGCAACAATCACTTGAATCGAGTGGGAGTTGATCTTCCAGATGAGATAGTGATGTTTCTCCAAAGTCATTGCCACCAAGCTGCTAGAGCTTCATGATGAACTATAACATATCAGGGATAGATATGATGATCCTTGAGGTATTCATGATGTTTGACACCGCGAAAGTAGAAATCAAGAAGGAGCATCAATTGTTGATGGTTGGTGAAAACCACTAGTTTCAAGAAGGGCAAGGGCAAGAAGGGATACTTCATGAAACGGCAAATCAGCTGCTGCTCTAGTGAAGAAACCCAAGGTTGAACCCAAACCCGAGACTAAGTGCTTCTGTAATAAGGGGAACAACCACTGGAGCAGAATTACCCTAGATACTTGGTAGATGAGAAGGCTGGCAAGGTCGATAGAAGTATATTGGATATACATTATGTTAATGTGTACTTTACTAGTACTCCTAGTAGCACCAGGGTATTAAGATACCGGTTCGGTTGCTAAGTGTTAGTAACTCGAAATAAAAGAGCTACGGAATAAACGGAGACTAGCTAAAGGTGAGCTGACGATATGTGTTGGAAGTGTTTCCAAGTTTGATGTGATCAAACATCGCACGCTCCCTCTACCATCAATATTAGTATTAAACCTGAATAATTGTCATTTGATGTTTGCGTTGAGCATAGACATGATTGAATTATGTCTATCGCAATACGGTTATTCATTTAAGGAGAATAATGGTTACTCTATTTATTTGAATAATACCTTCAATGGTCTTGCACCTAAAGGAATGGTTTATTGAATCTCGATCGTAGTGATACACATTTTCATGCCAAAAGATATAACATAGTAATGATAGTACCACTTACTTGTGGCACTGCCATGTAAGTCATATTGGTATAAAACGCATGAAGAAGCTCCATGTTGATGGATCTTTGGACTCACTCGTTTTTAAAAGTTTGAGACATGCGAACCATGTCTATTGGTGTATACGCATGAAGAAACTCCATGCAGATGGATCGTTTGGACTCACTTGAGATATGCAAATCATACCACATGGGCAAGATGATTGAAAAGCCTCATTTTCAGTAACATGGAACAAGATAACAGCTTGTTGGAAGTAACACATTTTGATGTGTGCAGTCCAATGAGTGCTGAGGCATGTAGTGAATATCGTTATGTTCTTACTTCACAGATGATTCGAGTAGATGTTGAGTATATTTACTGGATGAAACACAAGTCTGAATTATTGAATGGTTCAAGTAATTTCAGAGTGAAGTTGAAGATCATTGTGACAAGACGATAAAATGTCTATGATATGATCATAGAGATGAGTATCTGAGTTACGAGCTTTGGCACGCAATTAAGACATTGTGGAAATTGTTTCACAATTAATACCGCCTGGAACACCATAGCGTGATGGTGTGTCCGAACATCATAGTTGCACCCTATTGGATATGGTGCGTACCATGATGTCTCTTATCGAATTACCACTATCGTTCATGGGTTAGGCATTAGAGACAACCGCACTCACTTTAATAGGGCACCACGTAATTCCATTGAGATGACACCGTGAGAACTATGGTTTAGAGAAACATAAGCTGTCGTTTCTTGAAAGTTTGGGGCTGTGACGCTTATGTGAAAAAGTTTCATCGTGATAAGCTCGAACCCAAAACGGATAAATGCATCTTCATAGGATACCCAAAATGGTTGGGTATACCTCCTAATTCAGATCTGAAAGCAATAGGGCTTGTTTCTTGAACCAGGTCCTTTCTCGAGGAAAAGTTTGTCTCGAAAAGTTGAGTGGGAGGATGGTGGAGACTTGATATGGTTATTGAACCATCACTATAACTAGTGTGTAGCAGGGCACTGGAAGTTGTTCCTGTGGCACCTACACCAATTGAAGTAGAAGCTTATGATAGTGATCATGAAACTTCGGATCAAGGCACTACCATACCTCGTAGGGTGACAAAGATGCGTACTGCTTCAGAGTGGTACAGTAATCCTGTCTTGAAGGTCATGTTGCTAGAAAACAATGAACCTACAAGCTATGGAGAAGCGATGGTGGGCCCGAATTCCAACAAATGGTTAGAAGCCATGAAATCCGAGATAGGATCCATGTATCAGAACAAAGCATGGACTTTGGTGGACTTGCCCGATGATCAGGCAAGCCATTGAGATAAATGGATCTTTAAGAAGAAGACGGACGTGGATGGTAATGTCACCATCTATGAAGCTCGACTTGTGGCGAAGAGTTTTTCACAAGTTCAAGGAGTTGACTACGATGAGATTTTCTCATCCGTAGCGATGCTTAAAGTCCGTCGGAATCATGCTAGCATTAGCTGCATTTATGAAATCTGGCAGATGGATGTCAAAAATGAGTTTCTTTACCAGTTTTTGTAAGGAAAGGTTGTATGTGATATAATCAGAAAGTTTTTGTCGATCCTAAGGATGCTGGCTCCAGCGATCCTTCTAAGGACTGGAGTAACCATCTTGGAGTTGGAATGTATGCTTTGATGAGATGATCAAAGATTTTGGGTTTATACAAAGTTTATGAGAAACTTGTACTTCCAAAGAAGATAGTGGGAGCACTATAGAATTTTTGATGAGTATATGTTGTTGACATATTGTTGATCAGAAATGATGTAGAATTTCTGGAAAGCATATAGGGTTATTTGAAAAGTGTTTTTCAATAGAAAACCTGGATTAAGCTACTTGAACATTGAGCATCAAGATCTATGAGGATAGATCAAAAACGCTTAATGGTACTTTCAAATGAGCACATACCATGACATGATCTTGAAGGTGTTCAAGATGGATTAGTCAAAGAAGGAGTTCTTGCCTGAGTTGTAAGGTATGAAGTTAAGAGTTAAAGCTCGACCCCGGCAGAAGAGAGAGAAAGGACGAAGGTCGTTCCCTATGCTTCAGACGTAGGCTCTATAGTATGCTATGTTGTGTACTGCACCGAAAGTGTGCCTTGCCATGAGTCAGTCAAGGGGTACAAGAATGATCCGGGAATGGATCATTGGACAACGGTCAAAATTGTCCTTGGAGTAAATAAGGACATGTTTCTCGATTATGGAGGTGATAAAGAGTTCGGCGTAAAGGGTTACATCGATGCAAGCTTTAACACCTATCCGAATGACTCTGAGTAGCAAACCGGATACGTATAGTGGAGCAACCATTTGGAATAGCTCCAAGTGGAGCGTGGAAGCAGCATTTACAATATGACCTAGAGATTTGCGAAGTACATACGGATCTGAATGTTGCAGACCCGTTGACTAAAACCTCTCTTACAAGCAAAACATGATCAAACCCCAGAACTCATTGAGTCTTAATCACATGATGATGTGAACTAGTTTAATGACACTAGTAAACTCTTTGGATGTTGGTCACATGGCGATGTGACGTGTGAGTGTTAATCACATGGCGATGTGAACTAGATTATTGACTCTAGTGCAAGTGGGAGACTGTTGGAAATATGCCCTAGAGGCAATAATAAATTAGCTATTATTATATTTCCTTGTTCATGATAATCATTTATTATCCATGCTATAATTGTATTGATAGGAAACTCAGATACATGTGTGGATACATAGACAACACCATGTCCCTAGTAAGCCTCTAATTGACTAGCTCGTTGATCAATAGATGGTTACGGTTTCCTGACCATGGACATTGGATGTCGTTGATAACGGGATCACATAATTAGGAGAATGATGTGATGGACAAGACCCAATCCTAAGCCTAGCACAAAGATCCTAGTTCATATGCTAAAGCTTTTCTAATGTCAAGTATCATTTCCTTAGACCATGAGATTGTGCAACTCCCGGATACCGTAGGAATGCTTTGGGTGTACCAAACGTCACAACGTAACTGGGTGGCTATAAAGGTGCACTACAGGTATCTCCGAAAGTGTCTGTTGAGTTAGCACGAATCGAGACTGGGATTTGTCACTCCGTGTAAACGGAGAGGTATCTCTGGGCCCACTCGGTAGGACATCATCATAATGTGCACAATGTGACCAAGGGGTTGATCACGGGATGATGTGTTACGGAACGAGTAAAGAGACTTGCCAGTAACGAGATTGAACAAGGTATCGGTATACCGACGATCGAATCTCGGGCAAGTACTATACCGCTAGACAAAGGGAATTGTATACGGGATCGATTGAGTCCTTGACATCGTGGTTCATCCGATGAGATCATCGTGGAACATGTGGGATCCAAAATAGGTATCTAGATCCCGCTGTTGGTTATTGACCGGAGAACGTCTCGGTAATGTGTGCATGGTTCCCGAACCCGTAAGGTCTACACACTTAAGGTTCGATGACACTAGGGTTATACAGGAAGTTAGTATGTGGTTACCGAATGTTGTTCGGAGTCCCGGAAGAGATCTCGGATGTCACGAGGAGTTCCGGAATGGTCTGGAGGTAAAGATTTATATATGGGAAGTCCTGTTTTGGTCACCGGAAAAGTTTCGGGTTTTATCGGTAACGTACCGGGACCATCGGGAGGGTCCCGGGGATCCACCAAGTGGGGCCACCATCCCTGGAGGGCTGCATGGGCCAAGTGTGGGAGGGGACCAGCCCCAGGTGGGCTGGTGCGCCCCCCACAAGGGCCCAAGGCGCCTAGGGTTTGGGGGAGGGGGCGCACCCACCTAACTTGGGGGGCAAGTTTCCCCTCTTCCCCCCCTTGGCCGCACCCTAGATGGGTTTGGGCTGGCCGGCGCCCCTAGGGGTGGAACCCTAGGTGGGGGCGCAGCCCTCCCTCTCCCCCTATATATACTTGAGGGTTTTGGGGCTGCCAATAGAGGAGTTTTGACCTCTCCCTGGCGCAGCCCTACCTCTCTCCCTTCTCCTCTCCCGCGGTGCTTAGCGAAGCCCTGCAGGATTGCCACGCTCCTCCACCACCACCACGCCGTTGTGCTGCTGCTGGATGGAGTCTTCCTCAACCTCTCCCTCTCTCCTTGCTGGATCAAGGCATGGGAAACGTCACCGGGCTGTACGTGTGTTGAACGCGGAGGTGCCGTCCGTTCGGCGCTAGGATCTCTGGTGATTTGAATAACGACGAGTACGACTCCTTCAACCCCGTTCTCTTGAATGCTTCCGCTTAGCGATCTACAAGGGTATGTAGATGCACTCTCCTTCCCATCGTTGCTAGTCTCTCCATAGATAGATCTTGGTGACTCGTAGGAAAATTTTGAATTTCTGCTACGTTCCCCAACAACGACAAGCCATAGGGGCGCGCCCCCTGGAGGTCCTCTAACCCTAATCTTTGGCCTATAAATTCCCAAATATTCCCGAACCAACATAAGCGTCCATGAAAATACTTTTCCACAGCCGCAAGTCTCTATTCCTGTGAGATCCCATTTGCGGCCTTTTCCGGCAATCTGCCGGAGGGGGATTCGATCACGGAGGGCATCTACATCAACACTATCGCCCCTCTGATGATGGGTGAGTAGTTTACCACAGACCTACGGGTCCATAGCTAGTAGCGAGATGGATTTTTCTCTCTCTTTGATTTTCAACACAATGTTCTCCTCGATGTTCTTGGAGTTCTATCCGATGTAATACTTTTTTGCGGTGTGTTTGTCGAGATCCGATGAATTGTAGATTTATGATCAGATTATTTATGAATATTATTTGAATCTCCTTTGAATTCTTGTATGCATGATTTTATATCTTTGTATTTCTCTTCGAATTATCTGTTTGGTTTGGCCAACTAAATTGGTACTTCTTGCAATGGGAGAGGTGCTTAGTTTTGGGTTCAATCTTGCGGTGTCCTCACACAGTGAGATAGTAGGGGTAGCGAGGCACGTATTGTATTGTTGCCATCAAGAATAAAAAGATGAGGTTTTCATCATATTGCTTGAGTTTATCCCTCTACATCATGTCATCTTACTTAAGGTGTTACTCTGTTCTTATGAACTTTATACTCTAGATGCATGTTGGATAGCGGTTGATGTGTGGAGTAATAGTAGTAGATGCAGACAGGAATCGATCTACTTAACACGGACGTGATGCCTATATTCATAATTATTGCCTTGGATATCGTCATAACTTTGCGCTTTTGTATCAATTGCTCGACATTATTTTGTTCACCCACTGTGTAATTTTCTTTCAAGAGAGAAGCCTCTAGTGAAACCTATGGCCCCCGGGTCTATTTTCCATCATATATTTTTCAGATATATAAACCAAAAAACCCAAAAATACATTGCTACAACTTATTTGTTTTTATTTTGTTTTACGTTTTAGAAATCGTTTATATCTATCTCTACCAGATCTCATCCTTGCAATTGATCATGAAGGGTTTCACAACCCCTTTATCTCGTTGGGTGCAACTGTTTGATTGTTTGTGTGGGTGCATAGATTGGAGACTTGCCTGTACCTTCTACTGGATTGATACCTTGGTTCTCTAACTGTGGGAAATACTTATCTTTACTTTGCCGCATCACTCTTTCCTCTTCAAGGGAAAAACCAACGCAAGCTCAAGAAGTAGCACCTCACATGATCTGGATCAATATTATGTAATTGTTGTGTGTTTGTTGGGATATGATAAATTGTCACTTTATGATCAGATTCTTTGATTGAATTATATAGAATCTTCTGAAGTTTCTTCGTGCATAATTAAGTAGCTATGTATGCTCTCCGATCTATTTGTTGTCCTTGGCCAGGGCTTACTCGTATTTGTTATAGTATTCTCTTCCTGGAAACAGGTGCCCCTGATCTGGATTTAGCTTAGCCTGTGAAACAGAGATGACCATGTCATATTAGCCATTCTCAAATATATGCAGGGAACTCGTTGGTGTAAAAAAATGGTATACTAACCTAAAGTTATGTCTCCATGATAGACTGAATGGTTACACAATAATTCAGTTTGGATGCAGATGCAAACTTATTCTCAAGCGTTGAATTTGAGCCTCAAGTTTCGGTATATGTGAATCAATTGTATCGATCTGTAATCGCAAATTTAGGAATAACCAATTTCTTGCTCAACCATGCAAGCTGTAGAAATATTTGATGCCAACAAACATCCAGTCTCACCATGCAAGCTGTTTCCTTTCAGCTTCTGAATTATTCAGGCTATAATTGCATGATGAGTGTTGAAAATTCCAATGCCTTGTTCTTGGAGGTAAACACTCTGCACATGTGAGTGAGCGTATGAAATTCAATTCCCACGATGTATCTCTTACAGCGACAAGGTCGAACTATGTGCACAATTGGTGCATTCGTTAGTATTCCTTTATCTAGTTAGTTCAAACTAGCAGTCAAACTGTACGCACTAAATTTGGTACAGTACTAAAAAATGTGCAGAAGCGGAGGGCAGGGCCTGAGAAAAACAAGTCTCCAGCATTATTTTGAATAAATATGCCATCACTTTGAAGATGTCATCACAATTCAGAGGATGTTTGCACTGAGCAGCAAGATGCAAAATTTATTGTTATATGTAACACTGAGCAGCAAGATGCAAAATGTTTAGTTTTGTATATGCAACGCAACGCAAGTCAATAAAAGCCAAATTTTTAATTTTATAGATTGGTAGGGGCCGCGCGAACGCGTACCCCCTCTACCACAAATTACGACATCCACTCTCCCACTTGGGGAGATGGTAGGCCAACGCGCTCACCAGGTGCAATGTGAGCCATTGATCTAGGCCACGACCCTTCTTGATCGGCCGTCGACCCCGTCCAGGTAAGTATGTTGTAATGTTGCCCTGGTGCTAATTATATACTCCTGCTCTCACAACCTCCCTTGTTCGGCTGGCGAGGTGGTACTAAACCAAACCATAGCGCTGTGATTCATTAGCCTTTTTTTAAGGGGTCTGTGCTTCATTAGCCAGTTGTTGGGTGGAAGCTCGCAGGCCTGATTACCCGTGAGGGTACTTGTGTTCCACAGGCCCGTGATTCTGCTTGGGGCCTGATTCCCTGTGCGGGGGCAATTGTGTTCGGCAGGCCTAATTATGTTTGGGTGCAAGCTCGCTTGATTTTTTTTTTCTCAACATAGGTACACGCTGCAAAAGAGGAGATCAGAATGTCGCTGGAAAAAACCTAAAAAAGGAACATTGCCGGAAAAAATGTAGTAATAATAATTTTTTTTGTGGGAAGTAATAATATGCTACCTCTGCTCATTAATATAAGACATATTTTTAGACTGAATGAACAGAGGGAGTACTATTTTTTTTCAAAACAAAGGCATAAGATTTGCCTCATCCGATTAAGGGAATAGACTTTGGTTTACACGATGCACATGAGGACATATGCCACTTATTACAAAAAGATCATCACTATCCCAGTATTATATTCCCTTGTTTGTTGGCACCAGTGGCAACCCAAAGTTTCGGTTCGAGTTTGATGTTGTTGAGACGGTTGGAGGAGCACTCTTGTGACGGGGTTCATTCCAAATGGTCCAATAAAAATTAATAAAGAAACACAATAATATACTATCATCATAGCAGAAGAAGAAAAATTCTTTGGCATACAGAAGGCAAGGGAGTGCCGAGAAGAGTGTATCATGTGCAACGCATCAATGGATGCACCGGATGCACCAGTTGATTATGGGCCGCCGGATGGACAACAAATGGACAAGATGTATAACAAGGTGGGTTGCAGGAACATCTACATCTTCAGCCTCGTAGAGTTACCCAATTGCGTGATATTCCTGGTCCTGGACAAACATCTTATCTCTTCCCCTTGTTCTGTCCCCTTCTGTACCAACCCGTCCGTCGAGCTGCAAGCTAGGTTTTTTTTTGCTTTTGGCAAGGGATGGTTTTGCTTATTATGAACCAACAAAATAACCTGCAAAACGAAATGTGACTATTTTTTTCCCCAGAAAAAAATGTTGGACCCCGGTTCCGTTTCATCAAAAGGAGAGCACATCACAGCCACTTCCAATTCTGTTCACCGACCTCTGCCTATCGCAGCGCGGAGAGAAAGCGAAAACAGGTACGAAACTGAAGTTCTAAACATTCCAGCACCCTACAAAATCTGAACAGAAACTACAGGTTTTAAGCTTCAGGGGAGAAGCTGTCCATAGCTCCAGATCACTCCATGCACTCAATCATGCACTGAATCTTTTTTGAAGGATAACTTTACAATAAGAGATGCACCATGTACTGGATCTTTCAGATGCCAATATATCGTGGCTCAGGCAATAGATTGAGCACCATACAGCTCCCCTCGTCAAATGAACGCGACATCTCGGCTTGCTGACAGAGACAAAGTGGATGCGACTAGAACACTGGTTTGTACACATGTGTTTGCTCATATGTGAAGCTCCACCCATGTTTGCCTTGCTCGTAAATTTTCCCGTTTGGATATTCCACATTGCAACAACACCCAGAAAGAAAACGAAAGGCCAGACGAGATATCTCAACAGAAAAATTGCTCATATGTGAAGTTCCACACATGTTTGCCTTGCTCTTAAAATGTTTGGATGTTCCACACAAAGTTGCAACAACACCCAGAAAGAAACGATAGGCCAGACCAGAAATCTCGACAGAAAAATTGCTCATATGTGAAGCTCCAAACATGTTTGTGTGTGGTATCAGATTCAACCAAGTGTTAAACAGCATGAAAAGGTTAAAATCAAACCAAATCCTCCAACAACAACAACACTAAAAATAGAAATGGTTGTCCAAACATGAAGCAAGACAAGAAGCGAACGAAACTCCTCAGATGTCCCTTCTGCTCGACATAATGTGCAGCATCGGTAGATGTGCTTTCAGGAATTGGAACGATATATGATGTGAAGTAAGTCATCATTGGAGTATCCCACGCCTTAAGGAAGCAGATTTAATACATGGCAGCATTTTAAACCAGAAACTTAAAAGGAAATCCTTTGAAGTTATACACATGTTCACTTATGGTGCCAAATTAGCATGAAAATCGTTTGGCAATCGAACAATTCAATGAAGAACAATGGATAAGATTTGCCTCATCCGATTAAGATTTGCCTCATCCGATTAAGGGAATAGACTTTGGTTTACACGATGCACATGAGGACATATGCCACTTATTACAAAAAGATCATCACTATCCCGGTATTATATTCCCTTGTTTGTTGGCACCAGTGGCAACCCAAAGTTTCGGTTCGAGTTTGATGTTGTTGAGACGGTTGGAGGAGCACTCTTGTGACGGGGTTCATTCCAAATGGTCCAATAAAAATTAATAAAGAAATACAATAATATACTATCATCAGAGCAGAAGAAGAAAAATCCTTTGGCATACAGAAGGCAAGGGAGTGCCGAGAAGAGTGTATCATGTGCAACGCATCAATGGGTGCACCGGATGCACCAGTTGATTATGGGCCGCTGGGTGGACAACAAATGGACGAGATGTAGGACAAGATGGTTGCAGGAACATTTTACATCTTCAGCCTCGTAGAGTCACTCAATTGGGTGAATATTCCTGGACACACACGTTGTCTCTTCCCCTTTCCCTGTCCCCTTCTGTACCAGCCCGTCCGTCGAGCTGCAAGCTAGGATCTTTCAGGTGCCAATATATCCCGGCTTAGGCAATAGATTGAGCACCACACAGCTCCCCTCATCAAATGAACGAGAGATCTTGGCTTGCTGAAAGAGACAATGTGGATGCAACTAGAACACTAGTTTGTACAACTAGCATTTCTCCCTAGATAGCCCCTGAAAGAAGGAACATCATCTATTTTCAGATGCACATGCAAGACAAAAGGTCAACAAAATGATCTGGTTGGATACAAATAAATTTTATGCTGCAGAGAATTTCAACTGTACTGGTTAAGATTTGTGTACCAGAAACATGGATCTTACTCCTAAAATTATTACCGAGTCTTGATTACCAAAAAAAAGCCCTTGCCATTGGTTCAAGCTTTTCTTGTCCTTATTATTCGCTCTTCATCTGGCAAAGCTGATATGCTACAGAATTTTTTGAAAGAATAGGAGTATAGCTAACCTGAAATTGTTATGGCTCAAGTGAAGAATCATTTAAACAAATCAAATGTATAATTATGATTAGAGTTCACACATACTACGGATTTAATTTAGGTACATGGGGCATATACTTGAGAACTATTGCTCAAATATCTTTGGCCTCAGACTGAGTCATGACCGGTTTCTACTTTGATTTCTGTTAGTGGCATAGGAAACACACAAGAACCAATATGGGAAGGCTCCCGTATACTACCAGATATAACATCTATTCCAGCCTTAATCAGGAAGAGCACGGATATTCTAAACCTTTTCTTTCACTCATGATATGAATAAAGAAGTACCTCTGGTCTACAGAGTAACATCTATTTTTTTTTTGGAAGGAAGTAATAATGTGCTATAACCATTAAAGAAACACAATAATATACTATCACAGGAGAAAGAACAAAAAATCTTTGGATTATGAACCTCTAGTGAGACAACAATCTACGTGTAGACCAGAAGGTAAGAGAGTGTATCTATACAGGATTGACTGTGTTACAAGTACAGGCGGCGGGGATGAATACAGCAAGGCCTCCTTTGGTTCATAGGATAGGAATTTTATAGGAATAGGAAAATCATAGGAAGTGAGATGACATGCATCTCAATTCCTATTGAGAAAGAGATGACATCTGGTGTATAGGATAGGAATTTTTCCATTGAGCCTAGACTAATGTTTTTTTCCCTCCAAAATGTGAAGAATTGATTCTCATCCTACATAGGAATAGGAATCCATTCCTATAAACCAAAGGGGCTTCAAAGGAATTTTTCCTTTGCAAATCCTATCCTATAGAGTTCCTACAAAATTCCTACAAACCAAAGGAGGCCCAAATGTGTGAGCAGGATCCTTCACTATTCACTCTGCTGAGTTGCAGCTTGTGACTGCAGAATCATGCGGTGAAACACATGCGAGGTGGAGAACTCGAATGTTAGCTGTTTGTCTTTGCATGATGCCAGGCTGAGGCTGCTCACAGCCCTGCTGTGCTGTGGCCGTCTGGCCAAGACCCTGGACGTCAAACCCACATCACCCCATGGTTGCAAGTTGCAACCATCTTCCAACCCTGTCTTTCGTGCCTGACCCAAGCTTTCGGAGGCAAACATTTGATGACTGACACTGTCAGCAAGCTCCTCCCTGGCTTTCTCAGCACACTCTCTTGTAGTGTAGGTCAAAAACAATGGAGGCACGATCCCTCGAATACTGCTCAGTAATTCAAGCATCAAGGCAACCAATCAGTCACCTGCCTTGCTTAGGAGCTTAAGAGAAACTGGGTGATTAACTCTGCAAACAAGAAAAAATGCTTCTTGCGAGATTATAGTCAAGTGCAGAGCAGATGAAGACCATCAAATGGACCATAGATAGTTGCATCCAGTGTTGGTTTCTCCATTGGTGAACAAAAGCTTGCTAAAACTTAATTGAACAAAACACACAAATAAATATCATCATATTAGCAGATACAATGTCAATTTAGTGATTCAACGCCTAGAGTCTGTAAACCAGTTAGACTAACAATATGAAAATATGTATTGTTTCTTTAACTAATGATTCGGCTCGCCAAGTCGTATCACTTGAAAGCTTACAAAAATAAACCAAAGACCGAACCAGAAATCTTGAAAAAAAAAATACTCACATTTGAAGATCCACACAGGTTTGCATGTGGTATCAAATTCACCAAGTGTCGAACAGCATGAGAAATATCAAAATCAAACAAATTCTCCAGAACATGTAAAATAAAAAGAGTTCTCTCCAAACAGTAAGCGAGAAAATAAACGAATTGAACTCCTCAGATGTCCCTTTTGTTCCACAAAACGTGCAGCATCCATGGACGTGCTTTCAGGAATTGGAACGACATACAAGGCGAAATAAGTCATCACTGGAGTATCCCACAGCGGAAGGAAGCAGACTTGACACATCGCACCATGTCAAACCAGAAATCTTACAAGGAACAATTTGAAGTTATACACATGTTCTCCTATGATATCAAATTCAACCAACCATCGGCAGTGTGATAGTTTGGAAATCAAACAACTCAATGAAGAACAGTGAAACAAAAAGAATTGTCCAAACATTAAGAGAGAAAAGAAACAAATGAACTCCTCAGATGTCCCTTCTGCTCCACAAAATGTGCAGCATCCCATGGATGTGCTTTCAGGAATTGGAACGATATACAACGCGAGATAAGTCATCACTGGAGTATCCCACACCTAAGGAAGCAGATTTGGTACATTGCACCATTTTAAACCATAAATCAAGGAACCATTTGAAGTTATATACATGTTCACTTATAGCATCAAATTCAACCGACTTATGAAAACACGAAAATAGTACGGAAACCGAACAAACTTAATGAAGAACACGGAAATAAAAAGAGTTGTTCAAACATTTAGCAAGAAAAAAACAAACTAAACTCCTCAGGTGTCCCTTCTGCTCCACAAAATGTGCAGCATCCTGTGGATGTGCTTTCAGGAATTGGAACGATATACAAGGCGAAACAAGTCATCACTGGAGTGTTTGACACCTTAACTGAGCAGAGTCGATATATTGCATCATTCGAAAGCACAAATCTTGAAAAAAGAACCGTTTTTAGTTATACATGTTCACTTACGGTATGAAAGCCAACCAGCTGTGGGCAAAGTGAAAATGAAAATAGTTTCTGAATCAAACAAGGCTCAGCGAAGAAAGTGAAATAAAAATGGTTCTCCACAAATTGCACAAAAATAAAATGGATTAAACTCCTCAAATGCCCCTTCTACTTCACTGAACAAAAACAAATAAATAAATAACATCACATTAGCAGATACAATGTCAGTTCTGTGATTCAACGCCTAGAGTTTGTAAACCAGTCAGACAAACTCAAAATATCTGTTGTTTCTGTAACTCAAAATTTGGTTTGCCGAGTCGTATTGCTCGTGAATGTTTTGATGTTCCACACAAAGTTGCAACAACACCCAAAAGGAAACGGAAGGCCAAACCAGAAATCTCAACAAAAAATACTCATATGTGATGCTCCACACATGTTTGTATGTGGTGTCAGTTGCAACCAAGTGCCAAACAGCATGAAAAGATTAGTGAAAACAAATTATCCAACAACACTAAAAATAGAAAGATTTGTCCAAACATTAAGCAATAGAAGAAGCAAATTGAACTCCTCAGGTGTCCCTTCTGCTCCACATAATGTGCAGCATCCGGTGGATGTGTTTTCAGGAATTGGAACGATATATGAGGTAAAGTAAGTCATCACTGGAGTTTCCCCACAGATAAAGGAAGCAGATTTGATACATTGCACCATTTTATACCAGAAACTTAAAGGGAATCATTTGAAGTTATAAACATGGTCACTTGTGGTATCAAATTCAACCAACGCTCAGCAGAATGAAAATAATTTGGCAATCGAACAACTCAAAAAAAGGTTGGACCCCGGTTCCGTTTCATCAAAAGGAGAGCACATCACAGCCACTTCCAATTCTGTTCACCGACCTCTGCCTATCGCAGCGCTGAGAGAAAGCAAAAACAGGTACGAAACTGAAGTTCCAAAAATTCCAGCACCCTACAAAATCTGAACAGAAACTACAGGTTTTAAGCTTCAGGGGAGAAGCGGTCCATAGCTCCAGATCACTCCATGCACTCAATCATGCACTGAATCTTTTTTGAAGGATAACTTTACAATAAGAGATGCACCATGTACTGGATCTTTCAGATGCCAATATATCCTGGCTTAGGCAATAGATTGAGCACCATACAGCTCCCCTCGTCAAATGAACGAGACATCTCGGCTTGCTGACAGAGACAAAGTGGATGCGACTAGAACACTGGTTTGTACACATGTGTTTGCTCATATGTGAAGCTCCACCCATGTTTGCCTTGCTCGTAAATTTTCCCGTTTGGATATTCCACATTGCAACAACACCCAGAAAGAAAACGAAAGGCCAGACGAGATATCTCGACAGAAAAATTGCTCATATGTGAAGTTCCACACATGTTTGCCTTGCTCTTAAAATGTTTGGATGTTCCACACAAAGTTGCAACAACACCCAGAAAGAAACGATAGGCCAGACCAGAAATCTCGACAGAAAAATTGCTCATATGTGAAGCTCCAAACATGTTTGTGTGTGGTATCAGATTCAACCAAGTGTTAAACAGCATGAAAAGGTTAAAATCAAACCAAATCCTCCAACAACAATAACGCTAAAAATAGAAATGGTTGTCCAAACATGAAGCAAGACAAGAAGCAAACGAAACTCCTCAGATGTCCCTTCTGCTTGACATAATGTGCAGCATCGGTAGATGTGCTTTCAGGAATTGGAACGATATATGATGTGAAGTAAGTCATCATTGGAGTATCCCACGCCTTAAGGAAGCAGATTTGATACATGGCAGCATTTTAAACCAGAAACTTAAAAGGAAATCCTTTGAAGTTATACACATGTTCACTTATGGTGCCAAATTAGCATGAAAATCGTTTGGCAATCGAACAATTCAATGAAGAACAATGGAATAAAAAAAGTTCTTCCAGCATTTAGCGAGAGTAAAATCGAACTGAGCTCCTCAGATGTCCCTTCTGCTCCACATAATGTTCAGCATGGGTGCGCTTTCACGAATTGGAACGATATATGAGAGTCTCAATATAGAAGACAGAAATATGCTGAAACGGATGTGGAGAACTGGAATCGAGGACAGTTGGACAACCTTGAAAGTCTCAATCTCACCATGCTCAATACTGATCCCTCGAATATTACTCGGTTATTCAAGCATCAAGGAAACCAATCAGTCTCAGTCACCTGACTTGCTTAGAGGAGCTTAAGAGCAACTGGGTCATTAACTGTGGAGAGAAGAAAAAAGGCCTTCTTGTGAGATTATAGTGAACTGCAGAACCGATGAAGTACAATGGACCATAAAAGAGTTGTAACTAGTGTTGGTTTCGCCAGTGGTGTACAGAAGAAGCTTGTGAATACTTCACTCAACAAAGCAAATAAATGAATAGCATCACATCAGCAGATACAGTGTCAGTTCTGTGATTCAATGCCTAGAGTTTGTAAACCAGTCAGACTAACAATCTCAAAATATCCATTGTTTCTGTAATTCATAATTTGGTTTGGCAAATCATATTGCTCTTAAAATGTTTGGATGTTCCACGCAAAGTTGCAACAACACCTAGAAAGAAACGAAAGGACAGACCAGAAATCTCGACAAAAATTGCTCATCTGTGAAGCTCCACACATGTTTGTGTGTGGTATCAGATTCAACCAAGTGTTAAACAGCATGAAACATTAAAATCAAACCAAATCCTCCAACAACAACAACACTAAAAATAGAAAGAGTTGTGCAAACATGAAGCAAGCCAAGAAGCGAACAAAACTCCTCAGATGTCCCTTCTGCTCGACATAATGTGCAGCATTGGTAGATGTGCTTTCAGGAATTGAACGATATATGATGTGAAGTAAGTCATCACTGGAGTATCCCACACCATAAGGAAGCAGATTTGATACATTGCCCCATTTTAGACCAGAAAACTAGAAGGAATCCTTTGAAGTTGTACACACATTCACTTATGGTATGAAATTCAACCAATGCTAAGCAGCATGAAAATCGTTTGGCAATCGAACAACTCAATGAAGAACACTGAAATAAAAAAAAAGTTCTTCTAGCATTTAGCGAGAGTAAAATCGAATTGAGCTCCTCAGATGTCCCTTCTACTCCACATAATGTGCAACATCTCATGGATGCGGAATTGGAACGATATATGAGGTGAAACAAGTCATCACAGGAGCATCCCACGCCTTAAGGAAGCAAATTTGTTACAATGCAACATTTGAATCCAGAAATCTAGAAAGTGAATCATTTCAAGATGTAGACATGTTCGCGGCCATCTTCTGCCGGCCACCCCCTTAGCCACGCCGGCCGCATCTCTGCCCTCCACCATCGTCGCTTGCCTCGCCTGTTGTGTGCTTCTTTCTGCTGCTATGCGCTGCTCTACCACTGGTACGCTATTGCGCCATGTCCTCGACACCGCCGTGGACAAACGTGGCGGAGATATTGTCAATGGAGTACGAGGAGGAGGTGGCGGAGAAGGTGTGGAGAGGCAAGAGGTCTAGGGTGGCGTCAGCTGGCTGTGGTGGAGGTGATTATGCGAGAAGGAGCCGGAGCGGAAGGAGAGGTCACAATTGGGAAGAATCGCAAAAAAATCATAACTCGGAGATCTCATTCCAAAAAATGTTAATATTGATGGAGGGGTGATTTCCTTCAATAGGTGGAAAACATAGAAAATATTGGATGTTATCAATGAAAGGTAGAAATTTAGGAAAGTTAGGATTTTGAACTAATTTCTATGCAAATGGGGTTTTATTGTTTGGTAACATGATATCAGTACCTACCCGTTTGTGACGTGTCTGATTAGAAAAGTTTGCAAATGTTAAGAAACTATTTATTGGGAGGAAAGTTTGCAACGTGTCTGTTATTTGTTTCCTAAACCAAATTTCACTAATGAGAGGAATCGATTGATTTAGATAAGTTAGGAAAGTTAGACTCAAATCTATTATTTGTTTCTTAAAAATTTGTTATTTGTTTCCTAAGACAAATTGAACCAATAAAAGGAATCGATTGATATGAATAATTTAAGGAAGTTAGATCCGTGATTTGTTATACGTTAGGAAAGTCCTGGTTGTAAAAAAGTGTGGAGAGAAAAATAAACCGATGGACCAGGATGGGAGGGGGTGGTGGGAGGAGAGAAAAAAACCAGCGAGAATAAACCATGGAGACTATTCACCAACTGCTCCATTAGGAATAGAGATAATGGTACTCCCACCTGTTAATTCTCCGGCAAACGAACATTCGCTGGGAGGGATGGCAATTACGAACATTTTGATGGTATCTTTAGGCTCCGTTCTTTTGGCTAATTCTCCCATTTTGATGGCATCCTAGTTAGGATTGTAAAAAAATATGAGTTCAAGGTTCCGAGAGAAGCTGGGTGGAGGGTCGATTCTCAAGATTATGCGAGAATCGGCCAAAAGAATTGGGCCTTAGTTGTCACGAGAATGATAAAGATGACAATTTGTGTTTGCATAAGCATGGCAATTTTCAGACAAGAACTGAAATGCAACAGAGTTGTCATGCTTAAATTGCAACAGAAATTGAAGCTCATCGACCAGAAGGACAAACTGATCACCAAGACCGAGTCTATGAAGAAGGAGATACGGCTCCTGAAGGCCGAGAGGGCGGAACCGAAGACCCTCATAGTCCATTATAGAAAGGAGGGACAGAGCAACATGAACAAGTTGCGTGAGATGAAGATCATTCTTCATCGTCGAGACATGTAATGTGTGCATATATGTAGGTAGTTAGCTAGCGGATCACTTTTGCTTGTAGCTAGCTAGCTAGTTGATCACTAATGTTTGTGGATTTGAAGTTACCACTAGAAGTTTAAATGGCTACACATATACTAATAGCTGGGTATATATTTTTTACTACTAGAAAATACAAATTGTTGGCGTTGGTTCACAATAAACGCCATATATAACACGATATATTGCTGGCGTTAGCCAGGTGACACGCCATCAATACTAAAATACTACTGACATGTCTGCCAACCCCATCACTAAATATTTTCACTAGCGCCATATTGATGGTGTTGGGCGTATACGCCAGCAAGGCTGGTTTTGGCACGCCATAGCTAGGCTTTTTTTTCCACTGGTGAGCTATGCGTGCTTGGGGTGAGTCTAAGAAAGAAACACATCATAGTGGTTAGTTAGAATGACATGCTACATAGGCTTAAACACGTGGTGACTTAGAATGTCATGGTGAGCGAGCTAACCGCGGTGTGGCCTTGGTAGTGCTCTGCCTCCAAAAGGATCGAGCAAATGTCCTGATCCCATGAAGCCCCGCTCAGGTCTCTGATCTTGTACACCATGATCCACCTCGCTCTCCACTTCTTGAGGTGGTTGTAGACCTGAGTTGAGGTGGCCTCATGTCCACAAAAGTTGAACACCTACTTTGCAACAGTGTTCAAGTGCACCTCCTTGAAGCCCTTGTCAGTCCTGACCCCACTAGCTATGATCCCACATAGCCTGTTAAGCACGGACATCGATAGGAATGGCTGCCACTTCATGGGATTGCCCCTGCCGTCCTTATTATCCTTTGTGGATGCCTTTCGAGCAGCAGCATGAGCTGCAACATTGGGCTGAGCCAACACAAATGTTGAAGCCACAAATTGAGGAACCGTATCCGACACCTCAAAAACATTTGAACTAGGAGGCATCTGGCGGATGGGAGGCTGGGACTCCTCGACGTAGGACGCCAGGAACTGGCTCTAGGACAGGACTAGGGCCTGACTAAACTCTTGCGTCCTCATGTCTTACAAGTGTAAGCATCATGAAGACCACAACACACTACACATGGACAATACGAACTACCACTAAATTAAACACTAACAGTATGAACGAACACTACATATGGACAGATCAAACAAGCACTACCACATGCATAGACAGATGACCTAGTTCAACACAACAACTCAAATCATAGTAGGGAGTTCAACAAACTAGCACACATACTCGCATTACACTCACACAGATTAGCGGTGTATAATGCTACAACATGGTCAAAGATCTAACACTGCTACATGCCCACAGATCTAGCTAGAACTAGTAGAGAGAAGGGGGTGAATGAACTCACAGACATCATCAAAGCAGCCACGAACGGGGCGCTGAACATGTCGGAGAAGAGGAGGAGTCGAATCGTCACCGCCATCAAGCGATGGCCAGAGCAGTAGCGCAGTTTACCTCATCATTGATGTGGATCCCGCCGTAGGGAAAGCTCGAGAGAGGGAAATGGCGAGGGGGAGTTTTTTTGCTGCGGGGAGGTTGGCTATATAGGGAGACCGAATCGGCGGCGGTGACGCCAACTCATCCCACAGCTCTTTCAGAGACGAACGAGCTCTCTCCGTGGGCGCGGGAGATCAGCGCTGTGTTCCCCTCCCATGCATTTATTGGGCTTGGCTTGCTGGAAACGACCGATTCGACCGTTCCTAGCGGGCCTCACTAAGGACTGCTTTAAGGTTTGTGAGGGCTAAGATTCTGATACAGGCCAGGCAACCAAACAACTTGTTTTCTTCCCTTGTGAGCCTGGCTAGGCCTAATCTGAGCAACCAAACGCGTCCTTACTGTTGGGGAATGTAGCATGCAATTTCAAAAAAAATCCTACGCTCACGCAAGATCTATCTAGGAGATGCATAACAACGAGAGGGGGAGAGTGTGTCCACGTACCCTGGTAGACCGAAGGCGTAAGCGTTAGGTTAATGCGGTTGATATAGTCGAACATCTTCACGGTCCAACCGATCCAAGTACCGAACATATGGCACCTCCGTGTTCAACACACGTTCAGCTCGATGACGTCCCTCGAACTCTTGATCCAGTAGAGGGTCCAGGGAGAGTTCCGTCAGCACGACGGTATGGTGACGGTGTTGGTGATGTGATCCGCGCGGGGCTTCGCCTAAGCACTACGACGCTATGACCGGAGGAGTAAACTCTAGAAGGGGGGCACCGCACATGGCTAAGAGAACAATTAATGTGCCTTTGGGGTGCCCCTGCCCACGTATATAAATAAGGGGAGGGGGGCGGCCGGCCTAGAGGGTGCGCGCCAGGGGGGGAGTCCTACTAGGACTCCTCACCCTAGTAGGATTCCCCCTTCCTTTTTCGGAGTTGGAAAGGGGGAAAGAAGTGGAGAGGGAGATATTTATTGGTCAAACCGCACAACAACATACGTTGTTCCCTTTGTCATCGGTATGTTACTTGCCCGAGATTTGATCGTCGGTATCATCATACCTAGTTCAATCTCGTTACCAGCAAGTCTCTTTACTCATTCCATAATGCTTCATCTCGCAGCTAACTCATTAGTCACATTGCTTGCAAGGCTTATAATGATGAGCATTACCGAGAGGGCCCAGAGATACCTCTCCGATACACAGAGTGACAAATCCTATTCTCGATCTATGCCAACCCAACAAACACCTTCGGAGACACCTGTAGAGCATCTTTATAGCACACCTCCGGTATTCGGGAGTTGCATAATCTCATAGTCAGAGGAACATGTATAAGTCCTGAAGAAAGCAATAGCAATAAAACTTAACGATCAATATGCTAAGCTAACGGATGGGTCTTGTCCGTCACATCATTCTCTAATGATCTGATTCCGTTCATCAAATGACAACACATGTCTATGGTCAGAAATCATAACCATCTTTGATTAACGAACTAGTCAAGTAGAGGCATACTAGGGACACTTTGTTTTGTCTATGTATTCACACATGTACTAAGCTTTCGGTTAATACAATTGCATCATGAATAATAAACATTTATCATGATATAAGGAAATATAAATAACAACTTTATTATTGCCTCTAGGGCATATTTACTTCAGTCCCCCACTTGCACTAGAGTCAGTAATCTAGATTACATAGTAATGATTCTAACACCCATGGAGTCTTGGTGTTGATCATGTTTTGCTCGTGGAAGAGGCTTAGTCAATGAATCTGCAACATTCATGAGTCGTTGATCTAGGCCACACCCCTTCTTGATCTGTCATAAACCCCGTTCAGGTATGTAAGTTGCAATGATGCCTTGGGGGGAAGTTATACACACCGGCTCTCTCACCCCCGCCTCCTCTCGCTAGCGAGGTGGTACTAAACCAAACAGAGCGTCTTACGGTTATGGCCCGACCCATGTTTCATATTTTTATGTTTGTTTGTTTCTTCTTTTCTTACTTTTCAATTTATTATTTTCCTTTTCACTTTTCTTCTCATTTGTATTTTCTTCTTTTCATCTAATTGGCGTTTATAGTTCACTTTTTAACATTGTCTACATGTTTTTTCTCATACTTTTACTATAAAAGAATTCCTTGTTGGTGTCATTAAAGTGAATTTTGTTTTGATGAGGTTGGAGCAGACATCCTTTGAGAATGGAGCCATTGGGAACGTCCGGTAAGGCAATTTTAGAGGCAAGCCGAGGAAACTTGTGCCTGGGCCTCCTGGTTCCTCTCCCCTGGACAACGTTGGATCCTACAGGGATGCATCATGCCCCCATCGATCTTCCTGCCACGCGCAATGACCACCACAAATTCGTGTGGTGAGTACATCCTCCACTTGTATCCTGCCAGTTGTGCTTGGGGGCGTCTCGTGCACTCCCCGCGTGCGTGACTCCATCCACTCTGGTGAATAAGTGGTCGCCGCCAACAATGTCAAGCACCATCATGATGGTGGCGCCCAACTTTCATCCAGTTCTGCAGAGCACGCCATCTCGCGACGCACCACCTCTGTTGAGTGTACAAGACGCTTGACGATTGCCACACAGCCGGGGACAAGTCGAGGAGAGGGGGATTGGGTTACCGGGGGCGTAATCGGGGTGGGAGGCACTCATGGCGGCGACGACCTTGGCGACGATTTTGTCGAGCTTGGAGGTGGTGATGCCCCTGTAGATGCTGGCGCAGGCCTTCTACGCGATGAGCGCGGGGTCGTAGTGGTTCTGGTTGAGGCCGTATGCAAGCTTCTTGAGACGCGTCGTGATCTTGTCGAAATGCACCACCTCCAACCGCACGCTGCCCTTCACCGCATACATTTTCTCTGCCGCCTGGCCAGATTTCGGTCAAACATTGGGTGGGCACGTGTCATAGCGAGCAGCAGGAGGGGCTCAGGATCCGAGAATTGGGGAACAAGGAGGAGGGAGAGGGCGGTGAGGGATTTGGAACGGCTCCAAGGGGCCGACGCGCGTGTTGTGCGATGATTTTGAAAAGAAATGAGAAAGGGGGTTCTTTTGAGAGTGGGAGGAACGGTGGAGAAGTGCTTTGGAGGAGGAGCGCTGGATTAGTGGAGTATTTTCATGTGTGGTTTTATGTCGGGGTGGTTGGTGGTGGTGGAAGCCCGTGTGACGCGGGACGCCATATTTCAGTCACAGTGAGAGCACATGAGCGTGTCATGTCCTCCGTCATTCAACTCCATCAATGGCCCACCTATTTGAAAAGCATGAACTTTATTTGCTAATTGCCAAATAATTTGACTACAGATTGTTCGATCTTCGCAAGAATCGGAATAAAAATCTCTTTTTTCTTGTGGAACAAATTATACTCTTCATAGTCTCGTTGCCTTTTTAGCGAACGTCTGAAGTTTATATAACACAAAATTATATCTTTTGAAAATAGAACATCTGAAGTTTATATTGGTATATTTTTTGTAATATATGACTTGTATTAAGTTGGTCAAATTGACGACCTAGGGGTACGGGCACGCCTTGTAAACTGAGAGAGAGGGAGTAGCGAACATTGCCTAGCTGAAGAATTGTATTGCTTCCCATAAGTTACTGGTCACATCGCAAGCCCATGATTAAGCTAACTACCTATTTATCACAGTCTAGGGCCTTGCCTTGTTTTGAAGATTTCTTCGCAAGGAATATGGTGAATCAAGTCAGATTTGTAATACCTTTTTTTAGGGTCAAAACATTGCCGCTTTATTTAACTTACGAAGTTCGGAATTTCAACCGACAAAATAGAAAGAACGAAGTCTGGGGAAGCCCCCAACCAAACCCTACAAAGTTCATCACCCACTGCTACTCTAGCAAACTTATGTGTGGCAATATTAGCTGACCGACGAATCCACGAAACCTTAAACTCCTCAAAAGATCTCAGCATCATTTTGATCTCCTCCACCAAAGGTCCTGCCACCGAAAGTTCCTTTCCTTGAGCTTGCAGCATGTGCACAACCCCCTTAGCGTCTAGCTCCACATGGACTCGCAGCACGTTCGAATCTCTCGCCACCTCAAGAGCGCGCCTGCAAGCAAGGAGTTCAGCTACCTCTGGATCAGATACGCCAGAGAAGAGGTGACATGCCCCTGCTCTGAACGCTCCCATGTGGTCCCTGAGCACCACTCCTCCCCCGACATTGCCTGCCCCTTTACCTACTGCTCCATCTGCGTTGACCTTGGTCCATCCCTCGGCCGGCGGCTCCCATGGCTGTGATAGCTGACCGGTTCGCACGGACGTATTCCTGGGGTTTGCCAACCTCTATTCTGTGGTGTGCATCACCACCAAGCCCAATATTTCACGTGGCTCCTTTATTCTTTTGCCATCACGGGTCTCATTCCTTGCTAACCACAGATCATACAGCGGTTGCACCATCACCTGCTTCGCGTCATCCGTTGTCACCCCTTGCTGCCGGTTCCAAGTTTTGCCATCAGCCTCAAGAAGATCGGCCACCCTTGTCACCCCTTGCATATAAACCTGTCCAAGTGGCTTCATGGAGCCATTCCTCGGGATCCAATTACTGTGATGAATATTGACACGAGATCCATCGCCAATCCTCCAAACGAGCCCTTCTCTAAGGAGGTCCCGGCCATGCAGAATACTCCGGTATGTATATGAGGCGGAGGAAGGGCATGTAGCACTCATGATAGACTCCTCCTGGAAATAACACGCTTTGAGCACCCTTGCCACCAAGGACTCCGGATATTGCAATAGGCGCCAAGCCTGTTTCGCAAGCAGTGCTTGGTTAAAAGCAACCGGATCACGAAAGCCCATACCCCCATCTCTTTTGGACATGCACATCTTTTGCCAGGAGATCCAGTGTACCTTGCGCTCACCATCCTTTGCCCCCCACCAGAATTTTGAAGAGATAGAATTCAGATTCCGGCACGTTTTCTTTGTGAGGTGGAAACAACTCATGGTGAAAGTAGGCACGGATTGGAGTCCAGACTTGATAAGAACCTCCCTTGCCTTCTTGGAAAAGACCTAAACCCTTCCAGCCACTACATTTTCCTTTTGAGCTCTCTGTGACATACTGAAAAGTGCCCTCCTTGGATCTTCCAACCAGTGTTGGGAGACCGAGGTACCTCTCACTTAGAGCCTCTGAGGACACACCCAAAACCGATTTGAGCTCTTCTTTTGTGGTGTCCGGGCACCCCTTGCCAAAAAATATGGACGACTTCTGCAAATTTACCTTTTGGCCCGAGGCCGCCTCATATGTTACCAAAATTTCCTTTAGAGCTTGTAGATATTGGCCGAAATATTGGCTACTAATTGGCTGGCTAAAAATTCATGTGGCCACACTCACATAGAGTTGTATGTTTTGGAAATTCTTGGCATTGCAAAACTATTAATAGCAAAAAAATACCATGTATACTTGCTTGACCAAGTAGAAGCAACTTGCAAAACGTGCATAGCTGCAATGATGAAATTCTAAAGTTTAATTTTGATGGATTGGCAGGGGTCACGCGAGCGCATACCCCCTCTACCATAAATTTTGACGTCCATTCTCCCAATTGGGCAGATGATAGACCAACATGCTCGCCAAGTGCAATGTGAGCCGTTGATCTAGGCCACGACCCTTCTTGATCAGTCGTAAACCCCGTCTAGGTATTTAAGTTGCACCAGTGCTCCATGGGCTAGTTATATACACCAGCTCTCCCACCTCCGCCTCTCTCGCTAGCGAGGTGGGACTAAACCAGACCAGATCGAGTGTCGCACAGTGATGGCCTGACCCATCTGCCGATTTCCTTTATGTTTTTTTCATTCTATTTATTATTTTTCCTTTTCACTTTTCTTCTGATTTGTATTTCCTTCTTCATCTAATTGACGTTTATGTTTCACTTTTTAATATTGTCTACATGCTTTCCTCGTACTATAAAATCCATTTTTGGTCTCATTAAAGTGAACTTTTTTAAGAGGGTTGGAGCAGATAGTTTTCGAGAATTGAGTCATTGTGTGAGTAGCCACCTTGACCATGTGTGAGTAGTTTCCACAGGACCTTAGGGTCCATGGCAGTAGCTAGATGACATCCTCTCTCTCTCTCTCTCTCTCTCTCTCTCTCTTGTGATTCTATACCTTTTTTACTAAAAAAGCAAGGTGCATTTCTTCAATTTTTTCATCCGTTCACCGTCAAGAAGATGTTTTTTGTATCCGAGGTGGTACTAAACTTTTGTGCGTCAATCCGCTAGAAAAGAACAAATGTTTGTCCAGAATTCCGTCAATGGGCCACGCGTGCTCCGGCCCAACAAAGCCAGCCCATTTATTATTGCCCACGCAGTTGGGAAGAGCTTATTTCTTGCATCAAGCGATAAATAGTTGAATCTAACCACAGGGCTCCTAAGATTGGGCCGGTCCGTTTCCCCTTTTTCGATGTTCTATTTTTATTTTTTCTCTTCCTTTCTCCTTATTTTTTTGTATTTCCTTTTCCTTTTTTCTATCTTTATTTTTTTCTGTCAATTGTTTGAAAAGTGGTGTTCCTGATTTGAAAAATATTTGAAAATTTTAAAAAATCTTGTTTCGAAATTTTCTCGTTTTTTTGAAAATGTTTGTGTTTTTCAAAAAGTCTTCGAGATTTTTTAATAAAAGTTACATTTTATAAATGTTCCATATGTTAAAATATTCATGTTTTAGTGAAATATTCACAAACCAAAAGAATACTTTCGTCTAAGAAAACATTTTCTAAATATTTTTTGAATGTTCCCCTTAAAAAAATCAAAAATTCAAAAATATTTGTGTTTTTGTACAATTTTCATGTTTTAAAAATATTATTTGTGAATCTCAAAACATATTAATGTTTCTAATTTTGTTCGTGTTTTTCCAAAAATATTGGAATTTTCAAAAAATAACTGTTCGGATTTTTTGATTGTTCGGGATTTAAAAAATTGTTCACATTTCCAAGAATATTCACCAATTCATATTTTTTTGAATGTTCAATTTTTTTTAATATATATTCCTAATCTGACTCTATATTATTTTCTTAAATACTCGCGCTGGCCATAGGTTAGCAGTGCATGGTCGTTCTATGCTGGTTGAGTGTAAATGAAAGAAACTGTCGGCATATGCCAATAAAAGAGAATATGTTGTTTGGTTTTAATTAGAGCAAAATTATCGGCACTTGAGCACTAAAATAATCAAAGAGAATAAACCCTAAAAAGTAAGGACATTCTTGCCTAATTATGCTAATAAAACGAGATTTATGCACTACAATTAATAATCGACCTGGCTACGTGTTGTAGGATAGAGTGGTCGAAGCAACCGTGTCCCAAGTTCGCCGCGTAGCCACCAAATGAGCTGGCAGGCACAACCCGAAAATGGAGACAGACCCGGAGGCAAAAAGGCATGAGTTGGGTGCTCGCCACCACGCCGACCAACCCCAGCACAATTAAGATTTTCCGTGTCAAACATATCCAACGAGAAGACCATAACTCCTTGCTCTGTCGCCTATCAGTGTGAAGACCTTTTTTGGATGACACGTCAATTATCTTTATCGTTGCTTCTCGCAAAAAAAATCTCTCCGTCGCAACGCACCGGCATATGTGCTAGTTAGTACAAAATTCCCGTGAGTTGCCTCGTAAAACGTCTCCAACATATCTATAATTTTTTATTGTTCCATGCTATTATATTATCTATTTTAGATGTTTTATATGCATCAATATGCTATTTTATATTATTTTTGGGACTAACCTATTAACCTAGAGCAAGTGCCAGTTTTTTATTTTTCTTTAGTTTTGAGTTTTACAGAAAAGGAATATGAAACGGAGTCCAAACGGTATAAACATTCGTGATGATTTTTTTTGGACCAAAAGACACCTACGAGACTTGGAGAGGAGGTCAGAAGACCTACGAGGACACGACTGTTGGAAATATGCCTAGAGGCAATAATAAATTAGCTATTATTATATTTCCTTGTTCATGATAATCGTTTATTATCCATGCTATAATTGTATTGATAGGAAACTCAGATACATGTGTGGATACATAGACAACACCATGTCCCTAATAAGCCTCTAATTGACTAGCTCGTTGATCAATAGATGGTTACGGTTTCCTGACCATGGACATTGGATGTCGTTTATAACGGGATCACATCATTAGGAGAATGATGTGATGGACAAGACCCAATCCTAAGCCTAGCACAAAGATCGTAGTTCATATGCTAAAGCTTTTCTAATGTCAAGTATCATTTCCTTAGACCATGAGATTGTGCAACTCCCGGATACCGTAGGAATGCTTTGGGTGTACCAAACGTCACAACATAACTGGGTGGCTATAAAGGTGCACTACAGGTATCTCCGAAAGTGTCTGTTGGGTTGGCACGAATCGAGATTGGATTTGTCACTCCGTGTAAATGGAGAGGTATCTCTGGGCCCACTCGGTAGGACATCATCATAATGTGCACAATGTGACCAAGGGGTTGATCACGGGATGATGTGTCACGGAACGAGTAAAGAGACTTGCCGGTAACGATATTGAACAAGGTATCGGTATACCGACGATCGAATCTCGGGCAAGTACTATACCGCTAGACAAAGGGAATAGTATACGGGATCGATTGAGTCCTTGACATCGTGGTTCATCCGATGAGATCATCGTGGAACATGTGGGAGCCAACATGGGTATCCAGATCCCGCTGTTGGTTATTGACCGGAGAACGTCTCTGTCATGTCTGCATGGTTCCCGAACCCGTAGGGTCTATACACTTAAGGTTCGATGATGCTAGGGTTATAAAGGAAGTTAGTATGTGGTTACCGAATGTTTTTCGGAGTCCCGGATGAGATCCCGGACGTCACGAGGAGTTCCGTAATGGTCCGGAGGTAAAGATTTATATATGGGAAGTCCTGTTTTGGTCACTAGAAAAGTTTCGGGTTTTATCGGTAACGTACCGTGACCACCGGGAGGGTCCCGGGGGTCCACCAAGTGGGGCCACCATCCCCGGAGGGCTGCATGGGCCAAGTGTGGGAGGGGACCAGCCCCAGGTGGGCTGGTGCGCCCCCCCACCCCACAAGGGCCCAAGGCGCCTAGGGTTTGGGGGAGGGGGCGCACCCACCTAACTTGGGGGGCAAGTTTCCCCTCTTCCCCCCTTGGCCGCACCCTAGATGGGTTTGGGCTGGCTGCCGCCCCTAGGGGTGGAACCCTAGGTGGGGGCGCAGCCCTCCCTCTCCCCCTATATATACTTGAGGGTTTTGGGGCTGCCAATAGAGGAGTTTTGACCTCTCCCTGGCGCAGCCCTACCTCTCTCCCTTCTCCTCTCCCGCGGTGCTTGGCGAAGCCCTGCAGGATTGCCACGCTCCTCCACCACCACCACGCCATTGTGCTGCTGTTGGATGGAGTCTTCCTCAACCTCTCCCTCTCTCCTTGCTGGATCAAGGCATGGGAGACGTCACCAGGTTGTACATGTGTTGAACGCGGAGGTGCCGTCCATTCGGCACTAGGATCTCTGGTGATTTGAATCACGACGAGTACGACTCCTTCAACCCCGTTCTCTTGAACGCTTCCACTTAGCGATCTACAAGGGTATGTAGATGCACTCTCCTTCCCCTTGTTGCTAGTCTCTCCATAGATAGATCTTGGTGACTCGTAGGAAAATTTTGAATTTCTGCTACGTTCCCCAACAGTGGCATCATGAGCCAGGTCAATTGCGTAGATTCTTTGCATGAGTAGAACACAAAGTAGTTGTGGGCGTTGATTTTGTTCAATATGCTTACCGTTACTAGTCCAATATTGTTTCGACGGTATTGTGGGATGAAGCGGCTCGGACCGACCTTACACGTACTCTTACGTGAGACAGGTTCCACCGACTGACATGCACTTGGTGCATAAGGTGGCTAGCGGGTGCCAGTCTCTCCCACTTTAGTCGGAACGGATTCGATGAAAAGGGTCCTTATGAAGGGTAAATAGCAATTGGCATATCACGTTGTGATTTTGCGTAGGTAAGAAACGTTCTTGCTAGAAACCCATAGCAGCCACGTAAAACATGCAAACAACAATTAGAGGACGTCTAACTTGTTTTTGCAGGGTATGCTATGTGATGTGATATGGCCAAGAAGAATGTGATGAATGATATGTGATGTATGAGATTGATCATGTTCTTGTAATAGGAATCACGACTTGCATGTCGATGAGTATGACAACCGGCAGGAGCCATAGGAGTTGTCTTAATTTATTGTATGACCTGCGTGTCATTAAACAACGCCATGTAGTTACTTTACTTTATTGCTAACCGGTAGCCATAGTAGTAGAAGTAATAGTTGGCGAGACAACTTCATGAAGACACAATGATGGAGATCATGATGATGGAGATCATGGTGTCATGCTGGTGACGATGATGATCATGGAGCCCCGAAGATGGAGATCAAAAGGAGCAAAATGATATTGGCCATATCATGTCACTATTTGATTGCATGTGATGTTTATCATGTCTATGCATCTTATTTGCTTAGAAAGAGGGTAGTAAATGAGATGATCCCTCATTAAAATTTCAAGAAAGTGTTCCCCCTAACTGTGCACCATTGCGAAAGTTCGTCGTTTCGAAGCACCACGTGATGATCGGGTGTGATAGATTATTACGTTCACATACAACGGGTGTAAGCCAGATTTACACACGCGAAACACTTAGGTTGATTTGACGAGCCGGCATGTACAGACATGGCCTCGGAACACAAGAGACCGAAAGGTCGAGCATGAGTCGTATAGTAGATACGATCAACATGAAGATGTTCACCGATGATGACTAGTCCGTCTCACGTGATGATCGGACACGGCCTAGTTGACTCGGATCATGTAATCACTTAGATGACTAGAGGGATGTCTATCTGAGTGGGAGTTCATAAGATGAACTTAATTATCCTGAACATAGTCAAAAGATCTTTGCACATTATGTCGTAAGCTCGCGCTTTAGTTCCACTATTTAGATATGTTCCTAGAGAAAATATAGTTGAAAGTTGACAGTAGCGATTATGCGGACAATAGAAAGCTTATGTCCTTAATGCACTGCTTAGTGTGCTGAACCCCAAACGTCGTCTGTGGATGTTGCGAACATCGGACATACACATTTTGATAACTACGTGATAGTTCAGTTAAACGGTTTAGAGTTGAGGCACCAAAGACGTTTTTCGAAACGTCGCGGAACATATGAGATGTTTCGAGGGCTGAAATTGGGATTTCAAGCTCGTGCCCACGTCAAGAGGTATAAGACCTCCGACGATTTTCTTAGCCTGCATACTAAGGGAGAAATGGCTCAATCGTTGAGCTTGTGCTTAGATTGTCTGAGTGCAACAATCACTTGAATCGAGTGGGAGTTGATCTTCCAGATGAGATAGTGATGTTTCTCCAAAGTCATTGCCACCAAGCTGCTAGAGCTTCGTGATGAACTATAACATATCAGGGATAGATATGATGATCCTTGAGGTATTCACGATGTTTGACACCGTGAAAATAGAAATCAAGAAGGAGCATCAATTGTTGATGGTTGGTGAAAACCACTAGTTTCAAGAAGGGCAAGGGCAAGAAGGGATACTTCATGAAACGGCAAATCAGTTGCTGCTCTAGTGAAGAAACCCAAGGTTGAACCCAAACCCGAGACTAAGTGCTTCTGTAATAAGGGGAACAACCACTGGAGCAGAATTACCCTAGATACTTGGTAGATGAGAAGGCTGGCAAGGTCGATAGAAGTATATTGGATATACATTATGTTAATGTGTACTTTACTAGTACTCCTAGTAGCACCAGGGTATTCAGATACCGGTTCGGTTGCTAAGTGTTAGTAACTTGAAATAAAAGAGCTACGGAATAAACGGAGACTAGCTAAAGGTGAGCTGACGATATGTGTTGGAAGTGTTTCCAAGTTTGATATGATCAAACATCGCACGCTCCCTCTACCATCAAGATTAGTATTAAACCTGAATAATTGTCATTTGGTGTTTGCGTTGAGCATAGACATGATTGGATTATGTCTATCGCAATACGGTTATTCATTTAAGGAGAATAATGGTTACTCTATTTATTTGAATAATACCTTCAATGGTCTTGCACGTAAAGGAATCTCGATCGTAGTGATACACATTTTCATGCCAAAAGATATAAGATAGTAATGATAGTACCACTTACTTGTGGCACTTCCATGTAAGTCATATTGGTATAAAACGCATGAAGAAGCTCCATGTTGATGGATCTTTTGTCACACCCTAGCTAGTTATGCATTAGAGTGTTGCATCATGTTTACTCATTCATCAGAAACTTGAAATGGGGATGACAGAACCCCCAGTCCCCTCTGAAACCAACTAGGGTTTACTAAAATAATTTTTCAATGAACCTGAAATGCCCTTCTAAAATGTCCATCATTTTTGCCTTGGTTCAGAACCTCTGCCAAAAGTGGTGCACATTTTCCTAGGCCATCCTAGGGTTTTGAATTAAATCATAACTATTTGAATTTGGGCATTTAAAATTATATAAAATATTTAAATGCTCAAATATCTCCAAACTAAAATGTTTCATGTTGGAAATAATCCAACTATGGACCAGGAGTAGTTTGGTGATTTTTGGAGTTGCCTAGGTATTTTATTTAATTCAACAAAGTTGCAGTTATATTAATAAAAAACAGAAAACAGAAAAGAAAGGGGAAGACTTACCTGTGCGGCCCAGCCAGCTGGCCGGCCCAGCCAGCAACCGACCCAGCCCAGCACTGTAGCTCCCCGTCGTCTTCCTCCCCTCGCCCCGAAGCTGCTGCGTGCTCGCGCGCGCGCGGCCGCGCGGCCACCTCCTGCTTGCCGACGCCCTCCTGGCCGCGTGGACGACGCCCGCAGCCCGTCCCGATCCCCCCTGCTCTCTCTCACTCTCCCCGGCTCTCTCCTTCCTCTCCCTCACTCTCTCTCTCTCACGGCCGAAGCTCACCGTCGCCGCCGTTCGCCTTAGCCACCGTCTCCGACCACCCCTCGCTTCCCCGACCAGCTCAGAAGCTCCGCCTCGACTCCTTCTTCCTCCCCACCGCTCCACGGGTCCCCGGAAGCCCTGCATCGCCGCCACGTCGCCGTTCCCCTCTTCGGACTCCGACCACCGTCGCCGTCAAATTCGTCGTCTCCGACGCGTCCCCGAGCCCGCTTCGACGCCCACTGCAACCGCGGTGAGCTACGCCACCGTTTCCCCCTTCTCCCCTGCTCTCTCCCGACCCCTAGGCCCTAGCCCCACCGCGGCCGAAAGCTTCACGCCGCCGGCGATGTCGCCGTCGTGGCCACGATCGCCGTAGCGCCCAACCAAGCACGCCATCGTGCTCCACATCTCACTAGGAGCACGTAGCACGCTCCAACACCCCCCCTAACACCCTGCAACACCGTTCCCGTGCACGACCGAACCCCGGCCGCCGCAGCCGAGCTCGCCGCCGTCGACTCCGGCCACCCCGACCCCAACGGACTCCGCCAAGAGCCGCGGGTCGTCCTCAGCTTCACTCCGGTGGCCTCCGCGGTTCATTTGGTGGCCGAAACGACCAAAACCACTATCGCCGCCGCACTGATGGTCGCCGCCGGCCAAAACTCCGGCGAGCTGACATGGCCTAGTTAATTAGCCACTAAACCACCACCTACTGGCGCTGACAAGTGGGCCCCAGGGCTTAGTCAAAGCTAACCAGCCCGGGTCAACACGGGATTAGCCCCTGTGTCACTGACGTGTGGACCCCACACGTCAGGTTTGACCCGAGCCAGCCCTGTTGACCTGCTGATGTCACTGTGACGTCAGGCTGACGCAGTAAATGATATTTCTGGATTTAAATTAAATCAGGAAATTCCAGAATATTAATTAAACTTCAAAAATTCATAACTTTTATTCTGTAACTCCAAATTGGACAAATTATATATGAAAAATGATCAGAAAAATCCAATCTATCCATCTGTACTATTTTCATGCATGATCCAACAAGTTAAATGGATGTTTTAATCAGAACAAGGAAAAGCACTTTAAAAGGCCATATTTGAAATTGAAATTTGAATCTTTGATTCAAATTTGTTCAAACCCTTCTGGCTTTAGTT
>NC_041391.1:685831663-685857127 GCF_002162155.2 Triticum dicoccoides
TTGTCACACCCTAGCTAGTTATGCATTAGAGTGTTGCATCATGTTTACTCATTCATCAGAAACTTGAAATGGGGATGACAGAACCCCCAGTCCCCTCTGAAACCAACTAGGGTTTACTAAAATAATTTTTCAATGAACCTGAAATGCCCTTCTAAAATGTCCATCATTTTTGCCTTGGTTCAGAACCTCTGCCAAAAGTGGTGCACATTTTCCTAGGCCATCCTAGGGTTTTGAATTAAATCATAACTATTTGAATTTGGGCATTTAAAATTATATAAAATATTTAAATGCTCAAATATCTCCAAACTAAAATGTTTCATGTTGGAAATAATCCAACTATGGACCAGGAGTAGTTTGGTGATTTTTGGAGTTGCCTAGGTATTTTATTTAATTCAACAAAGTTGCAGTTATATTAATAAAAAACAGAAAACAGAAAAGAAAGGGGAAGACTTACCTGTGCGGCCCAGCCAGCTGGCCGGCCCAGCCAGCAACCGACCCAGCCCAGCACTGTAGCTCCCCGTCGTCTTCCTCCCCTCGCCCCGAAGCTGCTGCGTGCTCGCGCGCGCGCGGCCGCGCGGCCACCTCCTGCTTGCCGACGCCCTCCTGGCCGCGTGGACGACGCCCGCAGCCCGTCCCGATCCCCCCTGCTCTCTCTCACTCTCCCCGGCTCTCTCCTTCCTCTCCCTCACTCTCTCTCTCTCACGGCCGAAGCTCACCGTCGCCGCCGTTCGCCTTAGCCACCGTCTCCGACCACCCCTCGCTTCCACGACCAGCTCAGAAGCTCCGCCTCGACTCCTTCTTCCTCCCCACCGCTCCACGGGTCCCCGGAAGCCCTGCATCGCCGCCACGTCGCCGTTCCCCTCTTCGGACTCCGACCACCGTCGCCGTCAAATTCGTCGTCTCCGACGCGTCCCCGAGCCCGCTTCGACGCCCACTGCAACCGCGGTGAGCTACGCCACCGTTTCCCCCTTCTCCCCTGCTCTCTCCCGACCCCTAGGCCCTAGCCCCACCGCGGCCGAAAGCTTCACGCCGCCGGCGATGTCGCCGTCGTGGCCACGATCGCCGTAGCGCCCAACCAAGCACGTCATCGTGCTCCACATCTCACTAGGAGCACGTAGCACGCTCCAACACCCCCCCTAACACCCTGCAACACCGTTCCCGTGCACGACCGAACCCCGGCCGCCGCAGCCGAGCTCGCCGCCGTCGACTCCGGCCACCCCGACCCCAACGGACTCCGCCAAGAGCCGCGGGTCGTCCTCAGCTTCACTCCGGTGGCCTCCGCGGTTCATTTGGTGGCCGAAACGACCAAAACCACTATCGCCGCCGCACTGATGGTCGCCGCCGGCCAAAACTCCGGCGAGCTGACATGGCCTAGTTAATTAGCCACTAAACCACCACCTACTGACGCTGACAAGTGGGCCCCAGGGCTTAGTCAAAGCTAACCAGCCCGGGTCAACACGGGATTAGCCCCTGTGTCACTGACGTGTGGACCCCACACGTCAGGTTTGACCCGAGCCAGCCCTGTTGACCTGCTGATGTCACTGTGACGTCAGGCTGACGCAGTAAATGATATTTCTGGATTTAAATTAAATCAGGAAATTCCAGAATATTAATTAAACTTCAAAAATTCATAACTTTTATTCTGTAACTCCAAATTGGACAAATTATATATGAAAAATGATCAGAAAAATCCAATCTATCCATCTGTACTATTTTCATGCATGATCCAACAAGTTAAATGGATGTTTTAATCAGAACAAGGAAAAGCACTTTAAAAGGCCATATTTGAAATTGAAATTTGAATCTTTGATTCAAATTTGTTCAAACCCTTCTGGCTTTAGTTGCATTAGCCCAACACACTCATATTGCCATGTTTCATGCATGCATCATATTGTTGCACATTGTTTGGTGATGCCTGTGTATCGTTATCCTTTACGACAGGATCTGTCCCCGAGGAGTACCGTGACTACCCTAACGAAGAACCGTATCCGTGCATCGAACCATCAGGCAAGCAACCAATCATTTGATCATATCGATACAATCCCATGTTCTCGCTCCTGCTCTCCTTTACTGCATTAAGACAATGCGATTTAAACTGCTGTGTGCTACGGTAGTTGAACCCATTTCCTCTGCATGACCTGTCATTGCCACAGTAACTAGATGAAACCCACTAGCATGTGTAGGAGTTGATTGAGCCATATGTATGTGTTGTTCCTACCTTGCTATGCCTGCTATGCTTAGAGTCGTGTCAGGTCTGGTTCATCTGGGTGATGGGCTAGAGTGAAATGATTATATCGGTAATGAGAGTGGTGTGGTGAACACGATTTGGTAAAGGTATCGATGAGAGGCCATGTAGGAGTACATGGTGGGTTGTTTCATTGAAGCCGACCTTAAGCACTGAGATCTGTATGTGTGATTTAAGAATCAGCTACTACCATGCATTGGGCCCGAAACCAATGGACCCTCTCGACTTCTTATTCACCCTAGTTCTCCGTCCAGGAGTTGCAAGTAGTTTCTGGTGTTTGTAGCCTACTGGAGGCCGTGGACAGCGCTGACCGTAGGGGTGGGCTGTGATGCGGTAGGTACGTGGCCGGGTGTACCGAATACCCGTTAGGTATCTCGGGAACCCTGTTCACATCGTTCGGGGCCGTATGGGAAACCTCGGCCGGACTCCCTGCGGATGGAACCTGAATAGGCGATAAACCTGGACTGGAGGCTTAGGTGATTAGGTAGGTCGTGGCCGACACCACGTTGGGCTTCCGCTTGAAGGTTGCCGAGTACATGTCGTGTAAACGACGGTAAGTGGTGAGAGCGTGTATGAAGAAGTACCCCCTGCAGGGTTAACATGATCTATTCGAATAGCCGCGTCCGCGGTAAAGGACTACTTGGTTGCCTATACAGTTCATAGACAAGTAAATGGAAACTACTAAAAGCCTCAAGATAAGTGTGAGTGCCGAGGATGGCTCCTCCGTAGGAGGACGGAGGTGAATCCTCGGTAGTGTATTGAAGTGGTGAATAGTGGACTCGTGTGCGCAAAACTATTTCAAGTTGAAGTATCGTAGGATAGCCTAGCCAAGAGTCAAAGCTGGCTTGCTGCAATAACTCCACCAACCCTTCTTGATACTATGCATGTATGTAGGATCTGATGTAAGTCTTGCTGAGTACCTTTGTACTCATGTTGCTATAATCTACATTTTTACAGAAGACGCTGCAACCCCTTCTGATGGGTTCTATGTAGACGTTGACATCAACGAGTAGGCTAAAGACCCAGGTGGTGACCCTGAGCTTGTGAAGGACCACATAGTATAGCCAGAGGCTTTCCAAGCCTCTTTTATTTTACTAGTTGTCTGTACTCAGACAAGTTACTTCCGCTGCTGGCTTGTATGATTGTATGACTTGTATGCCGGGTCGTGAGACCCGTACCTTTGTGTGTATGTTATGTATGGCTCACTGAGCCTTAAATAAAGTACTTGTGTCATAGAGTCATGTTGTGATGCTTCGTCGTATTTGCACATATCGAGCATATTGTGTGTATGATTGAAATGCTTGGTATGTGTGGGATCTGGCTATCTAGTTGTTTATCTTTAGTAGCCTCTCTTACCGGGAAATGTCTCCTAGTGTTACCGCTGAGCCATGGTAGCTTGCTACTGCTCTGGAACACTTAGGCTGGCCGGCATGTGTCCTTCTTCGTTCCTGTGTCTGTCCCTTCGGGGAAATGTCATGCTTTGAGTACCGGAGTCCTGTTAGCCCGCTACAGCCCGGTTTACCGGAGTCCTGCTAGCCCAGTGCTACAGCCCGGACCCACTTGCTGATGACCGACACGTTCGAAGTTGGGTCATGGATGCCTGTCCCTGTAAGTCTGTGCCACTTTGGGTTTACGACTAGTCATGTCAGCCCGGGCTCTTTATCATATGGATGCTAGCGACACTTTCATATACGCGAGCCAAAAGGCGCAAACGGTCCCGGGAAAAGGTAAGACGACACCCGTGGGGATACCGTGCGTGAGGCCGCAAAGTGATATGAGGTGTTACCAGCTAGATCGATGTGACATCGAGTCGGGGTCCTGACAGCGTTGGCATCAGAGCAGGACTGCCTGTAGGTTCTCCAAGCCAAACTGGTCGATGTTGAGTCTAGAAATTCTTTAGTTATATGTAGGGGAATTGTTTGTGGGTTGGAACGTAAGGCTCTTTTTACTCCTTATACCTTATGACTTTCTGATCTGAGTCAGTCCATTCTTCCACCGGGGGTTAAGGAATTAGGATCTACTCTCTCTATCAGGATCACGTGTTACTAATCAGTAGTACCTTATAAGTTTGATGGTTACAAGCCTAGTTCAGTTCTACTACCACATTATGTTGTTAGAATGGTTCCAGAACTTTGATATGATGATGTTGGGTGTGTACGAAATCCTTTGTCAAATGTCTCAATATCCTTTTTTGAGCATTTACAGCTGTTATGCTGCCGAAATTTTGCTAGAAATTCTAATGCCTTGCATTATGATTATGCTTTCTGATGGCCACTCGCGACCTCAATCAAGTGGTTCGCCTAACTCGATGCCTAGATGTACCCGGCCATACTGCTAAGTTGGTCAGGGTAATGACTGAGGCTGGATACCGCTGGTATCCTGAGTACACGGTCGAAGAGCAATTCCGAGATTTTAATCAAAGCCAGTATCTCTGCACTGTCAGGATATTTCCATCTTATCCTGGATCCACTGAGCCTCTTCACTGCTCCTATGGACTCGGGGTTACTATCGAGATGGCTGTGCAGGATGCCGCCTACTCTATGATGACCATTATGCGAGTCAGATCTGGTTTATTTCGGGACTCTGACTTCCGGTATATGCCAGGATCACTTCCGGGAGCACAAGGATATCTCCAAGCTATTTATGCTGACTCCACTCAGGAGGATTCACGGACTCGCACCACTGCTGAGATGCTCGCGGATAAGGACCGTGAAAATCGGGCCTTAAGGTTAGAGCTCTTCAATACCCGTGCCGATCACTGGGCCACTTTGACTCGGTTCGCACCGGCGGTGCAAGCTGGATATTCGGATATGCGCGATCTCTATCCTGTGAGATCTGCTCTGCCGGACGTGATGGTTTGGCGTGATGTAGGAGGCATCACCCCACCTCGCGGTCCTCGCAGGCCACCGTTTGTTGGTCCAAGGCCTCATCCTAGCCCCTATGGTCCACAAGCTCCGCGAGATCGTCTGTTTCCGGATGAACATGTTGAGCTTCCAGGCTATGGAGGTGACTTTTATGAGGACTACTACGGATCGGTCTGAGTTAGGGGTAGCATCACTAGTTCGCACTAGCTGTGTCATCTATCGTTCCGCGTGACTCGTGGGATATGTCCTAGTTTGTACTCTTTCCGGAGATGTAGAAAATAATGTATAGGAGCTTGGAATGCCTCTGACGAGATGTAATCCTTTTCTCACCATAATAGTACTTTGTTTGGTCTTGTACTAAACCTCGTATGGTGTGCATGACGATGGAATAAAGAAGCAGTTTCTGTATCTACCATGTCATACGGATGATCATCTTGCATTTCGAGTTATTCCTTACCTTATGTATCCTATGTCGGAATTTTACCATCCTGACTAAATCATTGTCTTGTCTACCTAGGATGGTCAACACGCGCGCTAATCCTGCTTCCCAAGAGCAGGCCGAAGGCAGTGAAGCCAGGAATGAAAATCTGCCTCATCCTCCTTCACTAGCCGAGGTGATGATGGAAGCTGAGAGAAACAAGCGGGAGACAAACCGTTTGTTGGAGCGTATAGAACAGAATACAGCACACCATCAGAGGGCTAACGTGGTGTCACTCAGTGATTTTATCAAATTGCATCCACCCACGTTCCACCACTCCGTCGAGCCTCTCGACGCTGATGACTGGCTTCGCAGTATCTCTCACAAGCTGCGTTCCGCGTTGGTAGCGGAGGCTGACAAGGTCACCTTCGCCGCATATCATCTTGAAGGCCCCGCCAGTCTATGGTGGGAGAATTATGGAGCCATGCGCCCAGCGGGCCACGTCACCACTTGGGCTGAGTTCAGTGAGGCTTTCCGTGAACATCACATTCCGGAGGGTCTCATGGACCGTAAACGTGAAGAATTTTGCAGTTTCACCCAAGGCCGACTTTCTGTGGATGCCTATAGCAGAGAGTTTGGTAATCTCGCACGATATGCAACTGAGGAAGTTTCTACTGACGCCAAGAAGCAAGCAAGGTTCCGAAAGGGCCTTAGCCCTGAGCTTCGCCGCGACCTCCGTCTGCATGAGTGCACGTCTTTTTCGAAACTTGTCAACAAAGCCATCAGTGCTAAAACTGGTCAGACTGATTATGATGCAACACGCAAGCATGGACGTGATATGGGTTCCTCATCCGGTGCTGGTCCTCAGAAACGCCGCGTGTGGGTACCCAATACCGCCCTGCCACCCAGGTTCACACCGAGGCCATCTTTCCAGGAAACGGTCCCGGGAAAAGGTAAGACGACACCCGTGGGGATACCGTGCGTGAGGCCGCAAAGTGATATGAGGTGTTACCAGCTAGATCGATGTGACATCGAGTCGGGGTCCTGACATCTTTGGACTCACTCGTTTTTGAAAAGTTTGAGATATGCGAACCATGTCTATTGGTGTATACGCATGAAGAAACTCCATGCAGATGGATCGTTTGGACTCACTTGATTTTGAATCACTTGAGATATGCAAATCATACCACATGGGCAAGATGACTGAAAAGCCTCGTTTTCAGTAAGATGGAATAAGATAGCAACTTGTTGGAAGTAACACATTTTGATGTGTGTAGTCCAATGAGTGCTGAGGCATGCAGTGAATATAGTTATGTTCTTACTTCACAGATGATTCGAGTAGATATTGAGTATATTTACTTGATGAAACACAAGTCTGAATTATTGAATGGTTCAAGTAATTTCAGAGTGAAGTTGAAGATCATTGTGACAAGATGATAAAATGTCTATGATATGATCATCGAGATGAGTATCTGAGTTACGAGCTTTGGCACGCAATTAAGACATTGTGGAAATTGTTTCACAATTAATACCGCCTGGAACACCATAGCATGATGGTGTGTCCGAACATCATAGTTGCACCCTATTGGATATGGTGCGTACCATGATGTCTCTTATCGAATTACCACTATCGTTCATGGGTTAGGCATTAGAGACAACCGCACTCACTTTAATAGGGCACCACGTAATTCCGTTGAGATGACACCGTGAGAACTATGGTTTAGAGAAACCTAAGCTGTCGTTTCTTGAAAGTTTGGGGCTGCGACGCTTATGTGAAAAAGTTTCATCGTGATAAGCTCGAACCCAAAACGGATAAATGCATCTTCATAGGATACCCAAATTGGTTGGGTATACCTCCTAATTCAGATCTGAAAGCAATAGGGATTGTTTCTTGAACCGGGTCCTTTCTCGAGGAAAAGTTTGTCTCGAAAAGTTGAGTGGGAGGATGGTGGAGACTTGATATGGTTACTGAACCATCACTACAACTAGTGTGTAGCAGGGCACTGGAAGTTGTTCCTGTGGCACCTACACCAATTGAAGTAGAAGCTTATGATAGTGATCATGAAACTTCGGATCAAGGCACTACCGTACCTCGTAGGGTGACAAGGATGCGTACTGCTTCAGAGTGGTACAGTAATCCTGTCTTGAAAGGTCATGTTGCTAGACAACAATGAACCTACCAGCTATGGAGAAGCGATGGTGGGCCCGAATTCCAACAAATGGTTAGAAGCCATGAAATCCGAGATAGGATCCATGTATCAGAACAAAGCATGGACTTTGGTGGACTTGCCCGATGATCAGGCAAGCCATTGAGATAAATGGATCTTTAAGAAGAAGACGGACATGGATGGTAATGTCACCATCTATGAGGCTCGACTTGTGGCGAAGAGTTTTTCAGAAGTTCAAGGAGTTCACTACGATGAGATTTTCTCATCCGTAGCGATGCTTAAAGTCCGTCGGAATCATGCTAGCATTAGCTGCATTTATGAAAACTGGCAGATGGATGTCAAAAATGAGTTTCCTTACCAGTTTTCGTAAGGAAAGGTTGTATGTGATATAATCAGAAAGTTTTTGTCGATCCTAAGGATGCTAAAAGGTATGCTGGCTCGAGCGATCCTTCTAAGGACTGGAGTAAGCATCTCGGAGTTGGAATGTACGCTTTGATGAGATGATCAAAGATTTTGGGTTTATACAAAGTTTATGAGAAACTTGTACTTCCAAAGAAGTGAGTGGGAGCACTATAGAATTTCTGATGAGTATATGTTGTTGACATATTGTTGATCAGAAATGATGTAGAATTTCTGGAAAGCATATAGGGTTATTTGAAAAGTGTTTTTCAATAGAAAACCTGGATTAAGCTACTTGAACATTGAGCATCAAGATCTATGAGGATAGATCAAAAAACGCTTAATGGTACTTTCAAATGAGCACATACCTTGACATGATCTTGAAGGTGTTCAAGATGGATTAGTCAAAGAAGGAGTTCTTGCCTGAGTTGTAAGGTATGAAGTTAAGAGTTAAAGCTCGACCCCGGCAGAAGAGAGAGAAAGGACGAAGGTCGTCCCCTATGCTTCAGACGTAGGCTCTATAGTATGTTATGCTGTGTACCGCACCGGAAGTGTGCCTTGCCATGAGTCAGTCAAGGGGTACAAGAATGACCCGGGAATGGATCATTGGACAGCGGTCAAAATTGTCCTTGGAGTAAATAAGGACATGTTTCTCGATTATGGAGGTGATAAAGAGTTCGGCGTAAAGGGTTAGGTCGATGCAAGCTTTAACACCTATCCGAATGACTCTGAGTAGCAAACCGGATACGTATAGTGGAGCAACCATTTGGAATAGCTCCAAGTGGAGCGTGGAAGCAGCATTTACAATATGACCTAGAGATTTGCGAACTACATACGGATCTGAATGTTTCAGACCCGTTGACTAAAACCTCTCTTACAAGCAAAACATGATCAAACCCCAGAACTCATTGAGTCTTAATCACATGATGACGTGAACTAGTTTAATGACACTAGTAAACTCTTTGGATGTTGGTCACATGGCGATGTGACGTGTGAGTGTTAATCACATGGCGATGTGAACTAGATTATTGACTCTAGTGCAAGTGGGAGACTGTTGGAAATATGCCCTAGAGGCAATAATAAATTAGCTATTATTATATTTCCTTGTTCATGATAATCGTTTATTATCCATGCTATAATTGTATTGATAGGAAACTCAGATACATGTGTGGATACATAGACAACACCATGTCCCTAGTAAGCCTCTAATTAACTAGCTCGTTGATCAATAGATGGTTACGGTTTCCTGACCATGGACATTGGATGTCGTTGATAACGGGATCACATCATTAGGAGAATGATGTGATGGACAAGACCCAATCCTAAGCCTAGCACAAAGATCGTAGTTCATATGCTAAAGCTTTTCTAATGTCAAGTATCATTTCCTTAGACCATGAGATTGTACAACTCCCGGATACCGTAGGAATGATTTGGGTGTAACAAACGTCACAACGTAACTGGGTGGCTATAAAGGTGCACTACAGGTATCTCCAAAAGTGTCTGTCGGGTTAGCACGAATCGAGACTGGGATTTGTCACTCCGTGTAAACGAAGAGGTATCTCTAGGCCCACTCGATAGGACATCATCATAATGTGCACAATGTGACCAAGGGGTTGATCACGGGATGATGTGTTACGGGACGGGTAAAGAGACTTGCCGGTAACGAGATTGAACAAGGTATCGGTATACCGACGATCGAATCTCGGGCAAGTACTATACCGCTAGACAAAGGGAATTCTATACGGGATCGATTGAGTCCTTGACATCGTGGTTCATCCGATGAAATCATCGTGGAACATGTGGGAGCCAAAATGGGTATCTAGATCCCGCTATTGGTTATTGACCGGAGAACGTCTCGGTCATGTGTGCATGGTTCCCGAACCCGTAGGGTCTACACACTTAAGGTTCGATGACGCTAGGGTTATAAAGGAAGTTAGTATGTGGTTACCGAATGTTGTTCGGAGTCCCGGATGAGATCCCGGACGTCACAAAAAGTTCCAGAATGGTCTGGAGGTAAAGATTTATATATGGGAAGTCCTATTTTGGTCACCGGAAAAGTTTCGGGTTTTATCGGTAACGTACCGGGACCACCGGGAGGGTCCCGGGGGTCCACCAAGTGGGGCCACCATCCCCGGAGGGCTGCATGGGCCAAGTGTGGGAGGAGACCAGCCCCACGTGGGCTGGTGCCCCCCCCCCACAAGGGCCCAAGGCGCCTAGGGTTTGGGGGAGGGGGCGCACCCACCTAACTTGGGGGGCAAGTTTCCCCTCTTCCCCCCCTTGGCCGCACCCTAGATGGGTTTGGGTTGGCCGCCGCCCCTAGGGGTGGAACCCTAGGTAGGGGCGCAGCCCTCCCTCTCCCCCTATATATACTTGAGGGTTTGGGGGCTGCCAATAGAGGAGTTTTGACCTTTCCCTGGCGCAGCCCTACCTCTTTCCCTTCTCCTCTCTCGCGGTGCTTGGCGAAGCCCTGCAGGATTGCCACGCTCCTCCACCACCACCACGCCGTTGTGCTGCTGCTGGATGGAGTCTTCCTCAACCTCTTCCTCTCTCCTTGCTGGATCAAGGCATGGGAGACGTCACCGGACTGTATGTGTGTTGAACGCGGAGGTGCCGTCCGTTCGGCACTAGGATCTCCGGTGATTTGAATCACGACGAGTAGGACTCCTTCAACCTCGTTCTCTTGAATGCTTCCGCTTAGCGATCTACAAGGGTATGTAGATGCACTCTCCTTCCCCTCGTTGCTAGTCTCTCCATAGATAGATCTTGGTGACTCGTAGGAAAATTTTAAATTTCTACTACGTTCCCCAACAACGACAAGCCGTAGGGGCGCGCCCCCTGGAGGTCCTCTAACCCTAATCTTTGGCCTATAAATTCCCAAATATTCCCGAACCAACATAAGCGTCCACCAAAATACTTTTCCACAGTCGCAAGTCTCTGTTCCCGTGAGATCCCATCTTGGAGCCTTTTCCGGCAATCTGCCGGAGGGGGATTCGATCACGGAGGGCATCTACATCAACACTATCGCCCCTCTGATGATGCGTGAGTAGTTTACCACAGACCTATGGGTCCATAGCTAGTAGCGAGATGGATTTTTCTCTCTCTTTGATTTTCAACACAATGTTCTCCTCGATGTTCTTGGAGTTCTATCCGATGTAATCAGGGGCGGAGCCAGGAATTTTCGCCAATGGGTTCATTCACTAACTAGCTGTCAAAATTTCGTATGAACCAAGTCCTACTATGTGACATATCGCAACGAGATTATATCAGTCAAAGAAAGCACAATGAATAGGAATATGATACGACTTATCACACATATTTGTTACTTTAAAATCCAAGAGTGCATAACTTACCGATCGGTTGAAATTAGAAATCGCTTGGACATATTATAAATAGAGTAGTACCAAATAAACTTCATATTTCAGATCCAACTTCTCATCTTTCTGAAAACATTGAAGAAAGTAATAAGTTAGTCTGGCAAGTTTAAAATAAAAGTGACATCATGTGAAAGAATCATGTAAAGTCACTTACATTTCAGAGCGTCCCTTTTCTATTTTTCATGGCCTTAAAAAGATCAAACACATCATCATTACTAATGGGAGAAAACACCACTTTCTCCACATAGCAAATTAGACAATCACTCGTGAACTGATCACCAACTTTGTTGCACAACTTTTTTTTGACAATACTCGTAGCCGAAAAGCATCTCCATGGATGATGTGGCAACTGGTAATATCAATAGCAGCTTTAGAAGATGATAAACCAAAGGAAAAGTAACATGTTTATTTGTCTACACCATTAACCTCTGATCAGCCGAATCTTAGGGCAATTCATCTGAATTAATCTCTTTCTTGATAGAAGGCTTCGGGAGACTACTGACACAACATTTGATGCACTTTTTTTTTTACATCTAACGGGTGACCTTGATGTCCCCACATCATTATCTGGATCAGGTGATCGACTTCTATTCTTTAAAAAATATCTTCCATAGCCTCCATCAAACAAAGTCCATGAAAATAAGAATTAGAAAATTAGGGCAAAAGTTTCCTGTACTAGGCTATTAGATTTAGATTGGGTAGAACGTAAAGAGGAAAGAGATGTGGAGGTAATCTTACTGCTTTCAAGGCTCAAATTAAACTGCAGTTGAGCGCTTCCATGCTTGCCGCTATCGATTCCGTCAGGCGTCGGCGTCTGAGGAGGTGAGGACCGAAGTGACGGGCTAGGGCTAACAGAAAACTGGGCGAGATGGGAGAGAGAGAGAGAGGCGAGGAGAGTTGGGAAACCGATGAGGTGTGCGGCTGCCGTTCGTGTATTCATCGTACATACAGTTTTTTTTAGGATCTTTCATCGTACATACATGTATTGATCTAGTAACAAACAAGCCTGCAGTGGGCTTTTGGGCCTTTTTACTTGTCTATTCATGTGGCGTTAGCAGTTTGATGGGGTCAGGCTTAGTTTTTTATTGGGGTCAGCCTAGTATGTCGTACATAACATGCACGTAGCTGGCAAATTTCGTTGGGTTCATCTGAACCCAACGGTACAACGTTGGCTCCGCCCCTGGATGTAATACTTTTTTGCGGTGTGTTTGTCGAGATCCGATGAATTGTAGATTTATGATTAGATTATTTATGAATATTATTTGAATCTCCTCTGAATTCTTATATGCATGATTTTATATCTTTGTATTTTTCTTCGAATTATCTGTTTGGTTTGACCAACTAAATTGGTACTTCTTGCAATGGGAGAGGTGCTTAGTTTTGGGTTCAATCTTGCGGTGTCCTCACACAGTGAGATAGTAGGGGTAGCGAGGCACGTATTGTATTGTTGCCATCAAGAATAAAAAGATGGGGTTTTCATCATATTGCTTGAGTTTATCCCTCTACATCATGTCATCTTACTTAAGGTGTTACTCTGTTCTTATGAACTTTATACACTAGATGCATGTTGGATAGCGGTTGATGTGTGGAGTAATAGTAGTAGATGCAGGCAGGAATCGATCTACTTAACACGGACGTGATGCCTATATTCATAATTATTGCCTTGGATATCATCATAACTTTGCACTTTTGTATCAATTGCTCGACATTATTTTGTTCACCCACTGTGTAATTTTCTTTCAAGAGAGAAGCCTCTAGTGAAACCTATGGCCCCCGGGTCTATTTTCCATCATATATTTTTCAGATATATAAACCAAAAAATCCAAAAATACATTGCTACAACTTATTTGTTTTTATTTTGTTTTACGTTTTAGAAATCGTTTATATCTATCTCTACCAGATCTCATCCTTGCAATTGATCATGAAGGGTTTCACAACCCCTTTATCGCGTTGGGTGCAACTGTTTGATTGTTTGTGTGGGTGCATAGATTGAAGACTTGCCTGTACCTTCTACTGGATTGATATCTTGGTTCTCTAACTGTGGGAAATACTTATCTTTACTTTGCCGCATCACTCTTTCCTCTTCAAGGGAAAAACCAACGCAAGCTCAAGAAGTAGCACCACACATGATCTGGATCCATATTATGTAATTGTTGTGTGTTTGTTGGGATATGATAAATTGTCACTTTATGATCAGATTCTTTGATTGAATTATATAGAATCTTCTGAAGTTTCTTCGTGCATAATTAAGTAGCTATGTATGCTCTCCGATCTATTTGTTGTCCTTGGCCAGGGCTTACTCGTATTTGTTATAGTATTCTCTTCCTGGAAACAGGTGCCCCTGATCTGGATTTAGCTTAGCCTGTGAAACAGAGATGACCATGTCATATTAGCCATTCTCAAATATATGCAGGGAACTCGTTGGTGTAAAAAAATGGTATACTAACCTAAAGTTATGTCTCCATGATAGACTGAATGGTTACACAACAATTCAGTTTGGATGCAGATGCAAACTTATTCTCAAGCGTTGAATTTGAGCCTCAAGTTTCGGTATATGTGAATCAATTGTATCGATCTGTAATCGCAAATTTAGGAATAACTAATTTCTTGCTCAACCATGCAAGCTGTAGAAATATTTGATGCCAACAAACATCCAGTCTCACCCGGAACGGAGGTGGCCGCGGTGTTTCCTTTCAGCTTCTGAATTATTCAGGCTATAATTGCATGATGAGTGTTGAAAATTCCAATGCCTTGTTCTTGGAGGTAAACACTCTGCACATGTGAGTGAGCGTATGAAATTCAATTCCCACAATGTATCTCTTACAGCGACAAGGTCGAACTATGTGCACAATTGGTGCATTCGTTAGTATTCCTTTATCTAGTTAGTTCAAACTAGCAGTCAAACTGTACGCACTAAATTTGGTACAGTACTAAAAAATGTGCAGAAGCGGAGGGCAGGGCCTGAGAAAAACAAGTCTCCAGCATTATTTTGAATAAATATGCCATCCCTTTAAAGATGTCATCACAATTCAGAGGATGTTTGCACTTGAAAATTTATTGTTATATGTAACACTGAGCAGCAAGATGCAAATTTTTTAGTTTTGTATATGCAATGCAACGCAAGTCAATAAAAGCCAAATTTTTAATTTTATAGATTGATAGGGGCCGCGCGAACGCGTACCCCCTCTACCACAAATTACGACGTCCACTCTCCCACTTGGGGAGATGGTAGGCCAACGCGCTCACCAGGTGCAATGTGAGCCATTGATCTAGGCCACGACCCTTCTTGATCGGCCGTCGACCCCGTCCAGGTAAGTATGTTGTAACGTTGCCCTGGTGCTAATTATATACTCCTGCTCTCACAACCTCCCTTGTTCGGCTGGCGAGGTGGTACTAAATCAAACCATAGCGCTGTGATTCATTAGCCTTTTTTTAAGGGGTCTGTGCTTCATTAGCCAGTTGTTGGGTGGAAGCTCGCAGGCCTGATTACCCGTGAGGGTACTTGTGTTCCACAGGCCCGTGATTCTGCTTGGGGCCTGATTCCCTGTGTGGGGGCAATTGTGTTCGGCAGGCCTAATTATGTTTGGGTGCAAGCTCGCTTGATTTTTTTTTTCTCAACATAGGTACACGCTGCAAACGAGGAGATCAGAATGTCGCTGGAAAAAACCTAAAAAAGGAACATTGCCGGAAAAAATGTAGTAATAATAATTTTTTTGTGGGAAGTAATAATATGCTACCTCTGCTCATTAATATAAGACATATTTTTAGACTGAATGAACAGAGGGAGTACTATTTTTTTTTTCAAAACAAAGGCATAAGATTTGCCTCATCCGATTAAGGGAATAGACTTTGGTTTACACGATGCACATGAGGACATATGCCACTTATTACAAAAAGATCATCACTATCCCGGTATTATATTCCCTTGTTTGTTGGCACCAGTGGCAACCCAAAGTTTCGGTTCGAGTTTGATGTTGTTGAGACGGTTGGAGGAGCACTCTTGTGACGGGGTTCATTCCAAATGGTCCAATAAAAATTAATAAAGAAACACAATAATATACTATCATCAGAGCAGAAGAAGAAAAATCCTTTGGCATACAGAAGGCAAGGGAGTGCCGAGAAGAGTGTATCATGTGCAACGCATCAATGGGTGCACCGGATGCACCAGTTGATTATGGGCCGCCGGATGGACAACAAATGGACAAGATGTATAACAAGGTGGGTTGCAGGAACATCTACATCTTCAGCCTCGTAGAGTTACCCAATTGCGTGATATTCCTGGTCCTGGACAAACATCTTATCTCTTCCCCTTGTTCTGTCCCCTTCTGTACCAACCCGTCCGTCGAGCTGCAAGCTAGGTTTTTTTTTTCTTTTGGCAAGGGATGGTTTTGCTTATTATGAACCAACAAAATAACCTGCAAAACGAAATGTGACTATTTTTTTCCCCAGAAAAAAATGTTGGACCCCGGTTCCGTTTCATCAAAAGGAGAGCACATCACAGCCACTTCCAATTCTATTCACCGACCTCTGCCTATCGCAGCGCGGAGAGAAAGCAAAAACAGGTACGAAACTGAAGTTCCAAACATTCCAGCACCCTACAAAATCTGAACAGAAACTACAGGTTTTAAGCTTCAGGGGAGAAGTTGTCCATAGCTCGAGATCACTCCATGCACTCAATCATGCACTGAATCTTTTTTGAAGGATAACTTTATAATAAGAGATGCACCATGTACTGGATCTTTCAGATGCCAATATATCCTGGCTTAGGCAATAGATTGAGCACCATACAGCTCCCCTCGTCAAATGAACGAGACATCTCGGCTTGCTGACAGAGACAAAGTGGATGCGACTAGAACACTGGTTTGTACACATGTGTTTGCTCATATGTGAAGCTCCACCCATGTTTGCCTTGCTCGTAAATTTTCCCGTTTGGATATTCCACATTGCAACAACACCCAGAAAGAAAACGAAAGGCCAGACGAGATATCTCGGCAGAAAAATTGCTCATATGTGAAGTTCCACACATGTTTGCCTTGCTCTTAAAATGTTTGGATGTTCCACACAAAGTTGCAACAACACCCAGAAAGAAACGATAGGCCAGACCAGAAATCTCGACAGAAAAATTGCTCATATGTGAAGCTCCAAACATGTTTGTGTGTGGTATCAGATTCAACCAAGTGTTAAACAGCATGAAAAGGTTAAAATCAAACCAAATCCTCCAACAACAACAACCCTAAAAATAGAAATGGTTGTCCAAACATGAAGCAAGACAAGAAGCGAACGAAACTCCTCAGATGTCCCTTCTGCTCGACATAATGTGCAGCATCGGTAGATGTGCTTTCAGGAATTGGAACCATATATGATGTGAAGTAAGTCATCATTGGAGTATCCCACGCCTTAAGGAAGCAGATTTGATACATGGCAGCATTTTAAACCAGAAACTTAAAAGGAAATCCTTTGAAGTTATACACATGTTCACTTATGGTGCCAAATTAGCATGAAAATCGTTTGGCAATATAACAATTCAATGAAGAACAAAGGATAAGATTTGCCTCATCCGATTAAGATTTGCCTCATCCGAGTAAGGGAATAGACTTTGGTTTACACGATGCACATGAGGACATATGCCACTTATTACAAAAAGATCATCACTATCCTGGTATTATATTCCCTTGTTTGTTGGCCCCAGTGGCAACCCAAAGTTTCGGTTCGAGTTTGATGTTGTTGAGACGGTTGGAGGAGCACTCTTGTGACGGGGTTCATTTCAAATGGTCCAATAAAAATTAATAAAGAAACACAATAATATACTATCATCAGAGCAGAAGAAGAAAAATCCTTTGGCATATAGAAGGCAAGGGAGTGCCGAGAAGAGTGTATCATGTGCAACGCATCAATGGGTACACCAGATGCATCAGTTGATTATGGGCCGCTGGGTGGACAACAAATGGACGAGATGTAGGACAAGATGGTTGCAGGAACATTTTACATCTTCAGCCTCGTAGAGTCACTCAATTGGGTGAATATTCCTGGACACACACGTTGTCTCTTCCCCTTTCCCTGTCCCCTTCTGTACCAGCCCGTCCGTCGAGCTGCAAGCTAGGATCTTTCAGGTGCCAATATATCTCGGCTTAGGCAATAGATTGAGCACCACACAGCTCCCCTCATCAAATGAACGAGAGATCTTGGCTTGCTGAAAGAGACAATGTGGATGCAACTAGAACACTAGTTTGTACAACTAGCATTTCTCCCTAGATAGCCCCTGAAAGAAGGAACATCATCTATTTTCAGATGCACATGCAAGACAAAAGGTCAACAAAATGATCTGGTTGGATACAAATAAATTTTATGCTGCAGAGAATTTCAACTGTACTGGTTAAGATTTGTGTACCAGAAACATGGATCTTACTCCTAAAATTATTACCGAGTCTTAATTACCAAAAAAAAGCCCTTGCCATTGGTTCAAGCTTTTCTTGTCCTTATTATTCGCTCTTCATCCGGCAAAGCTGATATGCTACAGAATTTTTTGAAAGAATAGGAGTATAGCTAACCTGAAATTGTTATGGCTCAAGTGAAGAATCATTTAAACAAATCAAATGTATAATTATGATTAGAGTTCACACATACTACGGATTTAATTTAGGTACATGGGGCATATACTTGAGAACTATTGCTCAAATATCTTTGGCCTCAGACTGAGTCATGACCGGTTTCTACTTTGATTTCTGTTAGTGGCATAGGAAACACACAAGAACCAATATGGGAAGGCTCCCGTATACTACCAGATATAACATCTATTCCACCCTTAATCGGGAAGAGCACGGATATTCTAAACCTTTTCTTTCACTCATGATATGAATAAAGAAGTACCTCTGGTCTACAGAGTAACATCTATTTTTTTTTGGAAGGAAGTAATAATGTGCTATAACCATTAAAGAAACACAATAATATACTATCACAGGAGAAAGAACAAAAAATCTTTGGATTATGAACCTCTAGTGAGACAACAAATCTACGTGTAGACCAAAAGGTAAGAGAGTGTATCTATACAGGATTGACTGTGTTACAAGTACAGGCGGTGGGGATGAATACAGCAAGGCCTCCTTTGGTTCATAGGATAGGAATTTTATAGGAATAGGAAAATCATAGGAAGTGAGATGACATGCATCTCAATTCCTATTGAGAAAGAGATGACATCTGGTGTATAGGATAGGAATTTTTCCATTGAGCATAGACTAATGTTTTTTTTCCTCCAAAATGTGAAGAATTGATTCTCATCCTACATAGGAATAGGAATCCATTCCTATAAACCAAAGGGGCTTCAAAGGAATTTTTCCTTTGCAAATCCTATCCTAGAGTTCCTACAAAATTCCTACAAACCAAAGGAGGCCCAAATGTGTGAGCAGGATCCTTCACTATTCACTCTGCTGAGTTGCAGCTTGTGACTGCAGAATCATGCGGTGAAACACATGCGAGGTGGAGAACTCGAATGTTAGCTGTTTGTCTTTGCATGATGCCAGGCTGAGGCTGCTCACAGCCCTGCTGTGCTGTGGCCGTCTGGCCAAGACCCTGGACGTCAAACCCACATCACCCCATGGTTGCAAGTTGCAACCATCTTCCAACCCTGTCTTTCGTGCCTGACCCAAGCTTTCGGAGGCAAACATTTGATGACTGACACTGTCAGCAAGCTCCTCCCTGGCTTTCTCAGCACACTCTCTTGTAGTGTAGGTCAAAAACAATGGAGGCACGATCCCTCGAATACTGCTCAGTAATTCAAGCATCAAGGCAACCAATCAGTCACCTGCCTTGCTCAGGAGCTTAAGAGAAACTGGGTGATTAACTCTGCAAACAAGAAAAAATGCTTCTTGCGAGATTATAGTCAAGTGCAGAGCAGATGAAGACCATCAAATGGACCATAGATAGTTGCATCCAGTGTTGGTTTCTCCATTGGTGAACAAAAGCTTGCTAAAACTTAATTGAACAAAACACACAAATAAATATCATCATATTAGCAGATACAATGTCAATTTAGTGATTCAACGCCTAGAGTCTGTAAACCAGTTAGACTAACAATATGAAAATATGTATTGTTTCTTTAACTAATGATTCGGCTCGCCAAGTCGTATCACTTGAAAGCTTACAAAAATAAACCAAAGACCGAACCAGAAATCTTGAAAAAAAATACTCACATTTGAAGATCCACACAGGTTTGCATGTGGTATCAAATTCACCAAGTGTCGAACAGCATGAGAAATATCAAAATCAAACAAATTCTCCAGAACATGTAAAATAAAAAGAGTTCTCTCCAAACAGTAAGCGAGAAAATAAACGAATTGAACTCCTCAGATGTCCCTTTTGTTCCACAAAACGTGCAGCATCCATGGACGTGCTTTCAGGAATTGGAACGACATACAAGGCGAAATAAGTCATCACTGGAGTATCCCACAGCTGAAGGAAGCAGACTTGACACATCGCACCATGTCAAACCAGAAATCTTACAAGGAACAATTTGAAGTTATACACATGTTCTCCTATGATATCAAATTCAACCAACCATCGGCAGTGTGATAGTTTGGAAATCAAACAACTCAATGAAGAACAGTGAAACAAAAAGAATTGTCCAAACATTAAGAGAGAAAAGAAACAAATGAACTCCTCAGATGTCCCTTCTGCTCCACAAAATGTGCAGCATCCCATGGATGTGCTTTCAGGAATTGGAACGATATACAACGCGAGATAAGTCATCACTGGAGTATCCCACACCTAAGGAAGCAGATTTGGTACATTGCACCATTTTAAACCATAAATCAAGGAACCATTTGAAGTTATATACATGTTCACTTATAGCATCAAATTCAACCGACTTATGAAAACACGAAAATAGTACGGAAACCGAACAAACTTAATGAAGAACACGGAAATAAAAAGAGTTGTTCAAACATTTAGCAAGAAAAAAACAAACTAAACTCCTCAGATGTCCCTTCTGCTCCACAAAATGTGCAGCATCCTGTGGATGTGCTTTCAGGAATTGGAACGATATACAAGGCGAAACAAGTCATCACTGGAGTGTTTGACACCTTAACTGAGCAGAGTCGATATATTGCATCATTCGAAAGCACAAATCTTGAAAAAAGAACCGTTTTTAGTTATACATGTTCACTTACGGTATGAAAGCCAACCAGCTGTGGGCAAAGTGAAAATGAAAATAGTTTCTTAATCAAACAAGGCTCAGCGAAGAAAGTGAAATAAAAATGGTTCTCCACAAATTGCACAAAAATAAAATGGATTAAACTCCTCAAATGCCCCTTCTACTTCACTGAACAAAAACAAATAAATAAATAACATCACATTAGCAGATACAATGTCAGTTCTGTGATTCAACGCCTAGAGTTTGTAAACCAGTCAGACAAACTCAAAATATCTGTTGTTTCTGTAACTCAAAATTTGGTTTGCCGAGTCGTATTGCTCGTGAATGTTTTGATGTTCCACACAAAGTTGCAACAACACCCAAAAGGAAACGGAAGGCCAAACCAGAAATCTCAACAAAAAATACTCATATGTGATGCTCCACACATGTTTGTATGTGGTGTCAGTTGCAACCAAGTGCCAAACAGCATGAAAAGATTAGTGAAAACAAATTATCCAACAACACTAAAAATAGAAAGATTTGTCCAAACATTAAGCAATACAAGAAGCAAATTGAACTCCTCAGGTGTCCCTTCTGCTCCACATAATGTGCAGCATCCGGTGGATGTGCTTTCAGGAATTGGAACGATATATGAGGTGAAGTAAGTCATCACTGGAGTTTCCCCACAGATAAAGGAAGCAGATTTGATACATTGCACCATTTTTTACCAGAAACTTAAAGGGAATCATTTGAAGTTATAAACATGGTCACTTGTGGTATCAAATTCAACCAACGCTCAGCAGAATGAAAATAATTTGGCAATCGAACAACTCAAAAAAAAGGTTTTTCGAGCATTTAACTCCTCAGATGTCCCTTCTGCTCCACACAATGTGCAGCATCCCATGGATGTGCACTTTCAGGAATTGGAACGATATACAAGGCGAAATAAATCATCACTGGAGCATCCCACGCAACAAGGACGCAAAGCAGTTCAGCGCGATTCAGCACACCTCACTATTCAAACTAGTAGAAGAAATGTTGACAAACGGGGTCATAGTTGGAGCACCGCAGACATTTATTTGGTTGCGGTATCGAATTTGAAGCACCCAAGTGTCAGCAGCATTTAACAGTTTGAGAATTAAACGAAGACCCCAAAGAGCGCCACTGAAGTAAGAATTGACCAACAAAACAAAGGAACTGGACTCCTCAGATGTCTCTCGAGCTCCACACGGCGTGCGGCATCCCATTCCTTCCCATGGGAACGGGATGCGGTGCGGTTTCAGGAATTGGAACGACATAGGACGAAGCCGGTCATCACTGGAGTGTATATATCAGCTTAATTAGGAAGCAGATCCGGTGCAGCGCGCTATGCATCTCGCTGTCGCGACTAACATTGGGGAAACAATCTGAACCTCGGAGGCTCCCTCTGGCCGGCTGAACCCTATACACGCGAATCTCAGAGGTTGAACTACTAGAACAGAACAGATAGTAGCCTCGAAGCGCAAGATGGACAGTGATAAGAAGCGACGCATCTAGATCCTGGACGAGAGTTACTAGGGCTTATGCTAGTGAAGCGGGAGCGACGGTGCGGTACCTGCGTTCGTCCGATGCGTAGAGGTTCTGCCGCCCCGGGGCGCAGAAGCTGGGGGGCGGCCCTGCGCGTCGCCGTCGCGCCGCCCGCCGCCGGCACGGACGGGAGCCGCGGCTTCACTCACGAAGCAGCCCAGCAAAATCTTTCGGGTTAAGTAGGCCGGGTCGGGCTGGGCCGTGCGAGTCGTCAGACCGGACCGGATCGTGATCCGGGCCGAGGTAAATACGTAAACGCCGAGAGCAAACGTAAACCCAGTGCCTCGCTGTTGTTGTGGGACTCTGATAATTCCCCCACATCTCCAGATTTCTGATCCGATGACGCTGTAGCAATGCCGCTGCGCATTCCTCCCGGACCAGGCTGTGACAAGGGAATGCAAAATAATCAACTTAGACTATGCTGCAGCGTTCTGCCTTGTGGATTTATGTGATGTCTGACTACATCATCTGTCACGAGTTGTTAATCTCTGAAAAGGGGATGTAAAGTGATCCGTTCAAGAGCCTTCCAGAGTTATATGCTCAAAACTTGCAATTTTCTATCCAGCCTTCTCATGATTACAAATTACTCATTTGAACGGTCGTGCTACCATGGTGTATCTTTGCTGCAGGACGTGCTATGGACGGTTTTATCAAAGTTGCCTCTGGATGAAGCTGTAAGGACCAGTGCACGGTATCAAGGAAATGGAGAGTCTTGTGGATAGTGCGGTATCCTCGCCGATAAAGTTCCTAACTTTTGATTTGACACCGGAACGTTTTGGAGGTCATTATGATCGGTACTTGTTTCCGTTCCAACGTTTGAATAGAGCAAGTATATCCCGTCTACAGAAAATCCATCTTAGCTTTGGATATCTCCGGCCACCGTACCAACCGGGTTCAGTGGTTTCCCTAACCTACAGAAGCTTGATCTGAACTGAGTGGATGTCAATGGAAAATATCTCCCAAGACATGTTGTCAAATTGCTCTAACCTGGAGTAGTCAAGTATTGTTAGATGTCATCTCTATGATGAACTAAATTAGAGGTTAATGGTCCACTGCCTCACCTGCTATACTTGCATTTTTTATTCTGCGAGATAACGAAGATTGCATTGCATGCCATGAAACTCAGAAATTTTGTATACAAGGGAAACCCGGTATGTATTGACCTCGGTAAATCTTCAAGACTCGAAAAGTGCAGATATTAGTTTTTATGGAGTGACTCTTGAGGACGCTACCACCCAAAACTTGCTAATGTGTTTACACATGTTCAAAATCTGACTTTTGATACTTGCTACGAAACCACCACAGGTTTGTTAGTTGACCATCCCTAGCTTATTATATCTTCTAAACCATTTAGTCATACTGACCTTTGATTGTTTGTCTTCCAGATGCCTGATGCATAACCCATGCAAGTTTTCCCAGCTGAGGCATTTGAAACTGATGCTGCTATTTGAAAACGATGTTGACACTCCACATTTGGTCTCCTTTCTGACATCTGCTCCTTTCCTCGAAACACTAGAGATGGATGTAAGTATTCTTATGGTTTCCTCTCGGGTAATTTGTACACTTCTCCATGTTATTGCATCGATACTCTTCCAAATCAGTACAAGATCAAGCATTTCTATTTCATCATAACTTGGATATAGCAAACCAGCCAGTTGAATTTGTACCATCTCCCCCCCTGCATGCTCACATCTGTATGAGCTTAACTTCTCTAGTTTCTTACATTACATTCAGGACTCCTGCTACTTTCGAAAATTGTATCTTAGTTTTCTTATTCCAATTTGCAGTTTATTGTTTCTCCTTCCCTATACACAGGACAGGTGCCTATGAAGGGACTTCTGGAGGGTCCATATAAATATCTGAAGAACGTGTGCATGACAGCATTCCGAGGATCCAGAGGCCAGCTTGAATTTCTTTTGCACATTGTGGGAAATTCCCCTGCTTTGGCATTTTTAACTATTGACCATTCCTATAAACAGGTGAAGCGTGTGTGAAAAGATCCTGCAAAGGAAGCGAATTCGTGGATTCAGCTCATCGAACCACTAGAAGATATCTCGAAGGAAAAATCTCTCCCAAGTACTCTGTAAGATTGCTTTAAGCAGGGTTTAAGTGAGATATACAACGAGTATGTGACTTTTGTGATACAAAATCGCAGCCACAAACAAATTCTTTCAAATATGATCTAACGACACCAGTTTTATGTCACATACAAGCTATACTATTAGAGTAATTGTTGGTTAAAGACCTATCCGTATGAAAGGTGTCTGTTAATGAATGAAAGTAACATACTAACATCCGACAAATATTTAGGAACGGAGGGAGTATTACAGAAAACATACATCGTCCTCATTCAGGTGTCTGTTAATTATAGCTGGTGTGGTCCTCATACACCATCCATTTAGTTGTTTCCGGCTCACCCACTCAAATCGTATGAGTGATTAAACAACTAGCGCGAAAACTGTTGCGCATTCGTGCATCTGTTTTCTTGTTCTATTTTCCACTGATGTGGCTCACTATGCTGTCAGTTATATATCACAAAGAGAACATATACAAGCAATAGCACGATACAATTGTCTGGTAAGCAAATTCTGCCATTTTAGGTGACATCAGCCCCGGAGTAGGAAGAGTGGCACGATGATCATGAAACAGTCGGGAAAAAACTTTTGGTGAGATAGCATGATCTTATCGTACAAAAAAAGAGGCAGCATGGTACTACCACCTAGGATTTCCTAAAACTAAGTCGTTTAACGTGGAACAAGCACTCTGGTGAACAATAATTAAGAAAAACAATAAAATTTCAAAATCTGAACTTTCTTGACAAACGTTGCTGAGTATTTCACCTGTGTGCAATGTTTCGTGAAGAAAAAACTTTTGTAATGCTCTGGGGAAATAATCTGTTTTTCTTTTCTAGACTATCATGGATGCCATTCCATAACAAAAAAAATTGTACTGAAGTTCCATTTTTTGTTTTCCAAATTAATCGCTTAAATTTGGGACTTATTTTGATGTGGAACAACAAGCATGGATATATAACAAGTTATTCGAAAATTAGGGTCACCGAATTCTAACCGCAAAGGATTTGGGCTACAAACAACACTTTGATTAAATACAACTAATTTTGAAGCTGTATGTAGTCCGCGTTAAAATCTTTAGAAAGACTTATATTTAGGAACGGAGGGAGTAACATGGTTTGTGCATGCCTGAGGCTGTTACATTATTTGTTTCTTTCCTTCTATACAATTATGATTTGTTTCTTTCCGTCTATACAATTACATGATTTGTTTCTTTCCTTCTATCACAAATTCT
>NC_041391.1:685857574-685983476 GCF_002162155.2 Triticum dicoccoides
TGAATATATTACCACTCAAAGGAAGGATCCGAGAATTACAGCAGTATTATGGGTACATGGGTACAAATTCACTGAGAGGGGATTGTAGAGGATAAAAAGTGTAGCCAGAGCCTAGTGGAGGCACTATCTTCAGTCTTTTTGAAACGGAAAACCCAGAGGGAGAAATCTGCTACAATATTTCTTATCGTTACTCGGGGTGGGTGGTCTTCGTTTCTGAATACGAAGGCATTTCTTGAGTCCCATAGCTTCCAGGAAATGGTCAAGGCCACCGATGACCAGATGTTGGGGTTGAGGCCCAGAACTGGTGGGTGATGGTGAAGTGCAGCGAGAGAGGTCGGAGCCGGCAGTCCGAGGTGAGATCAAACTTGTGCAGCATAGGAGCAGTTAGAGATGAGGTGTAGAGCATCTTCACACGGATCTTGGCATCGTGGGCAGGCAGCAGATTGAGCAACATGTTTATGGAACATGTTGGCCTTTGTATTGAGGCGGTCACGGAGGAGCAGCCATGCGAAGATCTTGACTTTGATTGGGACCTTGGAGGACCAAACAAAATCATGGTGCAGGTCGAATAGTCCTCAGCCACAATGGATATGTAGGCATTTTTAGCTGAGAAAGGAAGCCCATGCGTGAGGGACCGCTCATCTGATCGGTCTGCCTGTTGGAAATCCTGCAGCAACAACAAAACACAGTCCAACTCACGAGCAGCAGCATTAGTAAGACGGTTCCGTAGGTTCGATAATAAGCTGTTTTGCCAAATAGTAGCCACTAAAATCTTGTCATCTAAGGAGTGCGGGTATAGGTGTGGGAAGACTTTGTGGAGAGGGGAGTGTAGAATCCATTTATCAAGCCAAAAGAAGGTGGAGAGGCTGTTGTATGTTATGACAAAGGAGTGCTCAATAAGGAGAGGGGGGTTTTTGTTCACTATTTTCGAGAGGAAGGAGGGCCTGGAGGTTTTAGTGTTGGGGAACGTAGCAGAAATTCAAAATTTTCTACGCATCACCAAGATCAATCTATGGAGATTCTAGCAACAAGAGAGGGAGGATGAGCATCTTCATACCTTTGAAGATCGCTAAGTGGAAGCGTTACAAGAACGCGGATGAAGGAGTCGTACTCGTAGCGATTTAGATCGCGGTTGATTCCAATCTAAGCACCAAACAACGACACCTCCGCGTTCAACACACGTACAGCCCGGGGACGTCTCCTCCTTCTTGATCCAGCAAGGGGAGAGGAGAAGTTGAGGGAGAACTCCGACAGCATGATGGCGTGGTGGTGATGGAGCTCGTGGTTCTCCGGCAGGGCTTCGCCAAGCACTACGGAGGAGGAGGAGGTGTTGGAGGAGGGAGAAGGCTGCACCAGGGGAAAGGTGCGGCTGCCCTCTCTCTTCCTCACTATATATAGGGGGAAGGGAGGAGGGGGAGGCGCCCTAGGGTTCCCTAGGGGAGGGGCGGCGGCCATAGGGGAAACCCTAGATGGGTTTTGGCGCCCCCAACCCCTAGGAAACTTGCCTCCCAAGCCGGGAGGGGCGGATGCCCTAGGGGTGGCGCCCCCACATCTCCTGGTTACGTGAGATGGGGTGGGAGGGGAGCTCAGCCCCTTAGTGGGCTGATGTGCCCTCTCCCCTTGGCCCATAAGGACCCCCAACGCTTGCCGGGGCCTCCGAAACCCCTTTCGGACACGCTGGTCATCACCCGGTACCCCCGGAATAATTTTGGACTCCAATACCCTTCGTCCAATATACCGATCTTCACCTCTGGACCATTCTGGAGCTCCTCGTCATGTCTGGGATCTCATCCAGGACTCCGAACAACCTTCGGTAACCACATACTATTTCCCATAACAACTCTAGCGTCACCGAACCTTAAGTGTGTAGACCCTACGGGTTCGGGAACCATGCAGACATGACCGAGATGTTCTCTGGCCAATAACTAACAACGAGATCTGGATACCCATGTTGACTCCCACATGTTCCACGATGATCTCATCGGATGAACCACGATGTCGGGGATTCAATCAATCCCGTATACAATTCCCTTTGTCTATCGGTATGTTACTTGCCCGAGATTCGATCGTCGGTATCCCAATACCTCGTTCAATCTCGTTACCGGCAAGTCACTTTACTCGTTCTGTAATGCATGATCCCGTGACTAACTACTTAGTCACATTGAGCTCATTATGATGATGCATTACCGAGTGGGCCCAGAGATACCTCTCCATCATACGGAGTGACAAATCCTAGTCTCGATTCGTGCCAACCCAACAGACACTTTCAGAGATACCTGTAGTGCACCTTTATAGCCACCCAGTTACGTTGTGACGTTTGGTACACCCAAAGCACTCCTACGGTATCCGGGAGTTACACAATCTCATGGTCTAAGAAAATAATACTTGACATTAGAAAAGCTTTTAGCAAACAAACTAGACGATCTTGTGCTATGCTTAGGATTGGGTCTTGTCCATCACATCATTCTCCTAATGATGTGATCCCGTTATCAATGACATCCAATGTCCATGGTCAGGAAACCATGACCATCCGTTGATCAACGAGCTAGTCAACTAGAGTCTCACTAGGGACATGTTGTGGTCTATGTATTCACACATGTATTGCGGTTTCCGGTCAATACAATTATAGCATGAATAATAGACAATTATCATGAACAAGGAAATACAATAATAACCATTTTATTATTGCCTCTAGGGCATATTTCCAACAGTCTCCCACTTGCACCAGAGTCAATAATCTAGTTCACATCACTATGTGATTGTAATGAATCGACGCCCATGGGGTTTGATCATATCTCGCTTGTGAGAGAGGTTATTAGTCAACGGATCTGAACCTTTCAGATCCGTGTGTGCTTTGCAAATCTCTATGTCATCTCCTAGATGCAGCTACCATGCTCTATTTGGAGCTATTCCAAATAATTGTTCTACTATACGAATCTGGTTTACTACTCAGAATAATCCGGATTAGTGTCAAAGTTTGCATCGACGTAACCCTTTACGACGAACTCTTTTACCACCTACATAACCGAGAAAATTCCTTAGTCCACTAGTTACTAAGGATAAGTTTGATCGCTGTCCTGTGATCTATTCCTGGATCACTCTTGTACCCCTTGACTGACTCATGGCAAGGCACACTTCAGGTGCGGTACACAGCATAGCGTACTATAGAGCCTACATCTGAAGCATAGGGGACGACCTTCGTCCTTTCTCTCTCTTCTGCCATGGTCATGTCTTGAGTCTTACTCAATATTCACACCTTATAACACAGCCAAGAACTCCTTTGCCGATCTATTTTGAACTCCTTCAAAATCTTGTCACGGTATGTGTTTATTTGAAAGTATTATTAAGCGTTTTTGATCTATCCTTATAGATCTTGATGCTCAATGTTCAAGTAGCTTAATCCAGGTTTTCCATTGAAAAACACTTTTCAAATAACCCTATATGCTGTCCAGAAATTCTACATCATTTCTGATCAACAATATGTTAATAACATATACTCATCAGAAATTCTATAGTGCTCCCACTCACTTCTTTAGAAATACAAGTTTCTCATAAACTTTGTATAAACCCAAAATCTTTGATTATCTCATCAAAGCGTATATTCCAACTCCGAGATGCTTACTCCAGTCCTTAGAAGGATTGCTGGAGCTTTGCATACTTGTTAGCATCTTTTAGGATTGACAAAAACTTTTGGTTGTATCACATACAACCTTTCCTCAAGAATATCATCAAGGAAACAATGTTTTTTTTGACATCCTATCTGCAAGATTTCATAAATCATGCAGTAACTGCTATAATTCCAACAGACTCTTTAGCATCGCTACGAGTGAGAAAGTCTCACCGTAGTCAACTCCTTGAACTTGTCGGAAAACATCTTAGCGACAAGTCGAGCTTTGTTAATGGTGACACTTACCATCATTGTCTGTCTTCCCTTTTAAAATCCATCTGTACCCAACAACCTTATGACCATCAAGTAGTTCTTCCAAAGTCTACACTTTGTTTTATACATGGGTCTTCTCTCGGATTTTATGGCCTCGAGCCATTTGTCGGAATCCGGGCCCACCATCGCTTCTCCATAGCTCGTAGGTTCATTGTTGTCTAGCAACATGACCTCCAAGACAGGATTACCATACCACTCTGAAGCGGTACCTGTCCTTGTCGTCCTATGAGGTTTGGTAGTGACTTGATCCGAAGTTTCATGATCACTATCATCAACTTCCACTTCAATTGGTGTAGGTGCCACAGGAACAACTTCCTGTGCCCTGCTACACACTGGTTGAAGTGATGGTTCAATAACCTTATCAAGTCTCCACCATCCTCCCACTCAATTCTTTCAAGAGAAACCTTTCCTCGAGAAAGGACCCGTTTCTAGAAACAATCACTTTTGCTTCCGGATTTGAAATATGAGGTATACCCAACTGTTTTGGGTGACCTATGAAGATGCATTTATCCGTTTTGGGTTCGAGCTTACTAGGATGAAACTTTTTCACATAAGCATCGTAGCCCCAAACTTTTAAGAAGCGATAGCTTAGGTTTCTCTAAACCATAGTTCATACGTTGTCATCTCAACGGAATTACGTGGTGCCCTATTTGAAGTGAATGTGGTTGTCTCTAATGCCTAACCCATAAACGATAGTGGTAATTCGATAAGAGACATCATGGTATGCACCATATCCAATAGGGTGCAGCTATGATGTTCGGACACACCATCACACTATGGTGTTCCGGGCGGTATTAGTTGTGAAACAATTTCCACAACGTCTTAATTGTATACCAAACTCATAACTCATATACTCATCTCTATGATCATATCATAGACATTTTATCCTCTTATCACGACGATCTTCAACTTCACTCTGAAATTACTTGAACCTTTCAATAATTCAGACTTGTGTTTCATCAAGTAAATATACTCAGCATCTACTCAAATCATCTGTGAAGTAAGAACATAATGATATCCACTGCGTGCCTCAGCACTCAATGGACTGCATACATCAAAATGTATTACTTCTAACAAGTTGCTTTCTTGTTCCATCTTACTGAAAACGAGGCTTTTCAGTCATCTTGCCCATGTGGTATGATTTGCATGTCTCAAGTGATTCAAAATCAAGTGAGTCCAAATGATCCATCTGCATGGAGTTTCTTCATGCGTACATACTAATAGACATGGTTCGCATGTCTCAAACTTTTCAAAAACGAGTGAGTCCAAAAGATCCATCAACATGGAGCTTCTTCATGCGTTTTATACCAATATGACTCAAATGGCAGTGCCACAAGTAGGTGGTACTATCATTACTATCTTATATCTTTTGGCATGAACATGTGTATCACTACGATCGAGATTCAATAAACCATTCATTTTAGGTGCAAGACCATTGAAGGTATTATTCAAATAAGCAGAGTAACCATTATTCTCCTTAAATGAATAACCGTATTGCGATAGACATAATCCAATCATGTCTATGCTCAACGCAAACACCAAATAACAATTATTTAGGTTTAACACCGATCCCGATGGCAGAGGGAGCATGCGATGTTTGATCACATCAACCTTGGAAATACTTCCAACACACATCGTCATCTCACCTTCAGCTAGTCTCCGTTTATTTCGTAGCTCTTTTATTTCGAGTTACTAACAGTTAGCAACCGAACCGGTATCTTAATACCCTGGTGCTACTAGGAGTACTACTAAAGTACACATTTAATATAATGTATATCCAATATACTTCTGTCAACCTTGCCAGCCTTCTCATCTACCAAGTATCTAGGGTAGTTCTGCTTCAGTGCCCGTTCCTCTCATTACAGAAGCACTTAGTCTCGGGTTTGGGTTCAACCTTGGGTTTCTTCACTAGAGTAGCAACTGATTTGCCATTTCATGAAGTATCCCTTCTTGCCCTTGCCCTTCTTGAAACTAGTCGTTTCACTAACCATCAACAATTGATGCTCCTTCTTGATTTCTACTTTCGCGGTGTCAAACATCGCGAATATTTCAAGGATCGTCATATCTATCCCTGATATGTTATAGTTCATCACGAAGCTCTAGTAACTTGGTGGCAATGACTTTGGAGAAACATCACTATCTCATCTGGAAGATTAATTCCCACTCGATTCAAGTGATTGTTGTACCCAGACAATCTGAGTACAAGCTCAATGATTGAGCTTTTCTCAATTAGTTTGTAGGCTAAGAAACTCGTCGGAGGTCTCATACCTCTTGACGTGGGCATGAGCCTGAAATCCCAATTTCAGCCCTTTGAACGTCTCATATGTTCCGCGATGTTTCAAAAATGTCTTCGGCGCCACAATTCTAAACCGTTTAACATTACTGAACTATCATGTAGTCATCAAAACATGTAAGTCAGATGTTCGCAACATCCATAGACGACGTTCGAGGTTCAGCACACCGAGCGGTGCATTAGGGACATAAGCCTTCTACGCAGCAATGAGGACAATCCTCAGTTTACAGACCCAGTCCGCATACTTGCTACTATCAAATTTCAACTAAATTTTCTCTAGGAACATATCTAAAATAGTAGAACTAAAACACGAGCTACGACATAATTTGCAAAGACCTTTTGACTATGTTCATGATAATTAAGTTCATCTAATCACATTATTTGATGAACTCCCACTCAGATAGACATCCTCTAGTCATCTAAGTGATACATGATCCGAGTCAACTAGGCCGTGTCCGATCATCACGTGAGACGGACTAGTCATCATCGGTGAACATCTTCATGTTGATCGTATCTACTATACGACTCATGTTCGACCTTTCGGTCTCTTGTGTTCCGAGGCCATGTCTGTACATGCTAGGCTCGTCAAGTCAACCTAAGTGTTTCGCATGTGTAAATCTGGCTTACACCCGTTGTATGTGAACATTAGAATCTATCGCACCCAATCATCATGTGGTGCTTCGAAGCAACGATCTTTCGCAATGGTGCATAGTTAGGGGGAACACTTTCTTGAAATTATTATGAGGGATCATCATATTTACTACCGTGGTTCTAAGAAAATAAGATGCATAAACATGATAAACATCACATGCAATCAAAAAGTGACATGATATGGCCAATATCATTTTGCTCCTTTTGATCTCCATCTTCGGGGCTCCATGATCATCATTGTCACCGGCATGACACCATGATCTCCATCATCATGTCTCCATGAAGTTGTCTCACTAACTATTACTTCTACTACTATGGCTAATGGTTTAGCAATAAAGTAAAGTAATTACATGGCATTGTTCAATGACACGCAGGTCATACAATAAATTAAGACAAGTCCTATGGCTCCTGCCGGTTGTCATACTCATCGACATGCAAGTCGTGATTCCTATTACAAGAACATGATCAATCTCATACATCACATATCATTCATCACATTCTTTTGGCCATATCACATCACATAGCATACCCTGCAAAAACAAGTTAGATGTCCTCTAATTGTTGTTTGCATGTTTTACGTGGCTTCTATGGGTTTCTAGCAAGAACGTTTCTTACCTACGCAAAAGCCACAACGTGATATGCCAATTTCTACTTACCCTTCATAAGGACCCTTTTCATCGAATACGATCCGACTAAAGTGGGAGAGACTGGCACCCGCTAGCCACCTTTATGCAACAAGTGCATGTCAGTCTGTGGAACCTGTCTCACGTAAGTGTACGTGTAAGGTCGGTCCGGGCCGCTTCATCCCACAATACCGTCGAAACAAGATAGGACTAGTAACGGTAAGCATGTTGAACAAAATCAACACCCACAACAATTTGTGTTCTACTCGTGCATAGAATCTACGCAAAAGACCTAGCTCATGATGCCACTGTTGGGGAACGTAGCAGAAATTCAAAATTTTCTACGCATCACCAAGATCAATCTATGGAGATTCTAGCAACAAGAGAGGGAGGATGAGCATCTTCATACCTTTGAAGATCGCTAAGCGGAAGCGTTACAAGAACGCGGATGAAGGAGTCGTACTCGTAGCGATTCAGATCGCGGTTGATTCTGATCTAAGCACCGAACAATGGCACCTCCGCGTTCAACACACGTACAGCCCGGAGACATCTCCTCCTTCTTGATCCAGCAAGGGGAGAGGAGAAGTTTAGGGAGAACTCCGACAGCATGACGGCGTGGTGGTGATGGAGCTCGTGGTTCTCCGATAGGGCTTCGCCAAGCACTACGGAGGAGGAGGAGGTGTTGGAGGAGGGAGAAGGCTGCACCAGGGGAAAGGTGTGGCTGCCCTCTCTCTCCCTCACTATATATAGGGGGAAGGGAGGAGGGGGAGGCGCCCTAGGGTTCCCTAGGGGAGGGGCGGCGGCCATAGGGGAAACCCTAGATGGGTTTTGGCGCCCCCATCCCCTAGGAAACTTGCCACCCAAGCCGGGAGGGGCGGCTGCCCTAGAGGTGGCGCCCCCACATCTCTTGGTTACGTGAGATGGGGTGGGAGGGGCGCTCAGCCCCTTAGTGGGCTGATGTGCCCTCTACCCTTGGCCCATAAGGCCCCCAACGCTTGCCAGGGCCTCCGAAACCCCTTTCGGACACGCTGGTCATCAACTGGTACCCCCGGAACAATTTCGGACTCCAATACCCTTCGTCCAATATACCGATCTTCACCTTCGGACCATTCTGGAGCTCCTCGTCATGTCTGGGATCTCATCCGGGACTCCTAACAACCTTTGGTAACCACATACTATTTCCCATAACAACTCTAGCGTCACCGAACCTTAAGTGTGTAGACCCTACGGGTTCGGGAACCATGCAGACATGACCGAGACGTTCTCTGGCCAATAACCAACAGCGGGATCTGGATACCCATGTTGACTCCCACATGTTCCATAGTGATGTCATCGTATGAACCACGATGTCGGGGATTCAATCAATCCCGTATACAATTCCCTTTGTCTATCGGTATGTTACTTGCCCGAGATTCGATCGTCGGTATCCCAATACCTCGTTCAATCTCATTACCGGCAAGTCACTTTACTCGTTCTGTAATGCATGATCCCATGACTAACTACTTAGTCACATTGAGCTCATTATGATGATGCATTACCGAGTGGGCCCAGAGATACCTCTCCGTCATACGGAGTGACAAATCCCAGTCTCGATTCGTGCCAACCCAACAGACACTTTCAGAGATACCTGTAGTGCACCTTTATAGCCACCCAGTTACGTTGTGACGTTTGGTACACCCAAAGCACTCCTACGGTATCCGGGAGTTACACAATCTCATGGTCTAAGGAAATGATACTTGACATTAGAAAAGCTTTTAGCAAACGAACTAGACGATCTTGTGCTATGCTTAGGATTGGGTCTTGTCCATCACATCATTCTCCTAATGATGTGATCCCGTTATCAATGACATCCAATGTCCACGGTCAGGAAACCATGACCATCTGTTGATCAATGAGCTAGTCAACTAGAGGCTCACTAGGGACATGTTGTGGTCTATGTATTCACACATGTATTGCGGTTTCCGGTCAATACAATTATAGCATGAATAATAGACAATTATCATGAACAAGGAAATACAATAATAACCATTTTATTATTGCCTCTAGGGTATATTTCCAACATTTAGCTGCAATGCCAAGTGGATATCTTTGATGGTACCACCGAGTCCAAGGGATGTTTGGGTGTTGCAGTATTTTGGAGGAAAACCTTCATGAGCAGGCAACGGTTCTGAATTTCAAGATTTTTAATGCCTAGACCATCAAGTTCTTTAGGTTTGCAAACGTTTTTCCAAGCAACCAGACAGCTCGCACCCGTGCATGTTTCCTCGTTGGACCAGAAGAAGGCTCTCCTAATGGCATCTAGTTTAGCTAGGATGGACTTAGGGAGGCAGAAAATAGACATGAAATAAATGGCTAGGGAGTCATGGACCGCTGTAAGCAATGTTAACCTTGCTCCACGGGAGAGCAGACGTCATACGTGCTACCCAACCGAAGAGAAATTTTTGAAAGTTGTCTATGATTGGGTCGAAAGCTGAGAGGGGTAGCTTGGTAGGGGATAGGGGGAGGCCTAGATAGATTAGCGGGAAGGAGGAGAAGTTGCAATCAATGGCTGCTACAATGTTGTTTTGAGTGGTGGTATCCGTGGCAATGGTGAGAAGAGCAGTTTTTTGGAAATTGATTACCAGGCCAGTCGCAAGGGCAAAATCATCAAGGGTGTTCTTGAGCATTGTGGTTGTGGCTACGTTGGCAGAGGCAATGATTAGAGTATCGTCAACATATTGGAGGGTTACTAGGGGCGCATTAGCATTAAGGGGATGGCACAGTTCGCTTGGCCGAAACGCCTGGGCGATCAAGCGTTGAAGAAAGCTGCAATGATGAACAAGTAGGGCGAGAATGGATCTCCTTGTCGAAGGCCATTTCTACATTGGATCCAGGATCCCAGATTGCCATTAAGGAGAATGGTCGTTTTGCCAGTCTAAAGAATGTTGTTGACCCAGGCGCAGAAGATCGGAGGGAAACCCCTTGCTTGAAGGATGGATATAAGAGAGGACCAACAGATCGAGTCAAATGCTTTCCTAAAATCTAGTTTGAATACCATGGTTGGAGCTTTACGAGTGTGGCAAGCGCTAAGGATATCGGCGGCATAAACAAAGTTTTCGGCTATGTTGCGTCTGTGGAGGAACCCAGTTTGGTCGTAGTGTATGAGTAGTGGGATGAGAGGTTTTACTCGATTGGTGAGAACCTTGGCCACCGCTTTTGGAGTGCAGTTTTGAAGCAAGATTGGTCGAAAGGCATCTGGGGAGGTTGGTGCTTGGGATTTAGGGAGGAGAACCATGAACGCATGATTGAAGCGCTCGAGAGACGCATTTTGGTCATGGAAAGCAAACAAGAACGGGAAGATGCAGCGTTTGATTTCATGCTAGTATTTGCGGAAGAAAATTGGTCCGAAACTGTCAGGACCTGGGCTGGCGTTTGCGTTCATAGTTAGAAAGGCCTGGTGGATCTCCTCATGGGAAAACGGATCTGCAAGATCATTTAGTTGAGGTAGGTGGAAGGGTATACATGGAGCAAGTTGAAGTTCCAAGTAGCGTTTTTGGTGACCCCGATGAGTTGTTGGAAGTATGTTTTTAGGAGCTCAGCTTTGTGTTCGTGTAGGAAGATTTCATTATTGTCATTGATAAGCATTGGAGTTTTATTCGATCGCGAACGTTGAGTGGCAGATGCATGGAAGAACCTGGAGTTTTCATCTCTGTCGATGACTCCCCTAATCTTGCCCCGTTGTTTCTAGAAGGCAATTTTTTGTCTGATAGTCTACTGCAGCAGATCAGCAATTATGTGCCTAAGTTTCTGTTCAAGCAAGGAGAGAGGTGCAAGTTCTTCGTTAAGGTCTAGGGCCAAAATTACGAGTTTGCAGTTTGCCTCTTTTTGGTAGATGGGCCGAAGTGATTTGGCCCAACTCTTGAGAGCCGGTCAGTTTTTTTTTTTAATTTTGGGCGAGGCAGGTGGCAGAGTCCGCAGCAGGCCCAGTGCTGTTTTCTTCAGTGGGCCGCCAAGTGTTTTGAACGATGCCTTTGCAGGCCTTGAACGAGGTCCAGAAGCGTTCAAACCAGAAAAGGCGGGAAGATGGAATGGTTGTGGAGACGGTGACTAGGAGCAGTACGTGATTAAAAGCGAAGCGAGTGAGAGAGGTAAGATGCGAGTTAGGGAAGAGCGTATCCCAGGCTAGGTTTATAAGAACTCGATCAAGCCATTCTAGAGTGGGAGACGTCCTCTTGTTTGACCATGTGAATTGGCGGTCGAGGAGAGGAAGTTCGAGAAGCGCAAGTCGATCAATGGTGTCATTGAACGCATCCGCCTCGGACCGGTGGAAGTTGTTGTTGTTTTTTTCATTAGGGAATCAGATTAAGTTGAAGTCATTGATGAGTAACCGGGGTGATTCTGGCTGTGGTTCAATTTGTTTAAGTTCTTCTAAGAACTCTAGTTTTAGATCTCTTTGGGAAGGAGCATATACGTTTGTGATCAAGATATTATGTTGTGAAGCCAGGCATGATAGGGTTAGGGTGGAGGTAAAGTGTCGGTGGTCATAGCTTAGGAGAGAAAAACAGCGTGAGTTGGTTGCGGAGAGAATGCCACCCGCAGATCCGATTGTGTCCAGGTGATTACTGGAGTCTAGGAAACCTGGCAAGATCGAGCGCAGTTTTATGGTGTCTGGTCTGTTGAGTTTAGTTTCTTGGAGCAGAGCGATAGATGGGCGCAACTGGTTAAATTCATAGAATACAGTAACACATTTGTCCTGGTCTCCTAATCCACGTACATTCCATGACACGATAGAGTAGCATTCGTTTTTCATGATGGAAACTTAGGCAAACACCTTACATAAGAAGTCCAACCCACAAAACATACGGCCAGGGGCGGATTACAGAGCAGCGGACTGACAGAAGTTGGCATGAGCACCATTACATCTAACTTAAACCTAACAGAGAGACTACGATAAGGTGCGATGCACCAGATACATGGCCAGCAAGGGCCGCCACCGTCGTGGCCACAGTAGGCAGGAGAGCAAATCATGGCGAGCCCAAGTCACCGGAGCCCGATGCTATATCGTCCGCCATCCCAGGCGGAGCACCGCAAGCAACAACAATGGCCGCAAGATCCGTCGAAGAGGCAGGACCGTGATCAATGTCTTCAACGAAGCCAGCATCGTCATAGAGGCGGGCATGAACAAGAGCATCCGAGAGGTCCTTAGAGGCAGACGAGAGGTCGAGCTTTTTTGCCTTGGAGCGCATCGTCTTGGCAGTCATGGATGAATAGTTGGCCGGTTTGATTTCGGCAAGGTGCGCACTGCGCCTAGCCTTGACACCAGAATCAGTGGCCATCTTGGCCCGCCTGCTGATGCGTCTTGCCAGGCACTCATGCATGGGCTTAGGTGGCAGATCAGGAGCCTAGTCCTCGGGCACCACGGGCAGGGGGATCTCTGGTGGGGCAGGAGGAGAGTGGGGAGGAAGCTGAGGAGGCGGCTGTGGAAGAGGAGAGGGTGGGGCTGGAAGTGCGAGCATGGGGCGGTTTTCCTGTGTTCGGGCAAGTTGACGAGCGGATGGCGAGGTGCAGGTGGGGGGAGACCATGGAGCAGGGACAAGCATGGCAAGTAATGATGTGCAAAGATATAAATAGCCTTGAGTAGGTCAGTCTTACCTCTTACCCTCAACAAGGTAATAGATCACCCTAGTCATTAGCCCACCCAGAATAGGTCGTATTCTTCTACCTTTTCTAGGTAGTTGATGGCTATTCACAGCTATCACCTTAACACCAAAGAAGAGTTAGACCCAATGCTTTATTTTTGTCTTAGTGAATCCCGATTCGACATTACATCTACAGTGTTTCTACTCCTCCAATCCCCTCCCCGACCCCCATCATTTCATTCCTTTGGATGGGTTGGAATTAACCATAGATCGGATTGGCGTCGTATTTGCGGCCACTTTGGACCCATCGGCGAAGAAGCAGATGGAGGCCAAGGACGGGTGTTTGGACGACATCGCGAAGAAGGCCAGGCGCAGGCGTGGGGAGAAGGCCAGACGAAGGCAAAAAGAGGCAGAGAGGATGCATTTTACTTATCGCATCGAAGAGATGGAGGAGGGTGAGGAGTACGACACAGTTACAAAGCAGATGTCGCTGCCAAGTATCATCAAGTACCATGATTTCTTGGGGAAATTATGGGGATGGGACAGACTGATACCAAAAGCGCTTTCCGTCTCTTGGCCTGACTATAGCGCCTACATTGAAGAGTATCATTACCGCAATGTTGCCACAGTCAGAGACATGGCTGATCTCGCCAAGGCTTGTCTCATCAACGAGGAGCAGCTCGTGTCCGAGTGGAAGAAGATCCAAATGAAATCTGGAGAGGAGATGGTTTTGGCGATGAGGAAATCAATCGTTCTGAGCTGCCTGATCCACCAGTGTGCACGTTCAGTCATCATCCGCGCATATCTCGGTGCAGTGTTAGATGATGCTTCAAGGTTCAAGAAAATCCACTCTCCGGGATGATGTTTCCGGTGCCGCCTTGTTATGTATTGCCAAAGAGGCTGACCTGACGTTGGAGTTGCTGAGGCATGGGACTGATCCCACTGATGATTACTTGGTCGACCAGGGCATAGAGATACGCATGTGTGCCTTGTGCCTTATGAACCGGGGTACTTCGGTCAATTTTGTTGTTACCACCGTTGCCATGCTGGGTATGGCAAGGGAGGCCAAAATGGTGTGCACATGGATGTGTAAAAATAACAAGCCTATTGATTTCTACGATGATCTCATACTTGATGAGATAATGGACAGCTGCAGGATCGGTACCATACCTTGAATCTTATGATTGAGATACTAGAAGAATCTTTTGTTGCAGCTTCTGTTGGGCACAAGATTGATAAGGAAGAACCCGCCAATAAAAATGGTCCTGGTAGTGATGGGGATGGCATTCCTGCTGATGGAGCAGCAAACAGCACAGGGGTGGCATTAATTCAGATGCATTGAATTCTCAGTCTCAGAAAAATACTGAAGGTGGTGAACAGAGTAAGAGGAAAGAAGAAAGTCTTTTGGAGAAGCTATGGGGGTGAGAAAGGTTGCTGCCACTGCACAGCTCCATTAAGTGGTCCGACTATCGCAGCTATCTTGAAGAGTATCATGATGATTCACAAATTTCCACTTGTGCTGAGATATGTGCTGCTGTTGTCAGATTTTGTCTTGAGATGGAGGAGGCGCTCCAGTCCAAATGGAAGATTCAGGTGCGACTTAACACGTCCGACACCTTACCAGTCAGCACTATCATTCAGAGTAGCCTTATCAAGGAGATTGCACTTTCCATATACGGTAGAGGGGGTGAATTGTTTGTTCCTTCTGCCATTGCTTTTGTGTGTATCGCCAAGGAGGCTGACCTGATGTGTGAGCTGCTGAAGCATGGCGCAGCCTTCTGCTGACATCGTCCAACAAAGCAGCGTGATCCGCGTGTGTGCCTTGGGGCTTGTGAACCACCTTAGAGGACACCATCCTGCTGCAATGGTGAGTATGGCAAATGGGGCCACAAAGATGTGTGATTGGATGAAGAGGGAGAACAATCTTGTCACCTTAAGCTTGTCCGAGCCTAATGAGCTTGAGGAGTGCCACTTGATCCAGATCAAAGCCTTGGATGCTATTGTTAGATGTGTATAGTCTATGTTTGGTATATCCCCATTGTATAAGGGGTTTCATGCACTTTACCACACATGTATATGTAATGGCCTTTGGCCCTCAGTAAAGTTCAGTTGATATTTATCCAACATGGTATCAGATGTTAGGTTCCCCTCTCTCCCACACGCTGCAACTCTGTGCTAGCTCCTCCCCTTCGTCCCCTTGTCGTGGCTGTCGCTGCTCTGTGCCAGGTTCGGCCCGGTCTCCGCCGCCCTCGCCCCAAGCTCCGCTTGGCTCTCCTTGCCGCGGATCCGGCCGCCCCTGTCCTTCTCGCCACGGATCCAGCCGCCCCGGCCTGCTTCGCTGCCGGGCTCGGGCCGACCGCGGCCACCTCCTGCCGGTCCTCCTCATATGGATCCGGCTGCCCCGACCTTCTCCGCTGCCAGGCTAGGCCTGGCCGCCACTGCCTCCTGTTGGCCTGGGCGCTCCCCTGCTCTCGCCTAGATGGGTCCCACTACTCACGCTGCTGCTCTTCTCCTGGGCGAGGCCTGATCCGCTACTGGCCACCTCGTCCACTCGATTCACTCGATCCCCTCGTCAGCTACTTCCTCCCCCGCTCGATCCCCTCGTGAGTGGGTCTGCCCGATCCAGATTGGTGCACTATAGCAGTTGACTCCAAAAAAACATAGGGCTCCCCATGTCTTCTTCGGGCTATGTCGCCGTTCCTCGGTGCTCGGTGATCTTCGATGGCACCAACTATGCCGAGTTTGTGGGTTTTATGCGTATCCATATGCGCGGTCTTCTTCTATGGGGTGTTCTATCTGGCGAGGTCCCCTGTCCGCCTTGCCCGGTTGCTCCTGTGGTTCCTACCCCGCCAGCACCACCGGTTCTTGCTGGTGATGCTTCTTAGGCTGATCGAGATGCAGCCAAGGCTCTCGATGATGCTGCAGTGGATGCTTATGATCAACAGATGTCAGGTTATTCGAATGCCCTTTCTGCCTACCGTGATGCTATGTCTGCTTACACTCAGTGGTGCAATGATAATGCGTGCCCTGCTGTTGTTCTTATTGCAAGTATCCTCCCTCATTTTGCCTCAGAGTTCATGGGACTTGGCACAGTTGCAGCGATGTGGTCTTATCTCTGTCAGCGCTATCAGCCCTCTGGTGATGCTCTCTACCTCTCTGTGGTGTGTCAGGAGCACGCACTCCAGCAAGGTAATTCCTCTGTTGATGAGTTCTATTCAAAGTGCTCTGCCATCTGGCGTCAGCTTGACTCTCTTCGAATAGTCGTTTGTGGAACTTGTCGTTGCTATCAAACTACACGGTCCGATTTGGAGTTTCAGCGGGTTCACAAGTTCTTATCTCGTCTCTGCTCTGAGTTCGAGCCTCGACGTGCTCACTTGCTTGCTCGTGGTCGTGTTCCTATCTCAGAGGTGCTTGCTGAGCTTTGTGCTGAGGAGACCCGCCTTCGCTCTAATGGGTTGCTTGTGATTCCATCAGTGGTGGATGCCCGAGCTCTATGTCCTCTGCTCGTCTCATTGCTCCACCGCTCCTGCCCACACCTTCAGGAGGGTTGGTCGCCCTCTCTATGTTGAGAAGAGCCGGTCGCGTCGTGATACCTTCTGTGGCTACTACTCTCGGCCAGGTCACCCAGAATCTGATTGCTGTGAGAAGAAGCAAGACCAGAGGCGCTCCTCTTCTAGTGGGACCCCTGGATCTTCCTCGACTCAGTCACTGACTGACCAGGACATTGTGCCTCAAGCGCCTTCTAGCTTCCTCCATTTCTTCATCGACGGGTTCTGCTGCTGCTGTGACTGCTTTCACCACCTCATCACCACCAGCATCTACACAGTCAGGTACATCTTCGTGGGTTCTGGAATCTGGAGCTTCCTTTCATATGTCCTCGATTCTTTAGCATTGTCTTCTCTTCTCCCTCTTGATTCTCCCATTAATGTTCTTACTGCCGATGGCACTTCTCTTCCTGTTGCTAGTCATGGTATTCTCTCCACTCCGTCCTTTTCGGTTCCTAGTGTTTCTCATGTGCCTCGTCTTACCATGAATCTTTTTTCCGCTGCCCAACTTACTGATTCTGGTTGTCGTGTCATTCTTGATACCGACTCTTGCTCCATTAAGGATCATCGCACCAAGGCTTTGGTTGGTGCTAGCCCCCGACGCCGTGAGTTAGAGGGCCTTTGGGAGGTTGACTGGCTTTGTGTTCCTTTCGCTGCCATCACTTCTGCCAGTTCTCATGCTATTGTTGCCTCCTTGTCTGCGTCCTTCCAGCAGTGGCATCATTGCCTTTGTCACATCTGTGGCTCTTTCCTGTCATCTTTAATGCGTCAGGGCCTCTTAGGGTCTATATCTGGAGATGTTTATTTACATTGTAATGGTTGTAGACTTGGCAAACAGACCCAATTACCTTATCCTATCAGTGAGTCGGTATCTCAGCATCCCTTTGAGTTAGTTCATTCGGATGTCTGGGGTCCTGCTCCCTTTGATTCGAAAGGTGGTCATCGCTACTATGTTTTGTTTATTGATGATTTCTCTCGCTACACTTGGCTCTACTTCATGAAATCTCGTAGCGAGGTTCTCTCCATATACAAATGATTTGCTGCCATGGTTCACACCCAGTTTTTCACACCTATTCGCACTTTTCGTGATGACTCCGGTGGCAAGTATATCTCCCAGCTGTTGCTTAGTTTTCTCGCGAAACAGAGTACTGTTGCCTAGTTCTCTTGTCCTGGTGCTCATGCTCAGAATGGCATTGCAGAATGAAAACATCGTCATTTGCTTGAGATGACTCGTGCGCTGATGATTGCCACTTCCCTTCCACCCCATTTTTGGGCTGAGGCTGTTTCTGCATCCACCCACCTCATCAACATGCAGCCATCGACTGCCCTGCAGGGCGGTATTCCTATGACGTGTCTCACTGGTCGCTCTCCTGACTAATCAGCCCTTCATATGTTTGGATGTGTGTGCTATGTTTTGCTTGCCCCACGAGAACGCACTAAACTGATTGCTCAGTCGGTTGAGTGTGTTTTCCTTGGCTACAGTGATGAGCACAAGGGTTATCGCTGTTGGGACCCTGTTGGCCGTCGCTTGTGCATCTTGCGTGATGTGACCCTTGATGAGTCTCGCTCTTACTACCCACGTCCTTGTTCCTCGAGATTCTCTATGGATGATATTTCTTTTCTTATCCTTCCCGATACACCCTGCTATGTGCCTCGTGTTTCACCTCTTCCTCCTGCACCTCTCATTCACTCTCATTCACCACCCACACGACCTTCCCATCCTCCTCCTCGACCTCTCCACCATCATCTCCAGTCCGTCGCCCTCTCTCACTGTTTCCTCTCCACTATACTCACCGCCCTCGTCCTAAGGATGCTTCCCCTAAAGTGCGTGACGCCCCTTCCACCTCTGGTGCACCTCCATTCATGCCTTCCCCGGTTCATAACCTCCATGCTTGGCCTCGCCCCCGCTTGATCGCTACTCTCCTGATCGGTACGGTCTCTCTATTATTGCTGAGCCCACTTCCTATCGGACTGCCATGACTCAGCCTGAATGGCAGCTTGCGATGGCCGAAGAGCTTGCTGCTCTTGAGCGCTCTAGCACATGGAATCTGGTTTCCCTCCCTTCCGATGTTCGTCCCATCACATGCAAGTGGGTCTACAAGATTAAGACTCGCTCTGATGGTTCTCTTGAGCGCTACAAAGCATGCCTTGTGGCCCATGGTTTTGAGTAGTAGTAGGGCCGCGATTATGATGAGACATTCGCTCCTGTGGATCACATGACCATTGTCCACACCCTTCTTATTGTTGCCTCTGTTCGTCATTGGTCTATCTCTCAACTTGATGTTCCAAACGCTTTTCTCAATGGCAAGTTGCGTGAGGAGGTTTATATGCAGCCACCACCGGGGTACTATGCTCCTGATGGTATGGTCTGTAGACTTCGCCACTCCCTCTATGGTCTTAAACAGGCCCCTCGTGCCTGGTTTGAGCGCTTCGCCTCTGTGGTGACTGCCGCTGGTTTCTTGCCCAGTGGTCATGATCCCACATTATTTGTTCACACGTCTCCTCATGGTCGGACTCTTCTCCTTCTCTATTTGATGACATGATCATCACTGGTGATGACTCTGACTACATTGCCTTTGTTAAGGCTCGCCTTCGCAACCAACTCCTCATGACTGATCTTGGTCCACTTCGCTATTTTCTTGGGATTGAGATCTCCTCGACCTCTGATGGCTTCTACATCTCCCAAGAAAAATATATTCAGGATCTTCTTGCTCGAGCTGCTCTCGGTGATGAGCGCACAGTTGTGACTCCTATGGAGCTCAACATTCACCTTCGTGCCTCTGATGGTGACCCTCTTCCTAATCCCACTCGCTATCGTCACCTTGTTAGCAGTCTTGTCTATCTTGTTGTTACGCGTCCTGACATCTCCTATCATGTCCACATCCTGAGTCAGTTTGTTTCAGCCCCCACCTCTGTCCACTATAGTCATCTCCTCCATGTTCTACGATACCTTCTTGGCACGATCTCTCAGCGCCTTTTCTTTCCCCGCTCTAGCTCTCTTCAGCTCCAGGCCTACTCTGATGCTACCTGGGCTAGTGATCCCTCTGATCGACGCTCGCTGTCTGCTTACTATGTCTTTCTTGGTGGCTCTCTTATTGCCTGGAAGACAAAGAAATAGACTGCAGTTTCTCGCTCGAGTACAGAGGCTGAGTTGCGAGCCATGGCTATGTTGACAGCTGAGGTGATCTGGTTACGGTGGTTACTTGAGGATTTTGGTGTGTCTGCTACTACCTTGACTCCCTTACTATCAGACAATACCGGTGCTATCAGTATTGCGCGTGACCGGTGAAGCATGAGCTCACCAAGCACATCGGTGTGGATACCCACTTTGTGCTTGCTGCTATGCAGGATCAGACTCTTGCTCTTCACTATGTGCCCTCTGAGTTACAGTTGGCTGACTTCTTCACGAAGGCACATACTCGAGCGCAGCATGGCTTTTTCCTCTCCAAACTTAGTGTTGTTGATCCATCATGAGTTTGAGGGGGGGGGTGTTAGATGTGTATAGTCTCTGTTTGGTAATATCCCCGTTGTATAAGGGGTTTCATGCACTTCGAAACACATGTATATGTAATGGCCTTTGGCCCTCAGTAAAGTTCAGTTACTGTTTATCCAACAGTTATGACCAGCATACTGCATGAGCATTCGTTTCCTTCTTCCAAGATGCGGAATGATGCGATGGCATATGAATAAGCCATACATTTTGAAGTTTCTTTCACCTGAAACACTATATGGTTCTAGTTTAAGTAAATACATTTTGTATGCTTTAGAAATCTGCCTTTGGCCTACTACTACTTGGGTTATGTGTGTCAATCAAATCATACATCTATAACTAACAAATAAACCAGTACCAAAACATGCGCCCCTGTTTCGTAACAAAAAAATCAATACCAAAACATACAGCCAACCACAGAACGCTCAAATTACGCATCTTACGTGTTGTATGCTCACATTTGTAGCAGGTAACTCCTTTTTTTGAGAAATAGGTAACTCCTTTTTTTGAGAAATAGGTAACTCCATTTTTATAAGACAACACCTTAGTTTTGTTTTGATGTTCTGTTTCATTTTCTTTCTTTTATTTCCCTTGTTTTGTTAGACACTTGTCTAGTTTCTTCATTTGTTTAATGCAGTAGCAGAACTCCCGCTCAACTTTCAAAAAATATCTGGGGAATGAGTCCATCATATTGTGGTGGCAGCATTCCATGGATCCAAAGGCTAGCTTGAATTCCTTTAACGTGGTGGAAAATGTCCCGCCATTTTGGTTCATCGACGTGCTAGAAGATTCAAAACAAGATCACTTCAAGGTGCAGAGTAGCAAGATATATTTACACGACTAGGCTCAGTTTACAGTTTTTATTCTTTAACACAGTACAGATGCAAGCGCTCATATATACGCGCATACACTCACCCCTATGAACGCACATCTTACCCCTATGAGCGCCTCTGAGACTAAGCCGGCATATCATCTTGAAATTTTACGAACTCACTGTAGGAGCCTCATAGTCGACAGGAACGTCTCCTCCCAATGAACGAGCATCGTCATAAATCCTGAAATAAATCCAGAATAAATACGAGCACCAGGACTTGAACCCTGGTAGGCTCAATTTATAGTTGTTAAGTTGTGATAAGCACTAAATTACAAAAGAAGTTGGTTAATCAAATGGTAAAATAGATGTTGAAAATTTCGTTAGGAAATCTAGATTAGCATACGTCACGGAGCCTGTTCACAAGTCGGTGGGGGCCAATTTTCGTGTTTTGACCCTTTTGACAAAGTTTAACCGATCTGACCCTTGCTTGAAAATATTTCGGGATCTGACACTTTTCCCTATCGCCGGCATCTACGGCAGTAGGGTTGAATAGCCTACCGCCAGGCCTCCGGGCGGTAGGTTAACGGAAGCCGCCGTCAACCAACTATTTTGGGGCTGACGTGTCCTAACGGCACTATCACCAGCGGGGACGGCGGTAAGGTGGTTAAAGCTACCGCCAGCCTCCTTGGCGGTAGGGTGTTCTAGGTCCTGCACGTGCGCCGGGTTCTGTAATCGCAAATCACCAAGATTTTATGGTAGTGTTTCACAATCTACCACCGGAAGGTCTGGCAGTAGGGTCCTCTGTAATCACTAATAGTGAAGATTTTATGGTAGGTTGTAAGAACCTACCGCCCAAGTCCCTGGAGGTAGGGTCTTGTGTAACTTAGTTTTTAGTAGTACTTGATCATTTCAATTACAAATAGGAATGCTAGTTTAACACAGTAGTAGTAGTGTTTTCAAATCAAAATATGATGATCTCACAAATCGATGTAAATGATAGTTCAACACATCACACGTATCAAATAGATTCACATGTCCAACATAGTAAATAGGTAGCAAATCGACAACACCAAGTAGTTCGACATAGAAAACAAGTTCTCATTCACAGCTCAAGACAAATACTTTAACTAAGGGAGTTCAACACAGCCACATCACTTGTTCCTCCATCTCTTGGTGGTATGCTCCTCGTTTCTCTTCGAGTGGATTTATCCGGCTTCTTCGTGCGACGAGGATGCTAAAAGGATCGAGAAGAGGTGTCTAGAGGGGGGGTGATTAGACACTGTGTACCAAAAGTTGCATAATTTCCTTAAGTTGAAATGGAGTTGGCACAAGTTTAACAATCACAATACATATCAAGCAAGCATGCAAAGAGTATATGGGCAGCGGAATGTAGAGCATGCAACTTTGCAAGAATGTAAAGGGATAGGATTGGAGTGTGCAAACGCAATTTGAAGACACGGAGATTTTTGAGACGTGGTTCCGATAGGTGGTGCTATCGTACATCCATGTTGATGGAGACTTCAACCCATGAAGGGTAACGGCTGCGCGAGTCCACGGAGGGCTCCATCCATGAAGGGTCCACGAAGAAGCAACCTTGTCTATCCCACCATAGCCGTCGCCCACAAAGAGCTTGCCTCACTAGGGGTAGATCTTCATGAATTAGGCGATCTCCTTGCCCGTACAAACTCCTTGGTTCAACTCCACAATCTTGACGGAGGCTCCCAAGTGACACCTAGCCAATCTAGGAGACACCACTCTCCAAGAAGTAACAAATGGTGTGTTGATGATGAACTACTTGCTCTTGTGCTTCAAATGATAGTCTCCCTGTCGGTGTCAAAACCGACGGATCTCGGGTAGGGGGTCCCGAACTGTGCGTCTAGGCGGATGGTAACAGGAGACTAGGGACACGATGTTTTACCCAGGTTCGGGCCCTCTTGATGGAGGTAAAACCCTATGTCCTGCTTGATTGATATTGATGATGTGGGTATTACAAGAGTAGATCTACCACGAGATCAAGGAGGCTAAACCCTAGAAGCTAGCCTATGGTATGATTGTTGTTCATCCTATGGACTAAAGCCATCCGATTTATATAGACATCAGAGAGGGCTAGGGTTACACAGAGTCGGTTACAATGGTAGGAGATCTACATATCCGTATTGCCAAGCTTGCCTTCCATGCCAAGGAAAGTCCCATCCGGACACGGGACGAAGTCTTCAATCTTGTATCTTCATAGTCTTGGAGTCCGGCTGATGATGATAGTTCGGCTATCTGGACACCCCCTAGTCCAGGACTCCCTCAGTAGCCCCTGAACCAGGCTTCAATGATGACGAGTCCGGCGTGCATATTGTCTTCGGGATTGCAAGGCGGGTTCCTCCTCCAAATAATTTATAGAAGATTGTGAACACTAGGATAGTGTCCGGCTCTGCAAAATAAATTCCACATACCACCGTAGAGAGAATAATATTTACACAAGTTCAATCTTCTAACGTATTTTGTGGTGTGATGTTACTCGAATCGTTTTTATTATACCACCTCTGCGCGTTTAGCGAAGCGGTTTTCTTGGCACGTCTTGTCGAAGTAGAGATCGTGTTCCCCTTATTCCGGGATTCTCATCAATACGGACGTGGGTAACCCAACCGCGCCCGTTGCCACGCCCCCTCCATCGAAGGCGGGTTCCAATCGGTCACGGGGACAGCTCTTGGTATTCTCCCTCTTTATAATATGACCAAGCCCCGTTCTTTTTCTTCAATCCTCAATCAAATCCGCCCCTCGCCCCGAGTTCCAACTCCCAGGGCTCCAGATTCGGGTACTTCCGTCCATCGACAATGTCCGGCTCCGACCTACGAGGCCGGTGGATGCCCTCCTCCGTCATGGAAGAGGACGTGCTAAAGCTGAGAGACGCCAGGTACTTAACCTACGAGATTTCACATAGGTTGCCTGCCCAAGGGCCAGTTATTCCTACTCCCGAGCCCGGCGAGAGTGTCGTGTTCGTGTCTCACCTCCGTCGGGGTTTAGGCTTCCCGATGGATCCCTTCGTGAGGGGGCTCATGTTTTACTATGGGCTGGAATTCCATGATTTGGCTCCGGAGTCCATCCTCCACATCTCATCATTCATTGTCGTCTGCGAAGCCTTCCTCCGCACTACCCCTCACTTCGACTTGTGGCTCAAAACCTTCAACGTGGAACTGAAGATGATTGAGGGGCGTCAGGCAGAGTGCGGCGGGGCGGTTATAAGCAAGAGGGCCGATGCTCCATGGCCCAGGGCTCTTTTCAGGAGCAGCTTGGCTCGTGGCAACAGGAGTGGTTCTATATCACCGCTCCCAGGGGCAACAGGCAGAGGCCGCCGCCCGCCTTTTGCCCGGGCCCTCCACAACGGCTGACGTCATGGGTCAACAAAGGGCTTGACTGGGGACCGTCCAAAGATGTACCCCTGTTGCAGGGCCGGATTCAAGACCTCCAAGAAAGGGAGATCAATCTGGTCATAGTGGCACAGGTTATGCTGATTCGGCGCCTTCTGCCCTGCAAACGTCGCCCCCTCCGCCTGTGGGAATTTAACCCGGAGGGACCACGAGCTCTCCAACACTTCATGGGTTTGACACCCGTGGAGATGTACAAACTATTCTTCGGATCACAAGAGATGCGTCCGGACTTGATCGAGGACGCTGGCCTAAGCTGCAATCGCCCGGATACTCAAGTAAGTAGCCTTGTGTCCGGACACATTGTCCATTTATTTATCATGGGTTTGCCTTTTAACCAGCTATCCCTTGGACAGGAGTGGATAGCGCAAGCAAAACTGATACGGTGTCCCCCCCCCTCCTTGAGACCACACCGGATCCCGTGTTAATCAAAATGCTGGAGGTTGCACCTTCGGAGGAGGGCGAAGGGGGGCACAGGGAAACTACCACCTCTGCCAAGGAGGCTTTCAGTAAGGGGGGAATCGAGAGTCCCTCCCTCCAGGGGGAGAAGAGGACTGCTTCCGAAGACCCAGAGGCCAAGGCCTCAAAGCGGGGAAAGAAATCACCGGAAGGTCCTGTGTCGGGAAGAGCCCCGGCCGCACAGTCTCCCCAAAGGAATCAGCCCTCCAGCGAGCCGTAAGCAAAAAAGGGGGGGTTTTGTAATAGGGGACATCCCTACTTTATTTCTAAGGTTAACCGAAGTGTTCACCTTGTAGTTCGGATCTCAACCCTTCTCAGCAGAGCTCATCTTCGGGGGACCTTCGTCCGGAGATGATGGAGAGCGAAACGCCTCCATCTGCCGCCCGTCGGGCAGGGCGGACGATCCTGAGGTGTCGTCACGGAGGGTCTCCCCGAGTCCGGCGGGGCCGGGGAGTTCGGCACCCACTGGAGTACGACCGGTGGAGCTGCAGGATTTGCTCGAGAGGGCGTCTATCTCAGAAGATCACCGCACATTAATGAGTATGGTGATTGAAAGGATCTCATCCGGCGAGAGCGGGTTGTATGAGGCCGTCAGAAGTTTGCTGACGGGGTTTGAGGTACGCAAAAAATGACATACCTTTTGACAGTTTTGCACATGGAGTGCGCCCTGTATAGATAGTAGCCCCTGAGACTTGGTATGCTGTCGAAAGCGACAGCGTGCCGAGGATCATAATCTCAGTTATAGAATGTCGCCCTTCCTATGCAGGTGGCGGAACGTTCGGTGGCCAGTCGGACTGATGGAGTTGCCGAGCTGAAGCGGCAACTCGACGTTGCGGATGCGGACATCGCGCTAGTCAATAAACGACTTGACGAGTCACAAGGTAAGTGGTTGCTCCGCGGTCACCTAGTAAGGGAGCTGATGCCCGTTCCTTACAATTTGTATGCTTGATGCAGATGGTGCCGCTGCTGTGGAAGACCTTCGAGCAGAGCTTGCTCGAGCCAAGGAGCAAGCCAGGAAAAGTGATGCGGCTGCCTCGAAGGCAGCGGAAGAGCTAAAAGCCGAAAAGGCTGCTCACTGCCGAAGCAGGGAGGAGATGGCCGGAATGGCCGTGAAATTAAAAGATGCTACCGACCACTATGAGGTTCTTGAAAGAGAACGCCGAGCAGAGCAAGAGGACCTGAAGAAGGCCGCCACCGAAGCCAAGGATGCCCGTAGTGCGATGTGGGCTATGAAGGAGGAACTGCGTAAGGACGGAGACAATGCGGCATGAAAGCCCTTTCTGCTGTGTAGGAAGTTCACGGGTCCGAAGTATGCTCAGTTGGGCCAATTGTGTGGTGCGGAGGATCCTTATCTGGATTTGGCGGCCAATTGTGTACTTCCGAATCCAGAAGGATCACGAAACGGAAGAGCTTTTCTGGTCTCAATTCCATAGTCCGGAGCGTCCACTTCCGTTGACCGATCAGTTGGCTAAGTGGGCTGAGCTGAATAGATTGTCCGGACTTGCCATGACGGATGTGGTGGCTTATCTGTGGCCAGAGAGGCCCAAGCCGGAGAGTTATTTTGGCTTGTTGCAGCAATTCCTTGGGGCGGTGCCGCATATCGAGGCGATGAAGTGGTCGGCATGCATAGAGGGTGCACGGATGGCTCTCGCCCGTGTTAAGACATACTGGGCGTAGATGGATGCCACCGATGTTGCATCCCGGGGTTCGGACAAAAGCCGATTACCCGCCGAGCACTATTTTGAGGAAGTCCTGCAGGGCGCTCGTTTAATAGAGGCGCAGTGCTCGAAAGATGTTATGTTCAAATGACATGTATGATTTGTGAGATCATGTTTATAATGTAACGGCTTTTTATACTTGTGCGTTCAAGTATTGAACTATCTCCTGTGCGGCCGTATATGTTTGTATAACCTAAAAGATGGCAGTCTTTGGCTTCAGCCCCCACGCACATGGTGCGGGGGTGTTTGCAAAAAAGCGCTTTTTCACACTTAATCCAATGTCTTGGTCCTTTGAAGGAGGTGATAGCATAGCAAACTAGGCAACCGGACTATAATGCTTTATCACTTTCACTTAGCCATAGGAGCTCGATGGTGGGGCTACTATATAGCCCCTAGAGGCACCGCGCTCTCTGAACTCGGGGTGCGTATGTGCCTGACCGGAAAGCGGTCCTTCGTCAAAGCGGAGGAATTCTAAACATTCCAGTAGTCGATCGAGTGGTTGACCTGTCTCTCGCTATAACATGACAGTCAGTTTTCGGCTTTCTCTACTGAGGTGCTCGCCCGGCCGAACCGGGGCACAATCGCAGTAGTTCTCCTGGTGCCGCATTAGCCGATGGAGCGGAACGTAAGGCAGCAAAACACAGGAGCCGGGAAAACCCAACATTTGACCAAAGACATGATTCAGAGCTGGTGCATATAAGGCCTAACTCGAGACGCTGAACACTCCCTGAGGTGTTCGGTCTTTATGATACCGGGCAGAACAATGCCCTAAGCCCCTAGTGTCTAGGTACAGGCGGGAACTTCTGACGCGGCCGATGCTAAAACGCCAGCCTCCTCCTCGGTTATGGTAGAAAACCGGGGGATGTGTATCAACAAGAGACAGTAAGAAAGGTTTACGCAGGGTCTTAATCTGAAGAGAATCCTTGCAACGGGTCCCTGCTGCACGTCTGTGCCTGTGTCTCCATTGTGCTATATCCTGGACGGGTGTAGCACATGCTTCATCTGTAAAAGAGAAGAACTTAGTTTGGAAAAAATATCGTGCAAAAGATGTATTTAAAATAAAGTATGATTTGGAAGATGAATGAAGTTGAGCTTTATTGGCTCTCATTGTTTATACGTGCAGCCCCTTGTAAAGGGGTATGCGTCTGGGAAGCCCCCTGTTTATTTATGCCGGACTCGCCTAACCGTGTCCGAGGTCTGAATGATCTATTTTTAGGGGCTTTGGCCAGCGAGGTCGGATTAGTGTGTGGCTGTCAAAGTAGTCTCACGTTTTCCGTGGTTCGAGGAACACTTGGAGTTACCCTTTAATGAGATTATGCCACGTGGACCGGGCATTTTAAGCGTAAGAGACACGTAATGCGGTATTGCGTTAAAGCGGGCGAAAGCTTCGCGTCCCAGTAGTGCTTGATGGCTACTTTTGAATGGGGCGATATGGAAAATGAGCTTTTCACGATGGAGGTTGTCGGATGAACCGAACACGACCTCTAGTAGTACAGAGCCTGTATAATTGGCGTAAAGGTCTGGCGTCACTCCCTTTGAAGGAAGTGCTGCTACGGCGAATTTTGGTAGGGTCTATCCCCATTCTGCAGATGGTGTCTTGGTATAGCAGGTTTATATTGTTGTCGCCATCCATTAGGACTTGTGTGAATTGTAGTCCGTCGATTATGGGATCCAATACCAAAGCAGTCCCTCCTGTGTTTCGAACACTTCTGGAGTAATCCTGATGGTCGAAAGTAATTGGTTTAAACATCCAATTTCGGGACTCTGCTGGGGTGGACCGTGCGGCGCGTGTTTTAGCAGGTGCCGCACTATTTTTCCTTGTTATCACATGAAGTGAGTTCACTGTTTTGACTTCTAGTGGGAAAGTCTTCTGTTTTCCGGCATGCTGCTTGTGGGGTTCGTCATCGTCTTCGCTTGGTGCGTCGAGCCCCTTGTGTTCGGCGTTAAGTCAGCCGGACTGCTTGAAGACCCAACAATCTCTGTGGGTATGGTTTGCAGGCTTCCCGGGGGTACTATGGATTTGACATATCCTATCCAAGATTTTGTTTAGGTTGGATAGCTCATCATTGTTGTCCTTAAGAGGCAGTGTTTTATTATTTGGCCGAGAGATTTTGAACCCGGCGTTGACCGCCGTGCTATTTTGGCCATTTTCCTTATTCCGGCGCTGATCTTTTCTGCGTCGTGATTTTCCATTTCCATCCCTTACCTCAGATGTACTTGGGTCGCTGGTGCTGCATCTTGCCAGCCAGCTATTTTCCCCCGCGCAAAAGCGGGTGAGGGAGTCCTGGACTAGGGGGTGTCCGGATAGCCGAACTATCATCATCAGCCGGACTCCAAGACTACGAAGATACAAGATTGAAGACTTCGTCCCGTGTCCGGATGGGACTTTCCTTGGCGTGGAAGGCAAGCTTGGCGATACGGATATGTAGATCTCCTACCATTGTAACCGTCTCTGCGTAACCCTAGCCCTCTCCGGTATCTATATAAACCGGATGGCTTTAGTCCATAGGACGAAGAACAATCATACCATAGGCTAGCTTCTAGGGTTTAGCCTCTTTGATCTCGTGGTAGATCTACTCTTGTAACACACATCATCAATATTAATCAAGCAGGACGTACGGTTTTACCTCCATCAAGAGGGCCCGAACCTGGGTAAAACATCGTGTCCCTTGTCTCCTGTTACCATCCGCCTAGATGCACAGTTCGGGACCCCCTACCCGAGATCCGCCGGTTTTGACACCGACAGTGACAGTGCGGCACGCTTGGCTGTGGCTCGAACCCGTCAAAGATCAAGTCTCCGCGGACGTCAGCCGTATAGTTCAAACTTCCAAATCTGACCTGATGGCCAGGGGCGTAGCTTTAAATCTGCTCCAGATGGCCAAGCGAATTGGCCCGCAGTGCAAAGCCGCCGAATACGAAGATCTGTCCGGGGAGAAAAGTCTCACCCTGGACCGCATCGTTGTTGATGATCGGAGGAGCCATCGGGCCTAAGGATGACAACACGGAGGAACTCTCAATGAAAACACGGAGGAGCCATCACATGCAATTGGGTTTTACCTCTTGTAACACACATCATCAATATTAATCAAGCAGGACGTAGGGTTTTACCTCCATCAAGAGGGCCCGAACCTGGGTAAAACATTGTGTCCCTAGTCTCCTGTTACCATCCGCCTAGACGCACAGTTCGGGACCCCCTACCCGAGATCCGCCGGTTTTGACACCGACATTGGTGCTTTCATTGAGAGTTCCTCTGTGTCGTCACCGATAGGCTCGATGGCTTCTTCGATCATCATCAACGACGCAGTCTAGGGTGAGACCTTCCTCCCCGGACAGATCTTCGTATTCGGCGGCTTTGCACTGCGGGCTAATTCGCTTGGCCATCTGGAGCAGATCGAAAGCTACGCCCCTGGCCGTCAGGTCAGATTTGGAAGTTTGAACTTCACGGCTGACATCCGCGAGGACTTGATCTTCGATGGATTCGAGCCACAGCCAAGCGCGCCGCACTGTCACGACGTGCATGATCTAGCTCTGCAGCCGGACAGTACCCTGGAGGCCGCACTCGAGCCCGCTCCGATCTTCAATTCGGAGCCGGCTGTGCAGATCGAGGACGGATGGCTAGACACCACCTCGGGGGCTGCAACCTCTACGGCGATAGAGCCGAACACTAATCTTGTCCCTCATGAAGCCCGTGACTCCGAGGTGCCGGACTCCTCGCCGGACTCCGAGCCTCCCGCGCCCCCTCCAACCGAATCCGGTTGGGCACCGATCATGGAGTTCACCGCCGCAGACATCTTTCAACACTCACCTTTCGGCGACATCTTGAGCTCGCTAAAGTATCTCTCGTTATCAGGAGAGCCCTGGCCGGACTGCGGTCAGGGCGGTTGGGATGCGGACGACGAAGAAATTCAACGCCCACCCACCACCCACTTAGTAGCCACTGTCGACGATCTAACCGACATGCTAGACTTCGACTCCGAAGACATCGACGGTATGGACGATGATGCCGGAGATGACCAAGAACCAGCGCCTATCGGGCACTGGAAAGCCACCCCAACTCACGACGTATACATGGTGGATACACCAAAAGGAAGCGATAATGAGGAACAACGGGACATGGCGAAGGACAACTCCCCCAGCAAACAACCAAAACGGCGACACAAGCGTCGCCCGAAGTCCCGTCTCGATAAAAAAGGCACCCATACAGACCCGGCCCTAGAGCAGGGCGAAGCAGTGGACGGCGAACACGCCACCAAGCAATCATCCGAACACGGTGAACTAGACAAGCAACCCATCCCCGGCGAAAACAAGAGCCTAGACGATCTCACGCCTAACACATCACCAGAGCATAAGAACCTTCATAAAAGGCTCGTCGCTACTGCAAGAAGTTTGAAGAAGCAAAAGCGAAAGCTCAAAACAGCAGAGGACGCACTCAAAATGAGATGGAGCAAAGTACTCAATACCGCACATAAATATGATGCTAGTCGCCAGGCAAAGAATTACCCGAAGCGCAAGCTGTTGCCCGAATTCGACGAGGAGGCCTTAGAGCCCCGCATTCAAAAAAGAAAGAGGCTGCCTGGCCGGATAGACGGCCAGATGACATGCTAAGAGAAGCAAGGGGCTCCGCACACAAGCCGGCACACGATCAGCATAAAGATCCTCGGAAAAAGGATGACCCGGTCAGGTCTATCTATGGGCCAAAAAAGAAGACTCCAGGAAGCAACACAACCCGCCGAGCGTTTGAAGACAACGGCACACCTAAATACAGGGGCGCCGCACACCCACTATGTTTCACCGACGAGGTACTGGATCATGAATTTCCAGCGGGATTCAAACCCGTAAACATAGAGGCATATGACGGAACAATAGACCCCGGAGTCTGGATTGAGGATTATATCCTACACATACATATGGCCAGAGGAGACGATCTCCATGCCATAAAATACCTACCCCTCAAGCTCAAAGGGCCAGTTCGACATTGGCTCAAAAGCCTCCCGGAAAATACCATTGGAAGTTGGGAAGAGCTCGAGGATGCGTTTCGAGCAAATTTTCAAGGGACTTATGTCCACCCTCCGGATGCAGACGATTTAAGTCACATAACGCAACAGCCCGGAGAGTCAGCACGCAAATTCTGGAACAAGTTCCTCACCAAAAATAACCAAATTAAATAGTCGACTGTCCGGACGCCGAAGCCTTAGCAGCCTTTAAGCACAACGTCCGAGACGAATGGCTCACCAGACACCTCGGCCAGGAAAAACCAAGAACAATGGCCGCACTAACAAGCCTCATGACCCGCTTTTGCGCGGGGGAAGACAGCTGGCTGGCTAGATGCAGCACCAGCGACCCGAGTACATCCGAAGTCAGGGATGGAAATGGGAAATCACGATGCAGAAAAGATCAACGCCGGAATAAGGAAGATGGCCCAAATAGCACGGCGGTCAATGCCGGATTCAAAAGCTCTTGGCCGAATAATAAAACACTGCCCCTCAAGGACAACAGCGACGAGCTATCCAACCTAAACAAAATTCTGGATAGGCTATGTCAAATACATAGTACCTCCGGGATGCCTGCAAACCATACCCACAGAGATTGTTGGGTCTTCAAACAGTCTGGCCGACTTAACACCGAATGCAAGGGGCTCGACACACCAAGCGAAGACGACGACGAACCCCACAAGCAGCACGCCGGAAAACAGAAGACTTTCCCACTAGAAGTCAAAACAGTGAACTCACTTCATGTGATAACACGAAAACACAGTGCGGCACCAGCCATACCAGGACACCATCCGCAGAATGGGGATAGACCCTACCAAAATTCGCCGTAGCAGCACTTCCTTCAAAGGAGTGACGCCAGGCCTTTAAGCCAATTGAACAGGCTCTATACCACTAGAGGTTGTGTCCGGTTCATCCGACAACCTCCGTCGCGAAAAGCTCACTCTCCATATCGCCCCATTTCACAGTGGCCCTAAAGCACTACTGGGACGCGAAGCTTTCGCCCGCTTTAACGCAATAACACATTACACGTCTCTTACGCTTAAAATGCCCGGTCCACGCGGCATAATCTCATTAAAGAGTAACTCCGAGTGTTCCTCGACCACGGAGAACGTGAGGCCGCCTTGACAGCCACACACTAATCCGACCTTGCAGGTCAAAGCCCCTAAAAACAGGCCATTCAGACCTCGGACACGGTTAGGCGAGTCCGGCGTAAATAAACAAGGGGCTTCCCAGCCGCATACCCCTTTACAAGGGGCTGCGCGTATAAACGATGAGAGCCAATAAAGCTCAACTTTATTCATCTTCCAAATTATACTTTATTTTTGCACGATATTTCTTCCAAACTAAGTCCTTCTCTTTTACAGATGAAGCACGTGCTACACCCATCCAGGATACAGCACAACGGAGACACAGGCGCAGACGTGCAGCAGGGACCCGTTGCAAGGATTCTTTTCAGATTAAGACCCTGTGTAAACCTTTCTTACTGTCTCTTGTTGATACACATCCCCCGGTTTTCTACCATAAACGAGGAGGAGGCTGGCGTTTTGGCATCGGCCGCGTCAGAAGTTCCCGCCTGTACCTGGACACTAGGGGCTTAGGGCATTGTTCTGCCCGGTATCATAAAGACCGAACACCTCAGGGAGTGTTCAGCGTCTCGAGTTAGGCCTTATATGCACCAGCTCCGAATCATGTCTTTGGTCAAATGTTGGGTTTTCCCGGCTCCTGTGTTTTGCTGCCTTACGTTCCGCTCCATCGGCTAATGCGGCACCAGGAGAACTACTGCGATTGTGCCCCGGTTCGGCCGGGCGAGCACCTCAGTAGAGAAAGCCGAAAACTGACTGTCATGTTATAGCGAGAGACTGGTCAACCACTCGATCGACTATTGGAATGTTTAGAATTCCTCCGCTTTGACGAAGGACCGCTCCCCGGTTAGGCACATACGCGCCCCGAGTTCGGAGAGCGCGGTGCCTCTAGGGGCTATATAGTAGCCCCACCATCGAGCTCCTATGGCTAAGTGAAAGTGATAAAGCATTATAGTCCGGTTGCCTAGTTTGCTATGCTATCACCTCCTTCAAAGGACCAAGACGTTGGATTAAGTGTGAAAAAGTGCTTTTCTTTTTTGCAAACACCCCCGCACCATGTGCGTGGGGGCTGAAGCCAAAGACTGCAACTTTCAGGTTATTCATACATATACGGCCGCACAGGAGATAGTTCATTACTTGAACGCACAAGTATAAAAAGCCGTCGCATTATAAACATGATCTTAGAAATCATACATGTCATTTAAACATAACATCTTTCGAGCACCGCGACTCTATTAAATGAGCGCCCTGCAGGACTTCCTCAAAATAGTGCTCGGCGGGTAATCGGCTTTTGTCCGAACCCCGGGATGCAACAGCGGTGGCATCCATCTCCGCCCAGTATGTTTTCACATGGGCGAGAGCCATCCGTGCACCTTCTATGCATGCCGACCGCTTCATCGCCTTGATATGTGGCACCGCCCCAAGGAATTGCTGCAACAAGCCAAAATAACTCTTCGGCTTGAGCCTTTCCGGCCACAGATGAGCGACCACATCCGTCATGGCAAGTCCGGACAATCTATTCAGCTTAGCCCACTCAGCCAGCCGATCAGTTAACGGAAGTGGATGCTCCGGACTATGGAATTGAGACCAGTAAAGCTCTTCCATTTCGTGATCCTTCTGGCTTCGGAAGTGCACGACTGCGTCCGCCGCACTCGCCGCCAAATCCAGATAAGGATCCTCCGCACCACACAACTGGCCCAGCTGAGCATACATCGGATCCGTGAACTTCCTACGCAGAAGAAAGGGCTTTCCAGCCGCAATGTCTCCGACTTGACGCAGTTCCTCCTTCATAGCCCGCATCTCACTCCGGGCATCCTTGACTTCGGTGGCGGCCTTCTTCAGGCCCTCTTGCTCCACTCAGCGTTCTCCTTCAAGAACCTCACAACGGTCGGTAGCATCTTTTAATTTCAAGGCCATTCCGGCCATCTCTTCCCTGCTTCGGCAGTGAGCAGCCTTTTCGGCTTTTAGCTCTTGCGCTGGCTTTGAGGCAGCCGCCTCACGTTTCCTGGCTTGCTCCTTGGCTCGAGCAAGCTCTGCTCGAAGGTCTTCCACAGCAGCGGCACCATCTGCATCAAGCATACAAATTGTAAGGAATGGGCGTCAGCTCCCTTACTAGGCGACCGCGGAGCAACCACCTACGTTGTGAATCATCAAGTCGTTTATTGACCAGCGCGATGTCCGCATCCGCAACATCGAGTTGCCTCTTTAGCTCGGCAACTCCATCAGTTCGGCTGGCCACCGAATGTTTTGCCACCTGCATAGGAAAGGCGACATTCTATTACTGAGATTATGATCCTTGGCACGCTGTCGCTTTCGACAACATACCAAGTCTCAGGGGCTACTATCTATACAGGGCGCACTCCATGTGCAAAACTGTCAAAAGGTATGTCATTTTTTGCGTACCTCAAACCCCGTCAGCAAATTTCCGACGGCCTCATACAACCCGCTTTCGGCGGATGAGATCCTCTCAATTACCATACTCATTAATGTGCGGTGATCTTCCGAGATAGACGTCCTCTTGAGAAAATCCTGGAGCTCCACTGGCCGTACTCCAATAGGTGCCGGACTCTCCGGCCCTGCCGGACTTGGGAGACCCTCCGTGACGACACCTCAGGGTTGTCCGCCCCGCCCGACGGGGCGGCAGATGGAGGCGTCTCGCTCTCCATCATCTCCGGACGAAGGTCCCCCGAAGTTGAGCTCTGCTGAGATGGGCTGAGATCCGAACTACGAGGTGAAAACTTCGGTTACCTTTGGAAATAATATAGGGGCGTTCCCTATTACAAAATTCCCCCTTTTTTACTTATGGCTCGCTGGAGGGCTGATTCCTACGGGGAGACTGTGCGACCGGGGCTCTTCCCGGCACAGGACCTTCCGGTGTAGATTTCTTTCCCCGCTTTGAGGCCTTGGCCTCCGGGTCTTCGGAAGTAGTCCTCTTCTCCCCCTGGAAGGAGGGACTCTCGATTCCCCCCTTACAGAAAGCCTCCTTGGCAGAGGTGGTAGTTTCCCTGTGCCCCCCTTCGCTCTCCTCCGAAGGCACACACTCCAACATTTTGACTAACACGGGATCCAGCGTGGTCTCAGGGAGGGGGCCCGAACACCGTATCAGTTTTGCTTGCGCTATTCACTCATGTCCAAGGGATAGCTGGTTAAAAGGCAAACCCATGATAAATAAATGGACAATATGTCCGGACACAGGGCCACTTACTTGAGTATCCGGGCGATTGCAGCTTAGGCCGGCGTCCTCGGTCAAGTCCGGACGCATCTCTTGCGATCCGAAGAACAGTTTGTACATCTCCGCGGGTGTCAAACCCATGAAGTGTTGGAGAGCTTGTGGCCCCTCCAGATTAAATTCCCACAGGCGGAGGGGGCGACGTTTGCAGGGCAGAAGGCGCCGGATCAGCATAACCTGTGCCACTACGACCAGATTAATCTCCCTTTCTTGGAGGCCTCGAATCCGGTCCTGCAACAGGGGTACGTCTTTGGACGGCCCCCAGTTAAGCCCCTTGTTGGTCCATGACGTCAGCCGTTGTGGAGGGCCCGAGCGGAAGATGGGCGGCGGCTTTTGCCTGCTGCCCCTTGGAGCGGTGATATAGAACCACTCCTGTTGCCACGAGCCAAGCTCCTCCTGAAAAGAGCCCTCGGGCCATGGAGCATCGGCCCTCTTGCTTATAACCGCCCCACCGCACTCTGCCTGACGCCCCTCAATCATCTTCGGCTCCACGTTGAAGGTTTTGAGCCACAAGCCGAAGTGAGGGGTAGTGCGGAGGAAGGCTTCACAGACGACAATGAATGATGAGATGTGGAGGATGGACTCCGGAGCCAAGTCATGGAATTCCAGCCCATAGTAAAACATGAGCCCCCTCACGAAGGGATCCATCGGGAAGCCTAAACCCCGACGGAGGTGAGACACGAACACAACGCTCTCGCCGGGCTCGGGAGTAGGAATAACTTGCCCTCGGGCAGGCAACCTATGCGAAATCTCGTAGGTCAAGTACCTGGCATCTCTCAGCTTTAGCACGTCTTCTTCCGTGACGGAAGAGGGCATCCACCGGCCTCGTAGGTCGGAGCCGGACATTGTCGAAGGTCGAAGGTACCCAAATATGGAGCCCTGGGTGTTGTAACTCAGGAGCAAGGGGCGGATTCGATTGAGGATTGAAGAAAAAGAACAGGCCTTGGCCTCATTATAAAGAGGAAGAATACCAAGAGCCGTCCCCGTGACCGTTTGGAACCCGCCTTCGATGGAGGGGGCGTGGCAACGGGCGCGGTTGGGTTACCCACGTCCGTATTTATGAGAATCCCGGAATAAGGGGAACATGATCTCTGCCTCGACAAGACGTGCCAAGGAAACCGCTTCGCTAAACGCGCTGAGGTGGTACAATAAAAACAATTCGAGTAAAGGCTTGGTAGTGGTGTGACGTCACGCCACGAAATACGTCAGCAGATTGAACTTGTGTAAATGTTATTCTCTCTACGGTGGTATGTGGAATTTATTTTGCAGAGCCGGACACTATCCTGGTGTTCACAATCTTCTATAAATTATTCGGAGGAGGAACCCGCCTTGCAATGCCGAAGACAATATGCGCGCCGGACTCGTCGTCATTGAAGCCTGGTTCAGGGGCTACTGATGGAGTCCTGGACTAGGGGTGTCCGGATAGCCGAACTATCATCATCAGCCAGACTCCAAGACTATGAAGATACAAGATTGAAGACTTCGTCCCGTGTCCGGATGGGACTTTCCTTGGCGTGGAAGGCAAGCTTGGCGATACGGATATGTAGATCTCCTACCATTGTAACCGACTCTGTGTAACCCTAGCCCTCTCCGGTATCTATATAAACCGGATGGCTTTAGTCCATAGGACAAAGAACAATCATACCATAGGCTAGCTTCTAGGGTTTAGCCTCTTTGATCTCGTGGTAGATCTACTCTTGTAACACACATCATCAATATTAATCAAGCAAGACATAGGGTTTTACCTCCATCAAGAGGGCCCGAACCTGGGTAAAACATCGTGTCCCTTGTCTCCTGTTACCATCCGCCTAGACGCACAGTTCGGGACCCCCTACCCGAGATCCGCCGGTTTTGACACTGATAGTGGGTCATGAGGCTTGTTAGCGCGGCCATTGTTCTTGGTTTTTCCTGGCCGAGGTGTCTGGCGAGCCATTCGTCTCGGACGTTATGCTTAAAGGCTGCTAAGGCTTCGGCATCTGGACAGTCGACTATTTGGTTCTTTTTGGTGAGGAACCTGTTCCAGAATTTGCGTGCTGACTCTCCGGGCTGTTGAGTTATGTGACTTAAATCGTCTGCATCCGGAGGGCGGACATAAGTCCCCTGAAAATTTGCTCGAAACGCGTCCTCGAGCTCTTCCCAACTTCCAATGGTATTTTCTGGGAGGCTTTTGAGCCAATGCCGAGCTGGCCCTTTGAGCTTGAGGGGTAGATATTTTATGGCATGGAGATCGTCTCCTCTGGCCATATGTATGTGTAGGATATAATCCTTAATCCAGTCTCCGGGGTCTGTTGTTCCGTCATATGCCTCTATGTTTACGGGTTTGAATCCCGCTGGAAATTCATGATCCAGTACCTCATCGGTGAAACATAGTGGGTGTGCGGCGCCCCTGTATTTAGGTGTGCCGTTGTCTTCAAACACTCGGCGGGTTGTGTTGCTCCCTGGAGTCTTCTTTTTTGGCCCATAGATGGACCTGACCAAGCCATCATTTTTGCGAGGATCCTTATGTGGATCGTGTGCCGGATTGTGTGCGGCGCCGCTTGCCGCTCTTAGCCTGTCATCTGGTCGTCTATCCGGCCAGGCGGCCTCTTTCTTTTTTGACTGTGGGGGCTCTACGGCCTCCTTGTCAAATTCGGGCAACAACTTGCATTTCGGGTAGCTCTTTGCCTGGTGACTATCGCCGTATTTATCTGCGGTATTGAGTACTTTGCTCCATCTCATTCTGAGTGCGTCCTCCGCTGTTTTGAGCTTCCGGTTTTGCTTCTTCAAACTTCTTGCAGTGGTGATGAGCCTTTTATGAAGGTTCTTATGCTCCGGTGATGTGTCCGGCGTGAGGTCGTCTGGACTGTCGTTTTCGCCGGGGATGGGTTGCTTGTCCAATTCATCCTGTTCGGATGGTTGCTTGGTGGCATGTTCGTCGTCCACTGCTTCGCCCTGCTCTAAGGCTGGGTCAGTATGGGTGCCGTTGTTATCGAGGCGGGACTTCGGGCGGTGCTTGCGTCGCCGTTTTGGTTGTTTGTCGGGGGACTTGTCCTTCGCCACGTCCCGTTGTTCCTCGTTATCGCTTCCCTTTGGTGTATCCACCATGTATACGTTGTGAGTTGAGGTGGCTTTCCAGTGCCGAGTAAGCGCTGGTTCTTGGTCGTCTCTGGCATCGTCGTCCATACCGTCGATGTCTTCGGAGTCGAAGTCTAGCATGTTTGTTAGATCGTCGACAGTGGCTACTAAGTGGGTGGTGGGTGGGCCTTGAATTTCTTCGTCGTCCGCATCCCAACCGTCCTGGCCGCAATCCGGCCAGGTCTCTCCTGATAACGAGAGATACTTTAGCGAACTCAGGATGTCGCCGAAAGGTGAGTGTTGAAAGATGTCCGTAGTGGTGAACTCCATGATCGGCGCCCAATCGGATTCGATTGGAGGGGGCGCGGGAGGTTCGGAGTCTGGCGAGGAGTCCGGCACCTCGGAGTAACGAGCTTCACGAGGGACAAGGTCAGTATTCGGCTCCATCACCATAGAGGTTGCAGCCCCGAGGCGGTGTCTAGCCACCCGTCCTCGATCTGCGTAGCCGGCTCCGAATTGAGGGTCAGAGCGGACTCGTGTGCGGCCTCCAGGGCACTATCCGGCTGCAGAGCTAAATCACGCCCATCGTGACAGTGCAGCGTGCTCGACTGTGGCTCGAATCCATCGAAGATCAAGTCCCCGCGGATGTCAGTCGTGAAGTTCAAACTTCCAAATCTGACGTGACGGCCAGGGGCGTAGCTTTCGATCTGCTCCAGATGGCCAAGCGAATTGGCCCGCAGTGCAAAGCCGCCGAATACGGAGATTTGTCCGGGGAGAAAAGTCTCACCTTGGACCGCGTCGTTGTTGATGATCGAAGAAGCCATCGAGCCTATCGGTGACGACACAGAGGAACTCTCAATGAAAGCACCAATGTCGGTGTCAAAACCGGCGGATCTCGGGTAGGGGGTCCCGAACTGTGCGTCTAGGCGGATGGTAACAGGAGACTAGGGACACGATGTTTTACCCAGGTTCGGGCCCTCTTGATGGAGGTAAAACCCTACGTCCTTCTTGATTGATATTGATGATGTGGGTATTACAGGAGTAGATCTACCACGAGATCAAGGAGGCTAAACCCTAGAAGCTAGCCTATGGTATGATTGTTGTTCGTCCTATGGACTAAAGCCATCCGGTTTATATAGACACCGGAGAGGGCTAGGGTTACACAGAGTCGGTTACAATGGTAGGAGATCTACATATCCGTATTGCCAAGCTTGCCATCCACGCCAAGGAAAGTCCCATCCGGACACGGGACGAAGTCTTCAATCTTGTATCTTCATAGTCTTGGAGTCCGGCTGATGATGATAGTTCGGCTATCCGGACACCCCCTAGTCCAGGTGAGGGAGTCCTGGATTAGGGGGTGTCCGGATGGCCGAACTATCATCATCGGCCGGACTCCAAGACTATGAAGATACAAGATTGAAGACTTCGTCCCGTGTCCGTATGGGACTTTCCTTGGCGTGGAAGGCAAGCTTGGCGATACGGATATGTAGATCTCCTACCATTGTAACCGACTCTGTGTAACCCTAGCCCTCTCCGGTGTCTATATAAACCGGATGGCTTTAGTCCGTAGGACAAACAACAATCATACCATAGGCTAGCTTATAGGATTTAGCCTCTTTGATCTCGTGGTAGATCTACTCTTGTAACACACATCATCAATATTAATCAAGCAGGACGTAGGGTTTTACCTCCATCAAGAGGGCCCGAACCTGGGTAAAACATCGTGTCCCTTGTCTCCTGTTACCATCTGCCTAGACGCACAGTTCGGGACCCCCTACCCGAGATCCGCCGGTTTTCACGCCGACATTGGTGCTTTCATTGAGAGTTCCTCTGTGCCGTCGCAATCAGGAAGGATGCCTTTTCCCGTCTTTAAAGACGGCGCCGTCGTCAAGGGAGCTTTGGCCGCCGGCCAAACTATCCGGCTAGGTGGTTTTCTTATGACCGCCTGTTTGGCCACCGCTCCGACGATGACCTCTCAGGTCATCAAAAGCGATCTTCACGTCAGCTCGGAATTCGCCGAGCAGCTAGATCGGATTGAGCTCTCCTCCGTAAACGAGCTCTAGGATCGCATCGCCGCCCTGGGAGTCGCTACAGACTATGATCAGATTGGTCTTAAAACCGATCTGAGAGAAATTAACTCTCCCCAGGCTACCCACCATGTTGTTGTGGTAGAGGAACAATGCAGCGACTCTTCTTCTATGTAAAAAACCAGCTATGTCCGGATTCCCGATCCCTCCATGCCGGATTCCCGCGGAGGGACGAACGTCAATCAAATACTGAACCTAAAGTCAGGCATCGGACCAGATTTGTTGGAAGGCATCCAACAAACCAAGCTTCCAAATCCGGAAACTTCTTGGCCTTTGAGCCTCAGATCGGGCGGGGTTCCGAACTTAATTCCACCCGCCCACCAAAACATAAGCGATCTATCTCAGATACGGCAAGAGCCCGATGAAACAGTACATCATTACTGGGCCAGATTCCTCCTGGTTATGAACAGGATAAAGGACTGCCATGAAGAAAGCGCAATTTCAATTTTTTGCAACAATTGCACGGACAAGGGAATCATAAACGCCATAAGTCGTCGCGAAGTTACACGCTTCGCCGACCTAGCGACCATTGTACAAAAATACTGTGCAATGGAGAGCGCCTGGAAAACCGAAACCACACTATCAAAAGATAACGTATGCGGTGTTCATGGCATCCCGGAAGCTGCGAGACTACTTTCAAGAGTGTTCCATAATGGTGGCCTTCGAAGTACCTCTCAACGACATTATAAACAATCGCGATGCGACGGGCAGGATTGCAAAATGGGCCATTGAGCTCTTACCATTTGATATAACCTACAAACCACGGCGAGCTATCAAGTCGCAAGTTCTGGCTGACTTCATCACTAAATGGACCAAAGCCGAACTCCCTAAAGAGTACGGCGCATACTCCAATTGGATCATGCATTTCGACGGCTCCAAAATGTTGGCTGGCTTGGGGGCTGGCATCATCTTGACGTCCCCAACCGGAGACACAGTCCAATACGTGCTTCAAATAATGTACACGGACTCCAATAATGCAGTTGAATACGAGGCCCTTCTACATGGCCTCCGGATGGCAATCTCCATGGGTATTCAACGCCTAGAGGTGTGCGGGGATTCAAACCTCGCAATATCCCAAGTAAATGGAGACTTTGACGCCAAGGATCCGAAAATGGCAGCCTACCGTAACGCTGTCCTAAAAATGTCAGCCCGGTTCGGAGGACTCGAATTCCACCATGTAGCCCGGGATAATAACCAGGCAGCAGACGTGTTGGCAGACATCGGCGCAAAACATGACACCGTCCCTCCAAACATCTTCCTGGAGCGGCTCTTTAAGCCATCCGTATTATGGGAAGAGGAGTCCGGAAATAACAATCCGGAACCAACTGCATCACCTAACGCAGAACATTCTGACACAATCGGTGGCTCAGCCAATGAAATAACAGATTCAGCCCACGAAATACTGGCAGTAATTGCCCCGTGGACGGAACCATTCCTATCCTAGTTAATCAGGCAGGAACTTCCCGAAGACCAAAATGAGGCCCGCTGCATAGTTCGGCGATCTAAAGCCTACAAGGTCCATGAGGGAGAACTTTATAAGAAAAGCACAACCGGAGTCCTTCAAAGGTGTATCTCCAAAGAGGAAGGGAGAAATCTCCTGGCTGAAATTCACGCCGGACTCGGCGGGCACCACGCCGCCGCCCGGGCCCTTGTAGGCAAGGCCTTCCATATAGGATTTTATTGGCCGACCGCCCGGGCAGATGCTGAGGACTTAGTCCAACGATGCGTCGGTTGCCAGCTCTTTGCTAATCAAAGCCACATGCCACCCACCGCCCTCAAAACTATACCCATTACTTGGCCGTTCACGGTCTGGGGGCTTGACATGGTTGGACCCCTTAAAGGGGGAACCCACAAGCACAAATACTTATTGGTCATGGTGGACAAATTCACCAAATGGATAGAGGCCAAGCCGGTTAAAACGGCAGAATCCAGACCTGTGATAGACTTCATATCGGGGTAGTACACCGTTTTGGCGTCCCCCACAACATCATCACTGATAACGACACGAATTTCACGGCCGACGAGGTTAAACTCTGGTGCAAAAACATGGGCATCAAGCTCGACTACGCTTCAGTCTACCACCCTCAAACTAATGGTCAAGTGGAACGAGCAAATGGTCTAATCATGAGCGGCATCAAACCCAGATTAGTGAGGTCCCTCACGGAATCTAACACGCACTGGGTAGAGTAGCTCGACTCCGTACTCTGGGGGCTGCGGACCACGCCAAACCGCACAACCGGATTCACACCATTTTTTATGGTATATGGCGCTGAGGCAGTTTTGCCCTGCGATATAATTCATGACTCACCTCGCGTGCGCATGTATGAGGAAAGAGAAGCCGAGTTGGATCGGCAGGACAGTTTGGACGCTTTAGAGGAGGAGCGCGACGTGGCAAAATCCCGTTCCGCATTCTATCAACAACAGGCTCGAAGATATCAAAGCAGAGAAGTACGGGCCAAAACTTACAATGTTGGCGAGCTAGTTCTACGCCTGCCGGACAAGAAAAAGGACAAACTTAAGCCCAAATGGGAAGGTCCCTTCATCATCGACCAAGTCCTTACCGGCAGTGCATACCGTCTACGCAACGCATCTGACAACCGACTCGAGCCAAACCCATGGAACGCAGCCCGTCTCCGAAGATTTTACGCCTAGCGCCGGACTCAGGGTTCGTCTCCTTCCTCCGTCCACCTTTCATGTTTTTTCGCTGTCTTTGTTTTCCCTCCTTTTTCCTCCCTCTGTCAGTACAAACCTCTTGAGGGCTAATCTGCGCTTTGTTCGCACTCACTCGATGTGCTACTCGCACTCGTTATACCTGGGGGCTTCTTTAACAGAAGCTTATTTATATGGGCTTCATGCCCACCACATGTGCCACACTTCCGCATGTACCTTTTGATCACCATTATATGCATCGATATGACTTAAGTTTTGGCCAAGCCGGGTTGCCTGGCTCCTGTGCTTACCCCTACGTTCTCGATTGTTCGGCTAGGAGGTAAAGGGAGCACCTCTGCGATTCTTACTGCCGGGTCAGCCGGATGTGTACCTCAGACTGGGTGAAGCCGAAGGCTAGCGTTCTTAAGGGAATATTCGGTCGGTGACCTGAAAGATGATTTATTACTTACTTATTTATCTGCCCCCAGATGCTTTTTCTGCTATTTTCGCAGTCTGGACATGCACTTTAGGGCATGCCTCCCAGGGAAAGGAACCCTTAACGGAACTATTCTCCCTGGAAGATGTTTCTTACTAACCATGTAATATAACATAGCTAGTTGGGCACTTGTCTGATAAAGCAATTATGACCCCTACGCCTTGTCTCCATGCATGCCCCGGTTCTTTTATAACCGTAAGGGTAACCGTAAGGGTATTCGGACACACTCCGGACTGTTGGGTCCCGAGGTTGAAGCGAAAAGGTCCGCAAAGGCAAACGATCTATAATCCGGCTAGAAGGCATTTTACATGTCATTTTAAAATTACATCGTCAAACAGACTGATTGTACTCCTCTTCAATCCCATCTAACAGGCTGTCTAATTTACAGTCCTGTTGGGAATATTTCACGGCCAACTCTACTTGGTCGTACATCAAGCTCACAGGGATCTCCTTCCCATCTGGCCCCACAGGTCCGACCTCGGTCATGTGGTTTGGGTCAGCCTTCGGGTACCACGTCTTCACCATGGCCCAGGCCTCCCTGGCGCCTTGACGGCAGGCCGACATCTTCCACAGACGGAGACATCACGGTACTCCCTGAAGCTTCTCAGCAAGCCCTCCAAGGCCCTCAGGTAGGGAGACGGAAGGCCATAAGGCCTGAACTACGCCACTCATCGCCTGCCGAACACGTTCATGCAGTTGCAGCAGCTCGGGAAGAGGGTCTCCCGTGGAACCAGGCATCTCCTCCGCCGGACGACCCGTGAGCACACCTACAGACACATTTCTGTCAATCGACTTCCTCGCCGAACTCTTATTTTCAAAAGAGTTTGCTCAAGCACTTACTATAAATGCCGCGACAAAGCCGCCGATTCTCCTTTACGGAGTTAGACAGCTGGACCCGAACATCTTTTAGTTCTTCGCCCAGCTGGGTGTTGGCATCTTGGAGTTTGTTCCTCTCCTGCTGCACCCTCATAAGCACCCTCTCGTCGGCCTTCAACTGGCGCAGCAGCTGTTGCTTGTCCAGATCTAGTCCGGCACCCTCTGCAATATTATTGTCAGACTATACACACACGCCGCACTTCATAAATTACTTCTTTTTTCAAAATATGAATTACCAGAGGGGGTCTCCGTGGCTCCCCCGGCAGCGGCTAGTGCGGCCTCAAGTTGGGCCTTGCATTCTTGAAGCTCCTGAGACAGGTGGGTATTCTTCTCAGTAAGATCCTGCATAACAAATGATCCTTAAATCAGTTAGTTTAACTGTTTTAAGTCTCGGGGGCTACTGGCATATATAACTATTAAAATGCCTTACCCGTATGTCCTTTACATACTGCTCCGTGGCTCTGGTTAAACCATCTTGAGCAGCACGGAGGTGCGCGTCTCCCGCATTAAAGGCATTTAACGCCTCAGGGGAGAAACACGCGTCACGAAGAACTGTCCGACGGCGCCTGTGATTCATGGCGCTCTCCACCTCAGACCTGGTGGCGGACAACCTGTCGGCATCCTCCGTTAGAGGAGCATCCGGCTCGCGCCTTGTGCTCGCCTCCCCCTCCGGACCAGGTGTTGGAGCCTGGCTGGCGGAGGCTTGGTGGGCACCCTCTCCGGACTCAGTCCGGCGAGCGCTCTTTCTCCTGGAAGAATCATGAGCATTAATATGCCTCCCAGGAGTCTTTCCCTTAAAAGACAATGGTGCACCATACCTTTGCGGCGACGTTTCGATTCGCGCCGCACTCCTCTTCCGCCTGCTAGGCCGCACTGACCTCGTTTGATCAGTCGCCGCAGGCTTGGCTTCCCGCCGTAAAGGCACCTCCTGCCAAGCACTATTGGTACACGGTGGTCAGAAATAAGCATTAAAAAAGTAACGGTGTCAGGACTTCGGTCGTACTCACCTGGGAAGCCGGACATAAACCGGGGTAGTCAGCCGTAATGGTGGAACACCCCGCCAACCAAATCCACCTTTATGTCCGGATCCTCTTCGGAGGCCGGATCAAGGGATCTTCCCGGATCCTCGGGTTGTGGAGTTGGGCTTTCTATGCCCTCCACATCCCGACGCAGTTCCTGCGTCGAAATCATAAAGTAAGACACTTATCTTTGAAAGCACGGATCAGATATATAAGCGTCCGCTTACCCAGCTCCGAGGGTTATTCATGGAGAATCCATTCAATGGATTCGTGCGGAGGAAGTCCTCCTTCTCCCCCTTGTACATGCCGGACAGGATCTTCACCAGATCGGCGGCCGACCCCGGCCCCGTGCGGCCATGACGGGTGGCGTCATTCTCCCTGTTGAAATCCCACATGGGGTGGCCCCTATATTGGAGCGGCTGCACCCCTCGCATAATGCATGTGGCCATGACTCCAATCATGGTTAATCCGGAATGGGCTAGTAACCATATCCGGCTCATCAGATAGTGGACGCTCCTGTCATCTTCCTGTTGAGGGCTCCGTGGGCGCCAACTCAGGCGTTTCTTCAAAGGAGCATTGCTAAACTTCGGGAGGCCAATCCGGACTGGATCCGGCAGCGGGGCGTCTTCCATATAGAACCATTCCGAAGGCCAGTCTTCGGACGCCTTCTTCGGGGTTCCGGATAGATATCCGGTCCCGGCTATGCGCCATATTTCGGCTCCGCCCACTTGATATATCGACCCCTCGTGAGAACGGGGTACGAGGCAAAATAGCCTCTTCCACAGTGCAAAATGGGGCTCGACGCCCAAGAATAGCTCGCAAAGAGCTACAAAGCCCGCGATGTGCAAAATGGAGGCAGGCGTGAGGTGGTGAAGTTGGAGTCCATAAAACTCCAGGAGCCCCCGGAGAAACGGATGTATAGGAAATCCGAGTCCCCTTATTAAGTAGGGGACAAAGCATACCCGCTCTCCTTTGGAGGGATTGGGGACGCTCTCCGCCTGCTTCCCACCCTTGTAGGTGGCCAGTCCGGCTCGAACCGGAACCATAAAGGCCGGGGGAAGATATCCCTCTGCTTGGAGCGTCACTAACTCGCTATGCGGGACTGAGCATCTCCTCCAATCTCCTGGCTGAGGAGTGGGAGCGCGAGAAGAGGAGCCGCGTCAACTGTCCATGTTGGAATGGATTTTTGTCAGATGCGCCTCGATGAGTACTTGCGGAAGGAGGATGGTGTGATTTGGATCTGGATCCTCGCCTCTCTTATAGGCGGCTTATTCGCGCAGCTAGGGGGTAAAACGTAAGAATACCCTGGCTTTTCGCATTCGTACGACACGTGGAAGAAGGCCATTATTGGACGTAGAAGCCAAGGAGCGCAACATTTATGAAGCAACTGGACACTATCCGGCAAGCACATGAAGCATGAAGGAGAACCTGCCTTGCAAATGCCAAAGACAACATACATGCCGGACTCGTCGTCATTGAAGCCTGGTTCGGGGGCTACTGAGGGAGTCCTGGATTAGGGGGTGTCCGGATAGCCGAACTATCATCATCGGCCGGACTCCAAGACTATGAAGATACAAGATTGAAGACTTCGTCCCGTGTCCGGATGGGACTTTCCTTGGCGTGGAAGGCAAGCTTGGTGATACGGATATGTAGATCTCCTACCATTGTAACCGACTCTGTGTAACCCTAGCCCTCTCCGGTGTCTATATAAACCAGATGGCTTTAGTCCGTAGGACAAACAACAATCATACCATAGGCTAGCTTCTAGGGTTTAGCCTCTTTGATCTCGTGGTAGATCTACTCTTGTAACACACATCATCAATATCAATCAAGCAGGACGTAGGGTTTTACCTCCATCAAGAGGGCCCGAACCTGGGTAAAACATCGTGTCCCTTGTCTCTTGTTACCATCCGCCTAGACGCATAGTTCGGGACCCCTACTCGAGATCCACCGGTTTTGACACCGACACCAGGACTCCCTCACTCCCCAACACTCAACTCTCTCTCAGTGGATTTGGATCTGGTGGAAAGAAGATTTGAGTGGAAAGCAACTTGGGGAAGGCTAGAGATCAAGATTCATATGGTAGGATTGGAATATCTTGACCTCAACACAAGTGTAGGTGGTTCTATCTCAGAAAATGTAAGTTGGAAGTGTAGGCATGTTCTGATGGCTTTCTCCATGAATGAAGAGAGGGTGGAGGGGTATATATAGCCTCCACACAAAATCTAACCGTTACACACAACTTACCAATCTCGGTGCGACTGAAATGAGAAACTCGGTCAGACCGATTTAGCAAATCATATGACCGTTAGGGTTTTTGGTGGGACCAACATGCAACTCGGTAGGACCGATTGAAGGAAATATGCCCTAGAGGCAATAATAAATTTATTATTTATTTCCTTATTTCATGATAAATGTTTATTATTCATGCTAGAATTGTATTAACCGGAAACATAATACATGTGTGAATACATAGACAAACATAGTGTCACTAGTATGCCTCTACTTGACTAGCTCGTTAATCAAAGATGGTTAAGTTTCGTAACCATAGACATGAGTTGTCATTTGATTAACGGGATCACATCATTAGGAGAATGATGTGATTGACTTGACCCATTCCGTTAGCTTAGCACTTGATCGTTTAGTATGTTGTTATTGCTTTCTTCATGACTTATACATGTTCCTATAACTATGATATTATGCAACTCCCGTTTACCGGAGGAACACTTTGTGTGCTACCAAACTTCACAACGTAACTGGGTGATTATAAAAAGAGCTCTACAGGTATAATGTAGCTAATGAGTTTGTTACGGAAAGATGCATTACGTAATGAGTAAAGAGACTTGCCGGTAACGAGATTGAACTAGGTATTGAGATATCGACGATCGAATCTCGGGCAAGTAACATTCCGATGACAAAGGGAACAACGTATGTTGTTATGCGGTTTGACCGATAAAGATCTTCGTAGAATATATAGGAGCCAATATGAGCATCCAGGTTCCGCTATTAGTTATTGACCGTAGACATGTCTCGTTCATGTCTACATAGTTCTCGAACCCATAGGGTCCGCACGCTTAAAGTTAGATGACGGTTATATTATGAGTTTATGTGTTTTGATGTACCGAAGGAGTTTGGAGTCCCACATGAGATCGGAGACATGACGAGGAGTCTCGAAATGGTCGAGATGTAAAGATCGATATATTGGACGACTATATTCGGACTTCGAAAAGGTTCCGAGTTATTCGGGTATTTATCGGAGTACCAGAGAGTTACGGGAATTCGTTGGGGAGAAGTATTGGGCCTTATTGGGCCATACGGGAAAGAGAGAGGGGCTGCCTAGGGCAGGCCGCGCGCCCCCCAAGGCCTAGTCCGAATTGGACTAGGGGGAGGGGTTGCGCCCCCTCCTTCCTTCCCTTCTCTCTTCTCCTTCCTTCTCTCCTACTCCTACTAGGAAAGGAGGAGTCCTACTCCCGGTGGGAGTAGGACTCCCCCCTTGGCGCGCCCTCCTCCTTGGTCGGTCGCCTCACCCCTAGCTCCTTTATATACGGGGGCAGGGGGGCACCCCATAGACACAACAATTGACCCTTGAGATCTCTTAGCCGTGTGCGGTGCCTCCCTCCACCATAATCCACCTCGATAATATCGTAGCGATGCTTAGGCGAAGCCCCGCGTCAGTAGAACATCATCATCGTCACCACGCCGTCGTGTTGACGGAACTCTCCCTCAAAACTCGGCTGGATCGGAGTTCGAGGGACGTCATCAAGCTGAACGTGTGCTGAACTCGGAGGTGTCGTGCGTTCGGTACTTGATCGGTCGGATCGTGAAGACGTACGACTACATCAACCGCATTGTGCTAACACTTCCGCTTTCGGTCTACGAGGGTACGTGGACAACACTCTCCCCACTTGTTGCTATGCATCACCATGATCTTGCGTGTGCGTAGGATTTTTTTTGAAATTACTACATTCCCCAACACCGATATGGTTAGGGTTAGGGCATAATGTAATCTCGTTGAGACCGATTACACAAATTCGGTGAGACCGATTTTGGTAATAGGCTAACCAGAGAGTTGGTGAGGCAAACTCGGTGGGACCGATTCGCTCATCTCGGTGAGACCGAAACGTTACGAAAAGGAACCAGAGAGTTTGCATTGTAATCTCGGTACGACCGATTACACAAACTCATTGGGACCGATTTTGGTAATGGATACATACAGAGAGATTACAACCCCATCTCGGTGAGATCGAGATCCCTATCGGTGAGACCGATTTGCCTAGGGTTTGTGGCAGTGGTTATGACATCTGAATTCGGTGGCGCCAGATAGAAAGAATCGATGGGGCCGAGTTTGACTTTTGGTTTAGATCATAGGTGGATGTGACAAAGTAGGGCTTTGGATCATATCACTAAGAATTTTGAGGAAGAACCTCATTAAGCAACACCTCATCCCTCCTTGATAGTATTGGCTTTTCCTATAGACTCAATGCGATCTTGGATCACTAAAATAGAAAATGTAGAGTCTTGTGCTTTGAGCTTGAGCCAATCCTTTTGTCCTTGGTACTTTGAGGGATCCACTTCCTCTAGTCCATGCCACTCCATTGTTGAACTTATCTGAAACATACTAGGTAAAGGTATTAGTCCAAAAAGAGATATGTTGACATTAATTACCAAAATCACCCAGGGAGCACATGCGCTTTCAATCTCCCCCTTTTTGGTAATTGATGACAACATATATCAAAGCTTTAGATAAAGATATAGATAATAACAAGTAAAGCTTTGGAAAGACATGTGATTTGCATAGGCTCCCTCTACATGTATGCAATCATGTAAATATGGAATATAGGAGCATGTGAATGCATAAGCATGACAGAGAGGGCAATGTGTTACATGTATCTTGGCTATATGCATCAGAGCAAAAGATGTGAATATGGGAAATGTACCTTCATGCTCATGAGTCCTTCTTGCAAACAGTATGTCCTTCTTGTGGTCTTGAGTTGGCTTAGGATGGGATGAACCTGTGAAAACAAGGTTAGGTAACACAGATACACCTATTGGTCGGAGCAAACAAAAGAAACCACAAGAGTACCAAGACTGGGATGACATGTAGAGAATGAGTACGAAGTACTCCATTTGATATAGACATGTCCCCAAAGGTAAAGATGTGCAATGAATTCAAGAATTTTCTTCCCTTAGATGTATTGCTCCCCCTGAATCTAACATGGGATACTGGGAGAAGATAGGGAATCAGAAAATTAGAGCTCAAGGAAAAGAAACAGAGCAAATGCAGACAAATAAATATGAACATGTCTTTTCCCCTCTTAAAGACATGTGACTTCTCTCCTCTTGAATCACCAGGCATCTGGGGTCCTTGAAGATTACTCTCTCTCCTTGAGTATTCTCTCCCCCTATAGATATGATAAAGCTTTGATGTGAAACAGAAGGGAATCTAGATGAAGTTTTTTTTGAAAGGGGAAACAAATATGCATGAGACAAATGCAAGAGCACAGAAAAGAACACGAGAGAACCTCATCTAGAATTGGTCGGCGACAAAGTCACCTATGTTAGAGTATATTGACATAGGAGTCAAGTGAGTTCACTTGATCATAGGTCATACTCATCGTTTAAGCTCAAAATGGGGTTACATTTTTCGTTTAAACATTTTGATGTACTCACATCTTGTTGAGTTGCTTTGACTCATGACTTAGAGTAAAGCGTCTCTAAGATGGAATAACATACCTTGAGTGGTGGTGTTGATTATGATCATGTAGTTGAACTTAAGTGGGTTGCTCAAGGTTGATGTAGCTCATCAAGAGTTGGGAGCACCACTTGGAGTGGGAGTTCATCTACCTACATGGGTTAGTTTTCGCAAGGAAGAGCACTTGTGTATCCAATACAACAATCATAAAGCTCAAAATAGAATTTGTTAAAGGATATGTTGAAGGGTTCCGTGCTTCCTTGTCTTCAACCACCATTGTGTAGATACTTGGTGCTGTTGAGATTGCTCAAGATGTGAGTGAGTTGCAATCTGATAGATTTAGATTTATCCAAGTACCTACAAGGGTTAGATAACATGCAAGGGTGCAAATATATCCAAGACATAAGATTATCATCATAAGAGAAACATCAAGGATTAGTCATAGGCTCATGCCTTGCACGTATCCAAATGGAGTTCCTACTCCAAGTTTGAAGCATCAATGATGTTCAATTCACCTCTCAACCTGCAAAACACTTTCTCATCAAGTGGTTTAGTGAATATATATGCTAATTGCTTATCAATGTGAACATGCTTTAGATTAATGTCCCCTTTGGCAACATGATCTCGAATGAAATGATGACGAACTTCAATATGCTTAGTTCGAGAGTGTTGCACTGGATTGTGAGCAATCTTGATAGCACTTTCATTGTCACAAAGTAATGGAACATGTTTCACATATATCCCATAATCTTTAAGAGTTTGGGTCATCCAAAGTAATTGAGCACAACATGAACCAGCGGCAATGTATTCTGCTTCGGCGGTGGATAAGGATACCGAGTTTTGTTTCTTGGAATACCAAGACACAAGAGATCTACCAATAGATTGACAAGTACCCGAAGTGGACTTTCTATCAACCTTGTCTCCGGCATAGTCCGAGTCGGAGTAGCCAACAAGATCAAAAGATGCCCTCTTTGGATACCAAATACCAAAATTTGGTGTATGAATTAAGTATCTCACTATCCTTTTCACGGCCTTAAGATGACTTTCTTAGGAGCCACTTGATATCGAGCGCACATGCACACACTTAGCATAATATCGGGACGTGAAGCACATAGGTATAACAATGAACCAATCATAGAGCGATAAACCTTTTGATCAACCGGTTCACCATCTTTGGTCAAATCAAGATGTCCACTAGTAGGCATGGGTTTAGTCATACCTTTGCATTCTTGCATATTGAACTTCTTGAATAAGTCCTTGGTGTACTTCGTTTGAGAGACAAAGGTTCCTTCATTAGTTTGGTTGATTTGCAAACCAAGAAAGAATTTGAGTTCACTCATCATAGACATCTCAAACTTCTCCGACATTAGCTTTCCAAACTTCTCACTAAAATGAGGGTTAGTCGAACCAAATATAATATCATCGACATAAATTTGGCACGCAAATAGTTCTCCATTATCCCTTTTAGTAAAAAGAGTAGAATCAATTTTTCCAATTTCAAAGCCTTTTTCAATAAGGAACTTGGTCAAGCATTTATACCAAGCTCTAGGAGCTTGTTTAAGACCATAAAGAGCTTTGTTAAGTTTGTAAACATGATTGGGTTTCTTAGGATTGACAAAACCGGGAGGTTGCTTAACATAAACTTCCTCCTCTATTTCACCATTTAGAAAAGCACTTTCGATGTCCATTTGGTACAAGGTGATATCATGGTGATTAGCATAGGCAAGTAAGATATGAATGGACTCAAGTCTACCAACGGGGGCATATGTCTCACCATAGTCCATACCTTCGACTTGAGTGTAGCCTTGGGCGACGAGACGTTCTTTGTTGCGAACTACTTGTCCATCTTCATCTTGCTTGTTGTGAAACACCCATTTGGTACCGATGATGTTGTGGTTGTTGTCGGGCTTCTCAACCAATGTCCAAACTTGGTTTCTCTCAAAGTTGTGTAGCTTTTCATGCATGGCGTTTATCCAATCCAGATCTTCCAAAGCTTCTTCAACCTTCATAGGTTCAATGCTAGAGGTGAATGAATAGTGTTCACAAAAGTTAGCTAAACAAGTTTTAGAGCGAGTGATTCTCCCGGTTTCGATATCATTGTAGATTTGATCGACGGGATGGTCTCTGGCAACTCTTGCTCGAACTCGTGAAAGCCTTTGCTTGGATATTGGTGGAACATCTTCTTCATCTTGTTCTTCTTCTTGGCCTTCTTCATTGTTGGCGTTGTTGTTCTCTTGTCATGGTGGAGAAGGAGGTTGTTGATGTTCATCTTGGTGTACTTCCTCGTTTTCTTCATCTTGGTGTGTCCCACTTGTGGATGCTTCCGTATCAACTCTTGGTTCACCTTGTCGTGAGGTAGAAGCTTCCACTTGGACGGACGAGGTACTCTCCTTCACCTCCGTTGGACGAATCTTGCCAACAGACAAGTTTTGGGTTGCTTCTGAAGGATCTTTGTCTCCTACATCAATTGGCAATTGCTCTACTTGCGAGCCGTTAGATTCATCAAACTTCACATCTACCGTCTTGAGACTTAGGAGCAAATTTAGAACGACGGTAAGTGTGAGAGTTTATCCTTATCAAATATGGTTTTTGGCCATATTTGAAGTGAAGATCAAGAAGGTTTGGATGCTTATCAAGAAGGCCAAAAATTGTTGTAGACACGGTAAGTGTGAGAGTTTGAGCCATAAGCAAGTAGGAATCCCTCATGAGACTTAGGAGCAAATTTAGAACGACGATGCTTATCAAGAATGTAGCAGTTTGAAGTGGTTTTGAGCCATAAGCAAGTTAGAACGACGATAAGCATCAAACTTCACATCTACATTCTTGATAAGCATCCAAACCTTCTTGATCTTCACTTCAAACTGGTTTTTGGCCTTCCTAGCGAAGTTTTTAAAGATCTTTTGGACCTGCGATTTATCATCGAGAAAGAACACCCACGTAAATCTTGAAAAATCAAAACCTATAACTAGACCAAAAGAATTTCCACCGAGACTTTTGTAAGCGTTGGGACCAAAAAGATCCATGTGAAGTAGCTCGAGTGGCCTCCTTGTGGTCATGATGTTCTTCACGGGATGCCTTCCTCCAACCTGTTTCCCTGCTTGACAAGCGCTGCAAAGTCTATCCTTATCAAATATGACATCGTTAACACCAAGGATATGATTACCTTTAATAAGCTTGTCAAGATTTCGCATGCCCACATGACCTAATCATCTATGACATAACCAACCTTTGGAAGATTTAACAATGAAGCAAGTTCTAGGTTGAGCCTTTTTAGTGAAAACAACAATGTATAGATCACCTCTACGTATACCGGTAAAGACCATTTTATGATTATCCCTACGAAACAGTTGACAATCTACTTCAGTAAATAGGACATTGAAACCGAAATCAGCAAGCCTGGAAACTGAAAGTAAATTGTATCCAAGAGATTCAACGAGCATGACATTTTGTATGGAGCTATCATGTGATATGGACACCTTACCAAGGCCAACCACCTTACCCTTTGAGTTGTCACTGAAAGTGACAACTTTCGAGGATCGTCCTTTTCAGCAAGCTCATGAAACATATCTTTATCTTCGGTCATGTGATCGGTACATCCACTATCAAGAACCCATTCCTTTCCACCTGCCATATATCCCCGAAGATTTGCCATAAGACCAAAGTGTCTCATTGCATCATCAAGATCAAAGTCATCCTCATCATAGTATCCATGTTCAAAATCCTCGTGTGGTGGATCAATTACTAGAGAGGGTGATTCGTTAGAGTGAGTTTGACAATGATCTCCTTTATGAATTCTAGTAGCTTTGGAGATAATATCGCTAATGATTCCAACATCTCCTTTGGCACGCATAAAGTTTGTAAGTTCAAATAGACAGTCACCAAACATAGGATCATTGGAATTCATATTACTCAAGGCAATAGACTTATGGACTATTCATCTAGATTTTTCAAGGAATAATTCAGAAATCGTTCCTCAAGAAATTTCCATATAGTGTAGGCACACTCAAGAGTAGGCAAATTTCCAATCAAGTTTCTAGGCAAGCCTCTAGTAATAAGATTAACAGTTCTAGATTGCGAATCATGTCAATTGACTCATCAAGGGTAGGATGCATAGGATCAACATGAGGTGCACAAGGGCTAGCAATGTACTTGTTCAAATGATGTTGATTGAAAACCACAAGCATCTCATTTTTCCACTCATGAAAGTACTCTCCATCAAGTATAGGCACTCTATGTCTAAGACTCCCCAAAGTAGACTCATCCATCTTCCTCCAATGGTGTTTAAACCAAAGCAACTGAGACCAAAGCTCTGATACCAATTGAAAGGATCGAGAAGAGGTGTCTAGAGGGGGGTGATTAGACACCGTGTACCAAAAGTTACAGTTTTTAATTTCCTTAAATTGAAGTGGAGTTGGCACAAGTTTAACAATCACAGTACATATCAAGCAAGCATGCAAAGAGTATATGGGCAGCGGAATGTAGAGCATGCAACTTTGCAAAAATGTAAAGGGATGGGATTGGAGTGTGCAAATGCAATTTGAAGACATGGAGATTCTTGAGCCGTGGTTTCGATAGGTGGTGCTATCATACATCCACGTTGATGGAGACTTCAACCCATGAAGGGTAATGGCTGCGCGAGTCCACGGAGAGCTCCACCCACGAAGGGTCCACGAAGAAGCAACCTTGTCTATCCCACCATGGCCGTCGCCCACGAAGGACTTGCCTCACTAGGGGTAGATCTTCACGAAGTAGTCGATCTCCTTGCCCGTACAAACTCCTTGGTTCAACTCCACAATCTTGACGGAGGCTCCCAAGTGACACCTAGCCAATCTAGGAGACACCACTCTCCAAGAAGTAACAAATGGTGTGTTGATGATGAAATCCTTGCTCTTGTGCTTCAAATGATAGTCTCCCCAACACTCAACTCTCTCTCACTGGATTTGGATTTGGTGGAAAGAAGATTTCAGTGGAAAGCAACTTGGGGAAGGCTAGAGATCAAGATTCATATGATAGGATTGGAATATCTTGACCTCAACACAAGTGTAGGTGGTTCTATCTCAGAAAATGTAAGTTGGAAGTGTAGGCATGTTCTGATGGCTTTCTCCACGAATGAAGAGAGGGTGGAGGGGTATATATAGCCTCCACACAAAATCTAACCGTTACACACAACTTACCAATCTCGGTGGGACCGAAATGAGAAACTCGGTCAGACCAATTTAGCAAATCATATGACCGTTAGGGATTTTCGGTGGGACCGACATGCAACTCGGTAGGACCGATATGGTTAGGGTTAGGGCATAACGTAATCTTGGTGAGACCGATTACACAAACTCGGTGAGACCTATTTTGGTAATGGGCTAACCAGAGAGTTGGTCAGGCAAACTTGATGGGACCGATCCGCTCACATCGGTGAGACCGAAATCTTATGAAAAGGAACCAGAGAGTTTGCATTGTAATCTCGGTAGGACCGATTACACAAACTCGGTGGGACCGATTTTGGTAATGTATACATACAGAGAGATTACAACCCCATCTCGGTGAGACTGAGATCCCTATCAGTGAGACCGATTTGCCTAGGGTTTGTGGCAGTGGCTATGACATCTGAACTCGGTGGCGCCAGATAGAAAGAATCGGTGGGGCCGAGTTTGACTTTTGGTTTAGGTCATAGGTGGATGTGAGAAAGTAGTTGAGGGCTTTGGAGCATATCACTAAGCATTTTGAGCAAGAACCTCATTAAGCAACACCTCATCCCTCCTTGATAGTATTGGCTTTTCCTATAGACTCAATGTGATCTTGGATCACTAAAATAGAAAATGTTGAGTCTTGTGCTTTGAGCTTGAGACAGTCCTTTTGTCCTTAGTACTTTGAGGGATCCACTTCCTCTAGTCCATGCCACTCCATTGTTGAACTTATCTGAAACAAACTAGGTAAAGGTATTAGTCCAATAAGAGATATGTTGACATTAATTACCAAAATCACCCAGGGAGCACATGTGCTTTCAGATGCTCTTTCTGAAACGGTGATGGACTCTTCCAATCCTTCTTTCGGCTATCTCCCCCTCTTGTCCTGGGTTGGCTGGGTTGGCTGAGTCGATGGAGATCTGTCATCGTCATCATACTCCTCCTCGTCACCTCCTTCCTCGTCATCTTGTTCATCGGCTTGCTCCTCATCCTCTTCTTCCTCGTCATCTTCTCCCTTGTCCTCCTCAACAACGCGAGATGATAAGTCGGGATGGCTAGAGGAAGCTTCACCGACGTGGCTCGATGAAGTGAGGTACGCATCAACCCTCCATGAACAGGAACATGGACATCGGCCGCGCTAGTGCACCCAAGCATGCCCACTATCTTACAACAATGGGTCATGAACTACTACAATAACAAACAACCAAGAACATAATATGGATCAACTTTAGCATTACAATTAAACTATAACATGGCTAGGAGGCTCGATGTTACCTTCACCGTTTCCCTTAGCTTACTGTCAGATTCCATAGTCCCGGGGTCATAACCAAGCGCGTCCGAGCCATCAAAAATGCTTTTGTTAAGCTCTGAAGCTTGCAAATGTAAGCATCATTTGTAAGTTAGTGACACTGACTAAAGCAGTTTTCATCCAACCGCTGAGAGCTGATACGTCTTCGTCCTATCTATAATTTGTGATTGTTCCATGCCAATATTATACCACTTTTACATACTTTTGGCAACCATTTGTATGATTTATTGGACTAACCTATTGACCCAGTGCCCAGTGCAAGTTCCTATTTGTTGCACGTTTTTTGTTTTGCAGAATATCTATATCAAACAAAATCCAAATGCGATAAAAAATTACGGAGAATTATTTTGGAATATTTGTGATTTTTGGTAGGTAGAATCAATGCAAGCGAAGGCCCACAGCCCCCACGAGAAACATGGGCGCGCCAGGCAGCCCAGGTGCATGGTAGTGTAGCGTGGCCTCCTTGTAAGTTAGTTGGAGCTCTACTTCGGGCTCAAGGAAGCTTATATCCGGGGAAAATTTGTGTTAAAATCTCAGTGCAATCGGAGTTACGGATCTTCGGGAATATAAGAAACGATTTCTGGCCACAAAACAGGAACGCGAAACAAAAGATAACAGAGAGAGAGATCCAATCTCGGAGGTGCTCCCGCCCCTCCGCCGCCATGGAGGCCATGGACCAGAGGGGGAACTCTCCTCTCATCTAGAGGGAGGACAAGGAAGAAGAAGAAGAAGAAGGAGGGATCTTTCTCCCCCTCTCTCCCGGTGGCGCCGGAGCGCTGCCGGGGCAAGCGGCGCCACCGGGGCAAGGATCGTGACGGCGATCTACATCAACAGCCTTGCTACCGTCAACACCAACTTTCCCCCCTCTATGCAGCGGCTTAACACCTCTTTTCCCCGTTGTAATCTCTACTTAAACATGGTGCTCAACTCTATATATTATTTCCCAATGATATGTGTGGCTATCCTATGATGTTTGAGTAGATCCATTTTTTCCTATGGGTTGATAGATGATCGCGATTGGTATGAGTTGTATGTTTTATTTTGGTGCTTTCTTATGGTGCCCTCCGTGTCACGCAAACGTGAGGGATCCCTGCTGTATGGTGTTGCAATACATTTATGATTCTCTTATGGTGGGTGTGTGAGTGACAGAAGCACAGACCCGAGTAAGGGCGTTGTTGCTTATGGGAGTAAAGAGGACTTGATACTTAATGCTATGGTTGGGTTTTACCTTAATGATCTTTAGTAGTTGCGGATGCTTGCTAGAGTTCCAATCATAAGTGCATATGATCCAACTAGAGAAAGTATGTTAGCTCATGCCTCTCCCTCATATAAAATTGCAACAATGATCACCAGTTAGTTATCGATCACCTAGGGACAAATAACTTTCTTGTGTGACAAAAGCTATCTACTTTTATTATCTTGCATTTTATTTGTAGTTTTATTCTCACAGAATACATCTAATTTTATTCTTGTTCTAGGTAAAGCAAATGTTAAGTGTGCGTAGAGTTGTATCGGTGGTCAGTAGAACTTGAGGGAATATTGTTTTTACCTTTAGCTTCTCGTTAGGTTTGACACTCTTATTTATCAATAAAGGCTACAAACAGCCCTTTATACTTGTGCATTATCAAGACCTCAAAACAATAAAGAACACAACTTGCCACTTTGTTCATTAGGGGTGCATACTCCCTAAATCCACCTTTGAGCTCTCGGAGGCTGTCACGAAACGATTCATCTAGTGGTGCGATATTGGCTGACGTCCATTGTGGCCTTGAGCGCACACAGTACTTCAAATTCACACCATCATCATACCACTTCATGTGTTCATCGTATGCCTCCCAGCCAACCGCTCTCCTCTCCACGTCTTTACGATACCTCCTCTCATTTCATGCTTTCATGTGATCTGCGTGCTCGTGTCCTCAGTCTGCGATCGACTGACAATGCTGCCTACTCTTCCTGCAAAGCATAAGAAGCAATAAAACATAGAACATCATAAGGATATCAAACAGAACACAAATGCCCTCACCAATGTAGGTCAAAGCCACTGATGTCGTTGGGTTGTGCTGGTGGGGTATTTTGGAACATACCAAATTGTGAGGCCACATGTTGTGGTAAGTGTCACTCGATGGTGTACACACATATCATTGGCACAATGCACCACCAGACAAGCATGTTCTCAAAGCACATCACGTTGAGCCCAAACCCCCATTCTCGGTCGTGGTATGGCCACCAGTTAACCTACAAAAAGATTGGTAAGCAACCATGAAAGTGGCTACAAAACGACTGGTAAGCTCTTTGGTATACCTAGTAAGTTGTTAGGTTCTTGAGCTCATTGGTGAAGACCTTGTACAATGCACTGGCCTTGCCTGTGTAGACCTTGACCTTGTCCCAAGAGTACGCGACGGTCGGGTATCGAGCACTGTGCCTTCTTCTCCATAATCCTTCCATGGACATCGGGTATCTTTCTCTGGACGGCCCACTGGCAACCGCTCCCACATCTAGATAGAGAGGGCCCAGACAAATTCACACACACCGGAATTTTTCCGTCCTCTGCGTTGCGTCTTCTAGCTACAAACACCAATTGAAGCTTAGATGACACAAATTCAAAAAAATACATAAATCCATAATGAATATTGAGATATTTGCTCATCTAACGGTATAGGTACGCGAGGCGGCGCCCCCCCTTCCCGCTCTACCCTTCCTCCTAGTCGGCCAGGAAGTCGAGATACATCCATAGGGCATTATCCCCCGAGCAGTCTGGAAACACGACCTCTGTGAGAAATGAGAAGATACCACAAGTAGGCCCTCATGTACTGCTCACGGTCCACACATAGGCATCTTGCAGGCACATTGCCTAGTTGTTCTTAATCCACTTGAGTGGTACACCGGATGTTCGATTGTCCTTCATGGGGGGCAATCACCGATGAGGCCGATAACCCTCTCCTGCCAGTTGTTCCTCTCCACTCGGCCAGTGAGAGCCTGTCCCTGGATCGGTAGGGCCTTGATCATCCTGAAGCCCTCGAGGGTCACCATCATCTCACCATACAGGAGATGGAAACTATGCGTCTCGAGGCGCCACCGGTCGGCCAAAGCTGTGAGAGCTGAGTGGATGAGCTTCGGCGATGTACGCTTGAACTACAGCACGAAACCCAACAGCTTTGCTCTCCTGAAGTACGGCGTGTAGCGTTCGTCGTACTACATCTCAAAGGCCTTTGTGTGACCCCTCATCCGTAATGGCAGAAGCATCTATCCAAATGAAAACAAGAATAGTTACTAACTTTATTTCGCGAAGCCAAAATTTTGATGCAACAACTTTAGCATAGTTATTACCACTCCATTCCCCAAAAAACGGGCGCGATGACCGTTTTCAAACGCATGGTCCAGCATGGTGTACTTAGTGTCGATGGTGAGCTCAAGGGGGGACTCCTAAAACAATTGCAAATGAATCATGTCATATTCAACCAACTTGCATCATATCATATTCATCAATTGTAGATCACTGAACTAACATCAATCAATAAATATATCATATTCAACCATATGAACTAGTAAACACATGGTCAAGCATTGTAGATCATTCATTAACATTAATCAATAAAACAATATGCAAATGAATCATGTTAATCAAACTAAAAACTAGTAACTATATATATGAAAATGAATCATATTTAATCAAACTAAAAATCATATTGAATCAACGTATCATTTATCCATCATATATATAATCAATCGTATTTATCCATCATATCACATTAACCAATCATTTTCGACCACATCACCACATCAATAATATTCAATCATATTCAACCACATCAAACTATTGGGGATCGTTGCAGAAATTAAAAAAAATTCTACGCATCACCAAGATCAATCTATGGAGAGACTAGCAATGAGAGAGAGGGGAGTGCAGCTTCATACCCTTGAAGATCGCAAAATGGAAGCGTTGCAAGAACGCGGATGAAGGAGTCGTACTTGCAGCGACTCAGATCGCGGATGATTTAGATCTAAGCACCGAACAACGGCGCCTCCGCGTTCAACACACGTGCAGCACGGGGACGTCTCCTCCTTGATCCAACAAGGGGGAAGGAGAAGTTGGGGAAGAACTCCGGCAGCACGACGGCGTGGTGGTGGAGGAGCAGCGGTTCTCCGGCAGAGCTTCGCCAAGCTCAAACAGAGGAGGAGGGGGTGTTGGAGAGGGGGAGGGATGCGCCTTGGATGAGGTGATGTTGCCCTCCCTCCTCCCCTCCATTTATAGGGCGAAGGGGGAAGGGGGCCGGCCACTCTAGATGAGATCTAGAGGGGGGGGCGGCCAAGGGGGGGGGGCTTGCCCCCCAAGCCAAGGGAGCGCCCCCTTTAAGGTTTCCCCCAAACCCTAGGTGCATGGGCCCTAGGGGGGATGTCGCCCAGCCCACTTAGGGGCTGGTTCCCTTCCATATACAGCCCATAGGGCCCTCCGGGGCAGGTGGACCCCTGGAGCCCCTTCGGTGGTCCCGGTACAATACCGGCAAACCCCCGAATACTTCCGGTGACCATATGATGACTTCCCATATATAAATCTTCACCTCCGGACCATTCCGGAACTCCTCGTGACGTCCCAGATCTCATCCGGGACTCCGAACAACATTTAGTAACCACATACTATTTCCCATAACAACTCTAGCGTGACCGAACCTTAAGTGTGTGGACCCTATAGGTTCGGGAATCATGCAGACATGACCGAGACAGCTCTCCGGCCAATAACCAACAGCGGGATCTGGATACCTATGTTGGATCCCACATGTTCCACGATGATCACATCGGATGAACCACGATGTCGAGGATTCAAGCAATCCCGTATACAATTCCCTTTGTCAATCGGTATGTTACTTGCCCGAGATTCGATCGTCGGCATCCCAATACCTCGTTCAATCTCGTTACCGGCAAGTCACTTTACTCGTTCCGTAATGCATGATCCCGTGACCAACTACTTAGTCACATTGAGCTCATTATGATGATGCATTACCGAGTGGGCCCAGAGATACCTCTCCGTCATACGGAGTGACAAATCCCAGTCTCGATTCGTGCCAACCCAACAGACACTTTCAGAGATACCTGTAGTGCACCTTTATAGCCACCCAGTTACGTTGTGACGTTTGGTACACCCAAAGCATTCCTACGGTATCTGGGAGTTACACAATCTCATGGTCTAAGGAAAGGATACTTGACATTAGAAAAGCTTTAGCAAACGAACTACACGATCTTGTGCGATCCTTAGGATTGGGTCTTGTCCATCACATCATTCTCCTAATGATGTGATCCCGTTATCAGTGACATCCAATGTCCATAGTCAGGAAACCATGACTGTCGGTGTCAAAACCGACGGATCTCGGGTAGGGGGTCCCGAACTGTGCGTCTAGGCGGATGGTAACAGGAGACAAGGGACACGATGTTTTACCCAGGTTCGGGCCCTCTTGATGGAGGTAAAACCCTACGTCCTGCTTGATTGATATTGATATTGTAGATGTTTACAAGAGTGGATCTACCACGAGATCAAGGAGGCTAAACCCTAGAAGCTAGCCTATGGTATGATTGTAATGGTTGTTGTTGTCGTTGTCCTACGGACTAGAGCCATCCGGTTTATATAGACACCGGAGAGGGCTAGGGTTACATAGAGTCGGTTACAATGGTAGGAGATCTACGTATCCGTATCGCCAAGCTTGCCTTCCACGCCAAGGAAAGTCCCATCCGGACACGGGATGAAGTCTTCAATCTTGTATCTTCATAGTCTTGGAGTCCGGTCGATGATGATAGTCCGGCCGATGATAGTTCGGCTGATGATGGTAGTCCGGCTATCTGGACACCCCCTAATCCCGGGCTCCCTCAGTAGCCCCTGAACCAGGCTTCAATGACGATAAGTCCAGCGCGTATATTGCTTGGTATTGCAAGGCAGGTTCCTCCTCCGAATGATAGAAGATTGTGAACACGAGGATAGTGTCCAGCTCTGCAAAATAAATTCCACATTCCACCGTAGAGAGAATAATATATACACAAGTTCAATCTGCTGACTTTTTTTGTGGCATGACATCACGCCACTACCAAGCCATTACTTGAATCGTTTTTTACTCTACCACCTCAGCGCATTTAGCGAAGCGGTTTCCTTGGCACGTCTTGTCAAAGCAGAGATCGTGTTCCCCCTTAATCCGAGATTCTCATCAATACGGACGTGGGTAACCCAACCGCGCCATTGATGGTGACGCTTGGGGGATAAGCGAGTTTTACCAGGCCGGTGGGGGACGCGTAGACTTCGCCCGCCCATATAACGGATAAGGATTCACCTTTTCACCTACGCCTTCTTCCTCCTTTGCTTATCCATCTCCGCGCACTCGAGCTCCAGCGCCCAAGCCCGCACATCTCGTCTCAACCTTCCCCAGTTATGTCCGAAGCGGGAGGCAAGTGGATGACCTCCTCCGTTACGGAGGAGCACATCGAAAGACTGTGCAGCGCCAGCTACCTGTCCGGCGACATCGCGCACCGGCTGCCCGACGAGGGGCAGCTCATCCCCACCCCAGGCCCCATGAGAGGGTCGTTTTTCTCCCCCACTTCCTCTGCGGACTGGGTTTTCCACTTCACCCCTTTGTCCGGGGGCTCATGTTCTACTACGGCCTGGATTTCCATGATCTGGCGCCGAACTTCATCCTCAACATCTCGGCATTTATCGTTGTGTGCGAGGCCTTCCTCTGCATCCAGCCCCACTTCGGCTTGTGGCTCAAAACCTTCAATGTCAAGCCGAAGGTAGTGAAGGGCACTCAAGCGGAGTGCGGAGGCGCCATGTTGGGCAAGATGCCCAATGTCCTTTGGTTTGAAGGGGCCTTCGTGGAATCCGTCAAGGGGTGGCAATCGGGGTGGTTCTATATCACCGAGCCGCGCGACCCTAAGTGGGCGGCGGCCCCCGAGTTCAGATCTGGTATCCCCATGCAGCTCACCTCCTGGAAAGAGAAGGGCTTGCTGTGGGGTAGTTCGGAGGAGCTGACAGGACTCCAAGCCTGTATCCAGAAGCTGGTGAAGAAGCTCAGGCTGGTTAACGTGGTCCAAGTCATGCTCGTCCGCCGGATTCTCCCATGCCAAGAGCGGGCATTCAATCTGTGGGAGTTCAATCCGGAACAGCACCAGGCGCTGAGCGGGCTCTTCGACACGACATACGAAGGCGCCTGGAGGGTGCTGTTTAAGGGCGCCGAAGCCCCCGCATCCGCGACTGAAGATCGCGGATTTCGCTCGCAGCGCCAAGCCAACGAGGTAAGTGATTCTACCCCTTTACGGGACACTTGCTTTTCATAGTTTCCCTCTATGCGGGTTTTAATTTCCCCTTTTCCTTTGACAGGACTGGATGAGGAAGGCGGAGCAGATTATCTGCCCGGCTCCCATGCCAGAAAACCCAGTGGACGCCCATCTAGCGAGGCTGCTGGTTCCGGCACCGCACGTGGTGCCGGAGAAGAAGGCCAAGAAGGAGGCCACGGGTGCTCGAAAGAGTTCCCGTTTTCAGGTGTCCGACGACTCTGGGGCGGACTCCTCCCCTAAAAACGAGGAGGAGAAAGAGGACTCTCTCCCAGAGGAGGGAGAGAGGAAGAGGAAGGCTTCCCCAACAGGGGAGGCCGAAGGGTCCAAGAGGGGAAGGACTATTCCCCCGGACAGCTCCGCCAACATCAACGTTGGCGAGGAAGAATGGCCTTCAAGGGCCAGGCCTCCAGCGAGATCGTAAGTATCCGGATTCCTGAGTGATTTATAATTTCTTTTTCTGTGTCACATAGTGTCATTCTGATGCCGCATGCTGCCTGTAGTCCGGCCAATGATGATCTCCCCGCTTCATCGAGCGGGTCGTTGGCTCCGTCGGATGTAGATTCCATCCCGACCGCCTCCACCCCTCGCGACACCGAGGACACCGAGGTGGGATCCCAAGAAGGGACCCATCAGGGGGAGGCTCCGGAGGCGCCACAAGGCGTCCTCCCGGACTTTGCGCCGGACTCCATATCAGAACCCGCAGTGGTTCCGGAGTCCGGCCGGCGGCCCCTTCGCACGAAGGGCAAGACCGTGACGCCGGCGGCTTCCGTCCAACCGGAGGCGCCGGACAATTTGTTGGAGGCGCTGCAGAGTGCTTCCATCGAGGAAGAACACCGCACTATCATGAGTGCGGTGATTCAGAAGGTACAGCTTGCCAAGAGCGGGCTGACCGAAGCCTGCAGTAGCCTTCTATCAGGCTTTGAGGTAAGAAGTTAAAAATATGCAATGTAATACCGCATAGACAGTAGCCCCTGATGCTCGGTTCGGTGTTCGGAAAGAAAAGCCGGACTGAGGATCTGAAAAAAAAGAAGATATATGCAGGGTTGCTAAAAAATTATGTCAATATGGGTTGCAGGCTGCGCTGCTGACCTCTGCCGCACTGACTGCGGAGGTCGGTGCTTTGAAGCAGGAGCTCGAGCGGTCCGAGCAAGAGCTCGGCCACGCCAAGAAGCAGCTCCAGGACAAAGAAGGTGAGGAACACCACTTTGAACTTGTACCTTACAGAAAAGGATTTAGGTTGCAACAAAAAATAACAAGGATAACATGGGTACTGCAGGGGCCACGAACAAGGTGGCGACCCTGAAGGAGGCTGTGTCTGCGGCCGAACGCAATGCGGCCGCGGAACGGGCAGAGCGAGAAAAGCAGGAGGCGCGGGTGGCGGTGGTTCAGCAAGAGCTCCAGGCTCTCATGGAAAAGCATGAGAGTTTGGAGCGTGACTCAAAGACTCGAGAGTCCGAGCTTGCCTCGGTTCTCGAAAGTGCCAAGACTGCCAAGGCCGATGCCCATAAGTCCCTTCAGGAGATTGAGTTGGTGAGGAAGATAGCGGCGGGTAAGGCATTTTTCATGCAAAGCAAGCATGTGAATGTAAATTACGTGTTACTTACCCAAATTCGGAGCTCTCCAGGGGTGTTTGCAGATCTGCCTCGCAGCGTGTCTGATGCCGCCGCATTCTACCGAGCCGAGGAGGGGAGCTCAACGGAGAAGGTCTTCTGGTCTCAGTATGCTGAGGCCGGCCATCCGGTGCCCCCTAGCGACCAGCTGAAGCAGCTGGTCGAGCTCCACAAGGTGGCCGAGCAGGCCATGAAGGGCCTCATAGTCCGGCCGTGGCCTGGAGAGGCCATGCCTGGGAGCTACTTCGGTCTCATGCGACGGTTGGTGGATGCGTGCCCCTGGGTGGAGGTTATCAAGCGCTCCGCCTATATTGAAGGTGCTCGTCGGGCCCTTGCCCGTGCAAAGGTGCATTGGGGCAAGCTGGATGCGGAGAAGCTAATCACTGATGTGCCACCAGCGGGCAAGGAATATCGTACGCCCGAGATGTACTATAAGACTGTCCTGAAGGGTGCCCGCAAAATTGCGGATGAGTGCCCCAGGGATGTAATTATTGAGTAAATTCGCAATGTGTTATCCTGTGCGCTGAAAACTTTGTTCATATGCGCTAAGCAACGCTTGTTAATTTAAAATATTACCTTCTGCGCGGCCGTTTATTAAATCTGAGACATGGCAAGTCGTCGGCTTCAGCCCCCATGCCACGAGTGCTGGGGTGTTCGGGATAAACTTGAGCGCTCTTGTTCCCATTTTTGGGTCCATCTAGGGAGGCGCTCAACACAACGATCAAGGCAACCGGACTTATAGTGCTTGAACACTCTCACTTAGCCATAGAATTCTATAATTTTAAATTTCGGCAAAGCCCCTAGTATTCGGAAGACCGAATTCGGGGCGCTATCCACGCCTTCGTCGGACATTATCCGGAACTTCGCTCGAAGCGGCGTAGGTCTTTAAGGACCCGAAAGGACCTCTCGAACAGCGACCAGTCTCTCGCCTTATCATGACAGTCAGTTTTAGCTTTCTCCACTGAGGCGTTAACCCGGCTCAACCGGGGCGCAATCGCAGTGGTTCTCCCAGTGCTACCTTAGCCGATAGAACGGAACATAAGGTGCCAAACATGGGAGCCGGGCAAACCCAACTATTGACCCAAGACATGATTCGGAGCTGATTCATATAATGCTATAAGTTCGGGGTGCCGCACTTGTGAAAGTGTTCGGACTTTATCACACCATAATGCGGGGAACATAAGCCCCTGGTGTATTTGGCCATACCAAAATGTACGGATGCAACATGTCGTAAATGAACATATATATAAGGTAATGCAATTATGGGCAAAAAGTGCTGCATTTTATTCGAGAAGAGCTGCTATGAGTGTGGAATGATACAAATAGTGTGGAAAGCAAGGGATTGGACGAATTAAAGGCGTCTCCCTCCAGGGGTAGGCCGCGGAATGGTGTATTTAACAAATTTAATGCTCGTAATGGAGACCACCTGAGTGTTCGTCGCGGCCTTTGTCCCTCCCTGGCTGTTGCATCATGAGTTCGGCAGGTTCGCCGCCGGACAGAGTTCTGTAAAAAAAAGAGAAATAAAAGATAAAAAGAGTGACACACTTGGGAGCCCCTGGTGTGGTCGAACCGCACTCTGGGTCTGTTGTGGTTGTGCCTCTCCCCCTATGCCCATGGTATCTCCAGGGCGTAATTATGTACGCGGAGAGTTTGTCTTACAATTGTGCGAGGGCTGGGGTTGAGGCCGCATTGCTACGCGTGCTCGGAACGTGCCAGGTGGTCTTGGTTGATATTGCTCCGGGCGCGTTTGGCCGTGTCCGGTCGTTTAACGGCCGGACTCGAAAATTGCCTTAAAAGGCTGCTCTATACTTCTACCGCGAGAGCCGCTGTATGTTCCTCCGTTCGGAGGGAGCGTTCTGTGTTTCCATTGACCGTGATGACTCCACGAGGGCCTGACATCTTGAGCTTAAGGTATGCATAATGCGGCACCGCGTTGAATTTTGCGAACGCGGTTCGTCCGAGCAGAGCGTGATAGCCACTGCGGAACGGGACTATGTCGAAGATTAACTCCTCGCTTCGGAAATTATCCGGGGATCCGAAGACCACTTCCAGTGTGACTGAGCCTGTACAACTGGCCTCAACACCTGGTATGACGCCTTTGAAGGTTGTCTTTGTAGGTTTAATCCTTGAAGGGTCTATGCCCATCTTGCACACTGTATCCTGATAAAGCAGGTTCAGGCTACTGCCGCCGTCCATCAGGACTCTCGTGAGGTGAAATCCATCGACGATTGGGTCTAGAACCAATGCGGTGAATCCGCCATGGCGGATACTGGTCGGATGGTCTCTTCGATCGAAAGTGATCGGGCAAGAGGACCATGGGTTGAATTTTGGGGCGACTGGCTCCATCGCGTATACGTCTGTTAGTGCACGCTTCCGCTCCCTCTTGGGGATATGCGTTGCGTATATCATGTTTACCGTCCGAACTTGAGGGGGGAATCCCTTTTGTCCTCTGTTGTTCGGCGGCCGGGTCTCTTCCTCGTCATCGCTGTGTAGCCCCTTGTCATTGTTTTCGGTGATTAATTTGCCTGCCTGCTTGAATACCCAACAATCTCTGTTGGTGTGGTTAGCTGGCTTTTCGGGGGTTCCATGTATTTGACAAGAGCGGTCGAGTATTCGGTCCAAATGGGACGGGCCCGGAGTGGTTCTTTTGAATGGCTTCTTCCGTTGACCGGGCTTGGAGCCTCGGAATCCGGCGTTGACTGTCGTATCCTCATTGCTGTCGCCGTTAATGCGGCGTTTGTTTTTGTTTTGACGCGACCTGCCATTGCGGTCCTTGGTATCCGGACTGCAAGCGTTTTTGCTGAGGTTGCTGCTGCGAGCTAGCCAGCTATCCTCTCCCGCACAGAAGCGGGTCATGAGTGATGTGAGAGCTGCCATGGATTTCGGCTTTTCCTGTCCTAGGTGCCGGGCCAGCCACTCGTCGCGGATGTTATGTTTGAAGGCAGTGAGGGCCTCTGCATCCGGACAGTCGACGATTTGATTTTTCTTTGTTAAGAACCGTGTCCAGAATTGCCTGGCCGATTCGTCTGGCTGCTGGATTATGTGGCTTAGGTCATCTGCGTCCGGTGGTCGCACATACGTGCCCTGGAAGTTGTCGAGGAATGCGGCTTCCAGGTCTTCCCAGCATCCAATTGACTCTGCGGGCAGGCTGTTAAGCCAATGCCGAGCTGGTCCTTTAAGCTTGAGCGGGAGATATTTGATGGCGTGAAGATCGTCGCCGCGGGCCATATGTATGTGGAGGAGATAATCCTCAATCCAAACCGCGGGGTCTGTTGTGCCATCGTAGGATTCGATATTAACGGGTTAAAACCCTTCAGGGATTTGATGATCCATTACTTCGTCAGTGAAGCATAGTGGGTGTGCGGCGCCTCTGTATTGAGCAATATCGCGACGTAGCTCGAGAGAGCGTTGTCTGCTGTGTTCGTCCCGGCTGGAGTAGTTGTATCCGGCGCGACGATATTCGTCGTGGGTCCTGGGGCGCCCACGTGATCCATAGATAGATCTGGATTGTCTTGCCTTGTCCTCCAATATATCCCGCAAGTCCGGTGCGTTCCCCCGTGGCTTCATGCTTTTTGAGCGATGCCGGGGTACGGTTTTGGTGGAGGGCTTGCATGCCTCTCTGTCACGGCCACGAGGTGGTCGGTCTGTCGTATTGTGCGCTGGTGATGTAGGTTTGTACGCTTCCTCCTCTAGTCGGGGGAGCAACTTGCGTTTTGGGTAACTTTTGGAGGGGCGTTCGAGTTCATACTCTTCGGCCGCGAGGACCTCGGTCCATCTATCGGCCAGTAGGTCTTGATCAGCTTGAAGCTGTTGCTGCTTTTTCTTTAGGCTGTCTGCCGTGGCCATTAGCCTGCGTCTGAAATGCTCTTGTTCGACGGGATCCTCAGGCACGACGAATTCGTCGTCATCGAGGCTTGCCTCATCTCCGGAGGGAGGTAAGTAATTATCGTCCTCGACCTCTTCGTCTGCCGCCCTCTCGGGAGGGCTTGCTTCTACCTCCTCCTGCGCTGGATCGTGCTGGAGGGGGTTGTCTTCGACACTTTCTGGGGTGTTATTATCTCCTGTGCCGGAATCTCTATTCTTGCTGTGGCGGGATTTAGAGCGGCGCCGCTGATGCCGGCGCTTGGGCTGTTTCTTTAAGGAATCGGCCTCCGTAGCTTCTTCGCCGTCCCCATCTTTTGGGGTGTCCACCATATATATGTCGTATGACGAGGTGGTCTTCCAGTGTCCTGTAGGCACTGGTTCTTGATAGTCTCCGGCATCGTCGTCCATACCGTCGATGTCTTTGGAGTCATAGTCGAGTACGTCGGTTAGATCATCGATGGTGGCTACGAAGTGGGTGGTGGGTGGGCCCTGAATTTCTTCGTCGTCCGCATCCCAACCATCCTGGCCGTAGTTCGGCCAGGGCTCTCCGGATAGCGAGAGATGCTTCAGCGAATTTAAGATATCGCCGAAGGGTGAGTGCTGAAAGATGTCCGCAGTGGTGAATTCCATGATCGGCGCCCAGTCGGATTCGACCGGCAGGGGCGCAAGAGGTTCGGAGTCCGGCAGAGAGTCCGGCACCTCGGAGTCATGAGCTTTATGCGGGACAAGGTAAGTGTTCGGCTCCATCGCTGTAGAAGTTGCAGCTCCCGAGGTGGTGTCCAGCCATCCGTCCTTGATCTGAGCGATCGGCTCCGGACTATGGGTCGGAGCGGATTCATGTGCGGCCTCCAAGGTGCTGTCCAACGGCAGAGTTAGGTCGTGCCCATCGTGACAGTGCGGCACGCTCGGCTGTGGCTCAGATCCATCGAAGATCAAATCCCCGCGGATATCGGCCGTGAAGTTTAGGCTTCCAAACCTGACCTGACGGCCAGGGGCGTAGCTTTCGATCTGCTCCAGATGGCCAAGTGAGTTGGCCCGCAGTGCGAAGCCGCCGAATACGAAGATCTGTCCGGGGAGAAAAGTCTCACCCAGGACTGCGACGTTGTCGATTGAAGAGGCCATCAAGCCTATCGGTGACGACACAGAGGAACTCTCAATGAAAGCACCAATGTCGGTGTCAAAACCGGCGGATCTCGGGTAGGGGGTCCCGAACTGTGCGTCTAGGCGGATGGTAACAGGAGACAAGGGACACGATGTTTTACCCAGGTTCGGGCCCTCTTGATGGAGGTAAAACCCTACGTCCTGCTTGATTTATATTGATATTGTAGATGTTTACAAGAGTGGATCTACCACAAGATCAAGGAGGCTAAACCCTAGAAGCTAGCCTATGGTATGATTGTAATGGTTGTTGTTGTCATTGTCCTACGGACTAGAGCCATCCGGTTTATATAGACACCAGAGAGGGCTAGGGTTACATAGAGTCGGTTACAATGGTAGGAGATCTACGTATCCGTATCGCCAAGCTTGCCTTCCATGCCAAGGAAAGTCCCATCCAGACATGGGACGAAGTCTTCAATCTTGTATCTTCATAGTCTTGGAGTCCGGTCGATGATGATAGTCCGGCCGATGATAGTTCGGCTGATGATGGTAGTCCGGCTATCCAGACACCCCCTAATCCAGGACTCCCTCAATGACCATCTGTTGATCAACGAGCTAGTCAACTAGAGGCTCACTAGGGACATGTTGTGGTCTATGTATTCAGACATGTATTACGGTTTCCGGTCAATACAATTATAGCATGAAAAATAGACAATTATCATGAATAAGGAAATATAATAATAACCATTTTATTATTGCCTCTAGGGCATATTTCCAACAGTCTCCCACTTGCACTAGAGTCAATAATCTAGTTACATTGTGATGAATCGAACACCCATAGAGTTCTGGTGTTGATCATGTTTTGCTCGCGGAAGAGGTTTAGTCAATGGATCTGTGACATTTAGATCCATATGCACTTTACAAATATCTATGTCTCCATCTTGAACATTTTCACGAATGGAGTTGAAGCGACACTTGATGTGCATGGTCTTATTATGAAACTTGGGCTCCTTGGCAAGGGCAATAGCTCCAGTGTTGTCACAGAAGAGAGTCATCAGGCCCGACGCATTGGGAATAACTCCTAGGTCGGTAATGAACTCCTTCATCCAGATTGCTTCATGTGCTGCCTACGAGGCTGCCATGTTCTCCGCTTCACATGTAGATCCCGCCATGACGCTTTGCTTGCAACTGCACCAGCTTACTACCCCACCATTCAAAATATACATGTATCCGGTTTGTGACTTGGAGTCATCCAGATCTGTGTCGAAGCTAGCATCGACGTAACCCTTTACGATGAGCTCTTCGCCACCTCCATAAATGAGAAACATATCCTTAGTCCTTTTCAGGTACTTCAGGATATTCTTGACTGTTGTCCTGTGTTCCATGCCGGGATTACTTTGGTACCTCCCTACCAAACTTACGGCAAGGTTTACATCAGGTCTGGTACACAGCATGGCATACATAATAGACCCTATGGCTGAGGCATAGGGGATGACACTCATCTTTTCTCTATCTTCTGCCGTGGTCGGGCTTTGAGCTGAGCTCAATTTCACACCTTGCAATACAGGCAAGAACCCCTTCTTGGACTGATCCATATTGAACTTCTTCAATATCTTATCAAGGTATGTGCTTTGTGAAAGACCTATGAGACGTCTCGATCTATCTCTATAGATCTTGATGCCTAATATGTAAGCAGCTTCTCCAAGGTCCTTCATTGAAAAACACTTATTCAAGTAGGCCTTTATGCTTTCCAAAAGTTATATATCATTTCCCATCAATAGTATGTCATCCACATATAATATGAGAAATGCTACAGAGCTCCCACTCACTTTCTTGTAAACGCAAGCTTCTCCATAAGTCTGCATAAACCCAAATGCTTTGATCATTTCATCAAAGAGAATGTTTCAACTCCGAGATGCTTGCACCAGCCCATAGATGGAGCGCTGGAGCTTGCATACCTTGTTAGCATTCTTAGGGTCGACAAAACCTTCCGGCTGCATCATATACAATTCTTCCTTCAGGAAACTGTTAAGGAATGTCGTTTTGACGTCCATTTGCCATATTTCATAATCATAGAATGCGGCAATTGCTAACATGGTTCGGACGGACTTCAGCTTCGCTACGAGTGAGAAGGTCTCATCGTAGTCAACCCCTTGAACTTGTCGATAACCCTTAGCGACAAGCCGAGCTTTATAGATGGTGACATTACCATCCGCGTCCGTCTTCTTCTTAAAGATCCATTTATTTTCTATCGCTCGCCGATCATCGGGCAAGTCTATCAAAGTCCATATTGTGTTTTCATACATGGATCCTATCTCGGATTGCATGGCTTCAAGCTATTTGTTGGAATCTGGGCCCCCCATCGCTTCTTCATAGTTTGAAGGTTCACCGTTGTCTAACAACATGATTTCCAGGACAGGGTTGCCATACCATTCTGGTGTGGAACGTGTCCTTGTGGACCTATGAAGTTCAGTAGCAACTTGATCCGAAGTACCTTGATCATCATCATTAACTTCCTCTCTGGTCGGTGCAGGCACCACAGAAACATCTTCCTGAGCTGCGCTACTTTCCGGTTCAAGAGGAAATACTTCATCAAGTTCTACTTTCCTCCCACTTACTTATTTTGAGAGAAACTCTTTCTCTAGAAAGGACCCGTTCTTGGCAACAAAGATCTTGCCTTCGGATCTGAGGTAGAAGGTATACCCAATGGTTTCCTTAGGGCATCCTATGAAGATGCATTTTTCTGACTTGGGTTCGAGCTTTTCAGGTTGAAGTTTCTTGACATAAGCATCGCATCCCCAAACTTTTAGAAACGGCAGCTTAGGTTTCTTCCCAAACCATAATTCATACGGTTTCGTCTCAACGGATTTAGACGGTGCCCTATTTAAAGTGAATGTGGTTGTCTCTAAAGCATATCCCCAAAATGATAGTGGCAAATCGGTAAGAGACATCATAGATTGCACCATATCCAATAGAGTGCGATTACGATGTTCGGACACACCATTACGCTGAGGTGTTCCAGGCCGCATGAGTTGTGAAACAACTCCACATTTCCTTCAGTGCATACCAAATTCGTGACTCAAATATTCTCCCCCATGATCTGATCATAAGAAATTTATTTTTCTATCACGTTGATTCTCTACCTCACTCTGAAATTCCTTGAACTTTTCAAAGGTCTTAGACTTGTGTATCATTAAGTAGACATACCCATATCTACTTAAGTCATCAGTGAGGGTGAGAACATAACGATAGCCACCGCGAGCCTCGATGCTCATTGGACCGCACACATCAGTATGTATGATTTCCAACAAGTTGGTTGCTCGCTCCATTGTTCCGGAGAATGGAGTATTGGTCATCTTGCCCATGAGGCATGGTTCGCATGTGTCAAATGATTCATAATCAAGAGACTTCAAAAGTCCATCTGCATGGAGCTTCTTCATGCGTTTGACACCAATGTAACCAAGGCGGCAGTGCTACAAGTATGTGGGACTATCGTTATTAACCTTACATCTTTTGGTATTCACACTATGAATATGTGTAACATCATGTTCGAGATTCAATAAGAATAAACCATTGACCAGCGGGGCATGACCATAAAACATATCCCTCATATAAATAGAACAATCATTATTCTTGGATTTAAATGAGTAGCCATCTCGCATTAAACGAGATCCAGATACAATGTTCATGCTCAAAGCTGGCACTAACTAACAATTATTGAGGTTTAAAACTAATCTCGTAGGTAAATGTAGAGGTAGCGTGCCGACAGCAATCACATCGACCTTGGAACCATTCCCGATGCGCATCGTCACCTCGTCCTTCGCTAGTCTCTGCTTATTCGCAGCTCCTGTTTTGAGTTACAAATATGAGCAACTGCACCGGTATCAAATACCCAGGAGCTACTATGAGTACTGGTAAGGTACACATCAATAACATGTATATCACATATACCTTTGGTGTTGCCGGCCTTCTTGTCTGCTAAGTACTTGGGGCAGTTCCGCTTCCAGTGACCCTTTCCCTTGCAATAAAAGCACTCAATCTCAGGTTTGGGTCCATGCTTTGGCTTCTTCCCGGCAACTGGCTTACCGGATGCGACAACTCCCTTGCCGTCCTTCTTGAAGTTCTTCTTACCCTTGCCTTTCTTGAAACTAGTGGTTTTATTGACCATCAACACTTGATGTTCCTTTTTTATCTCCACCTCCGCTGATTTCAGCATTGAAAATACCTCAGGAATGGTTTTCATCATCCCCGGCATATTGAAATTCATCACAAAGCTCTTGTAGCTAGGTGGAAGCGACTGAAGGATTCTGTCAATGACCGCGTCATCCGGGAGATTAAATCCTAGCTGAGACAAGCAGTTGTGCAACCCAGACATTTTGAGTATGTGCTTGCTGACAGAACTATTCTCCTCCATCTTACAACTGTAGAACTTGTCGGAGACTTCATATCTCTTGACTCGGGCATGAGCTTGGAAAACCATTTTTAGCTCTTGGAACATCTCATATGCTCCGTGCTGCTCAAAACGCTTTTGGAGCCCCGATTCTAAGTTGTAAAGCATGCCACACTGAACTAGGGAGTAATCATCACTACGCGACTACCAGGCGTTCATAATGTCTTGAGTTGCTGGGAAAACAGGTGCTTCACACTACAAAAAAATACACTTCCGTGATGATACGTGTTTGTCACAGTAGGTCGCGTTTTTTGTCATGCATGTACATCCATGACAAATTTATGACAGAATCAAGATAGTCATACCTGTGCTGTCGTAGAAGTGTTCCATGACATTACCAAAATTATCATCACGGAAGTGTCCACTTCCATGACGATAAATCATGCATCACAGAAGTGCTATCGTCAAGAGTGACTGACACGTGGCATCCACCATAACGGAACGTCGTTAAGCTATCGGGTCGGGTTTTGGATCTGATAACCCATTAACAGCCCCGACCAATGGGGATTTTCCACGTGTAAAATCATCATTGGCTGGAGGAAACACGTGTCGGCTCACCATTGGGACAGATGTCATCCACTCATTGGACAGAAGGCGCCTATGATACGTCGACACGTGGCACGGCCCAACAGAGGCCCATTCCTATGAAAAGGCCGGCCCGTTTGACTTGGTCAAAAGGTGGGGGGCCGGCCCATGTAAAGTTTGTTAACGGCCTGTTCGCATATAGCCCATTTACAGCCCGCTAACCCAAGGCCAGCTACGCCCTATCCGAATTAGGCCCAGTAGCGTCATCTGGGCCACCCAATATGATTCCAGCCCGTTTTCACTTCTGGCCCATGTATGGCCCATGACGTCTTTCGGCCCATATGAGGCCCTATGTAACTCTTGGCCTATTAACGGCCCGTGGTGAAACTGGCCCGTAATGAACAGTGCATCACTTTACACCCATTAACAACCTGTGGTGAAACTGGCCCGTAATGAACAGTGTATAACTTTATACCCATTAAGGGTCCGTTATTACGGTGGGCCGTTTCCAGCCTATGTTATCTTTCGGCCTTCTCAGAGCCCATTTATTCTTGGGCTCATTTACAGCATTCGTTTACATACGGCCCGTTACTGTCATTTTCTGCTTATGGGCCAAATTCAGCCCATGGTTACAGTCGGCCTGTTTGTGGTCCGTTAACACATTGGGTCATTTTCATAGCGTCATGAAATACGACCTATTAACGATGGCCCGTTATGGTCGGCCCATGAACGGATGATTCCAACTCTAGTCCGTTTACGGCCACAATGCGGCCTGTTATTGGCCCATGTTTGGCCAATCGATCATACTGCCTGTATAAGGCCCATTGATGATACGGCCCGTAGAAGGCACATTGTTTGTACGGACCCTAGAAGGCCCATTGTTTTTACGGCCTGTAGAAGGCCCACTGTTTCTACGGCCCGTAGGAGGCCCAGTGTCACTATAGTAAATATTAGCCCATGGTTATTGTGGCCTAGTTTTAAAAAATAGGTTATTGCAGCCACTAGCAAACCGTGGAAAAAGAACTGCAATGACTACAAGCAAACAAATAAACAAGACAACAAGGAAATAAATAAGCAAGCAACTTATGCTAGGCTATCACAGCTATCACCCATATTACATCCACTGGGCATCAAAGTTTGCCACCAGTGCAAATAAACGCGCCGACAAAAGAATATACAAAACTGAGAGCACTTCAGAAGGCACTAGGCCTGGCCAGGTCGGGGCCCCCAAACAGCTGAAGAAGCTGAGTAGACCTCAGATGTGTCAACAATAGATGCATCAACACTAGATTTAAGGCATGATGGTGCACACAGCAGTCCTCTGACATCTTTATTGCATCTTTGACTTCAAGTCGGAGCTGAGCTGAAGCAAGCCTTTCCGCTTTAAGTTGAGACTGAAGAAGTCGAACTGATTGAGGCAGCGACTGCACAGAGGTTGTCTCACACCTGCTGGTGAGTAGCTTCAACTCACTGTCTTCATCAAGACAGGACCTTGGGGTCATCTCGCTGTCCTCAAGATGGTTTGGCTCACTATCTTCCCTAAAGTTCTGCCTGGCGTAAGAGATACGACTCTGAAAGAGAAACAAGGAGACACGTAACAAGTTTCACAATTATATAAGCAAATAAATGGATCTGTTCTGCATAAGGAACATGTTTTTACAACTACAATTTGAAACTAGTAGTTGTTGCAAACATCCAATCAGATGTAAACAGCAAAGCAAACAGCAGTGGAGGCAATGATGCCTATCCAAATCTATACTAGAACAAAGTTTGAAGGCTTGAGAAGGATGAACTTACATTACATGTTAACACGGGCTGGACAAAGCCCTTCTCCATGTTGATGGAAGGATAATTCAATAAATTCCCCAAAGAAAATTCTTTATAAGCGTTGCCATTATTCTACATTTTGCAAACAGTAAATATAGATCAAATAATATTGGAAGAAACAGAGGATAATGAAGCTCAGGCGGAGACTGATGATACACAATCAATACAATTAATTAAGTACAGCGTTACAAGGCAAAAGGGAGAGAGGTACTGACATGAGCAATGCAGAGCCCATTATTGTTTTGAGATCGTATGATCCTTTGAGCAAGGAGATTCATCTGAAATTAGTTTTCATACAAGAGAGAAGGTAAGGCACAAGCAAAAATTTAGGAGTTCAAATTTTGAATTGATATCATAGACAGTACCTGACGCTGGGCTCCCAGGAGTTCTAATAGGGGTTTGGCCACTAGAGTAGGGGTAAAGTATGGTACAGTTGGGCCTGTGTTTTCTGTGGCTACTGATCTATCTGATTTAACAGGTACCACTACCTTTTCCAAATACCTAGTTTGTACTCCTTGAGGATCTGCACTCACCCTCTTCCTTTTGGACATCTATCACGAAAGAACAACATTTGACTGGAAAAACATAGTGTGAAGACACATGGAATAGGTACAGAAAATGGATAGTTATGGCATATACTCATATATGATGCTTAAACTAAGCAGATGGTGTAACAAAGTAGAAGAAATGCAAGAGGTCAGATGCAAAATATGTGTGACCAATACAACTTTGCAAAGTTAGAGCAAGCACCTTGATGGGTGAATAAGATAGGCCATCCTCCTGTTGGAAATATGCCCTACACGCAATAATAAAAGGATTATTATTATATTTTCTTGTTCATGATAATTGTCTTTTATTCATGCTATAATTGTATTATCCGGAAACCGTAATACACGTGTGAATACTTAGACCACAACATGTCCCTAGTAAGCCTCTAATTGACTAGCTCGTTGATCAACAGATAGTCATGGTTTCCTGACTATGGACATTGGATGTCATTGATAACAGGATCACATCATTAGGAGAATGATGTGATGGACAAGACCCAATCCTAAGCATAGCACAAAGATTATGTAGTTTGTTTGCTAGAGCTTTTCCAATGTCAAGTATCTTTTCCTTAGACCATGAGATCGTGTAACTCCCGGATACCGTAGGAGTGCTTTGGGTGTACCAAACATCACAACGTAACTGGGTGACTATAAAGGTGCACTACAGGTATATCCGAAAGTGTCTGTTGGGTTGACACGGCTCGAGACTGGGATTTGTCACTCCGTATGATGGAGAGGTATCTCTGGGCCCACTCGGTAATGCATCATCATAATGAGCTCAAAGTGACCAAGTGTCTGGTCACGGGATCATGCATTACGGTACAAGTAAAGTGACTTGCCGACAACGAGATTGAACAAGGTATTGCGATACCGACGCTCGAATCTCGGGCAAGTAACGTACCGATTGACAAAGGGAATTGTATACGGGGTTGCTTGAATCCTCGACATCGTGGTTCATCCAATGAGATCATCGAGGAGTATGTGGGAGCCAGCATGGGTATCCAGACCCCGCTATTGGTTATTGACCGGAGAGCCGTCTCGGTCATGTCTACATGTCTCCCGAACCCGTAGGGTCTACACACTTAAGGTTCAGTGACACTAGGGTTGTATGAATATGAGTATGCAACAAACCGAAAGTTGTTCAGAGTCCCGGATGAGATCCTAGACGTCACGAGGAGTTCCGAAATGGTCCGGAGGTAAAGAATTATATATGGGAAGTCGAGTTTCGGCCATTGGGATAGTTTCGGGGGTCACTGGTATTGTACCGGGACCACCGGAAGGGTCCCCGGGGTCCACCGGGTGGGGCCACCCATCCCGGAGGGCCCCATGGGCTGAAGTGGGAGGGGAACCAGCCCCTGGTGGGCTGGTGCGCCCCCCTGGGCCCCTCTCTGCGCCTAGGGTTGGGAACCCTAGGGGAGGGGGCGCCTCCACTTGCCTTGGGGGGCACTCCACCCCCCTGACCGCCGCCCCCCCTTGGGAGATCCCATCTCCAGGGCCGGCACCCCCCTGGGGTCCCTATATAAAGAGGGGGGTGGGAGGGCAGCCGCACCCAACACCTGGCGCATACCTACCCCCCTTGCTACACCTCCTCCTCCCGTAGTCACTTGGTGAAGCCCTGCCGGAACCCTGCTGCATCCACCACCACGTCGTTGTGTTGCTGGATCTTCATCAACCTCTCCTTCCCCCTTGCTGGATCAAGAAGGAGGAGACGTCACGCTGACCGTACGTGTGTTGAACACGGAAGTGTCGTCCGTTCGGCGCTAGGATCTCCGGTGATTTGGATCACGACGAGTACGACTCCCTCAACCCCATTCTCTTGAACGCTTCCGCTCGCGATCTACAAGGGTATGTAGATGCACTCCTCTCTCTCATTGCTAGATGAACTCATAGATTGATCTTGGTGAACGTAGGAATTTTTTTTATTTTATGCAACGTTCCCCAACAGTGGCATCATGAGCTAGGTCTATGTGTAGTTCTCTATTGCACGAGTAGAACACAAATCTGTTGTGGGCGTAGATGTTGTCAACTTTCTTGCCACTACTAGTCTTATTTTGCTTCAGCGGTATTGTGGGATGAAGCGGCCCGGACCGACCTTACACGTACGCTTATGTGAGACAGGTTCCACCGACTGACATGCACTTGTTGCATAAGGTGGCTAGCGGGTGTCTGTCTCTCCCACTTTAGTTGGAGCGGATTCGATGAAAAGGGTCCTTATGAAGGGTAAATAGAAGTTGACAAATCATGTTGTGGTTATTCGTAGGTAAGAAAACGTTCTTTCTAGAACCCTATTGCAACCACGTAAAAGATGCAACAACAATTAGAGGACGTCTAACTTGTTTTTGCAGCAATTGCTTTGTGATGTGATATGGCCAAAAGTTGTGATGAATGATGAATGATATATTGTGATGTATGAGATCATGTTCTTGTAATAGGAATCACAACTTGCATGTCGATGAGTATGACAACCGGCAGGAGCCATAGGAGTTGTCTTAATTTTTTTATGACCTGTGTGTCAATGATTTAACGCCATGTAATCACTTTACTTTATTGCTAAACCGTTAGACATAGTAGTAGAAGTAATAGTTGGCGAGCAACTTCATGGAGACATGATGATGGAGATCATGATGATGGAGATCATGGTGTCATGCCGGTGACGAAGATGATCATGGAGCCCCGAAGATGGAGATCAAAGGAGCTATATGATATTGGCCATATCATGTCACTACTATATAATTGCATGTGATGTTTATTATGTTTATGCATTTTGTTTACATAGAACAACGGTAGTAAATAAGATGATCCCTTATAATAATTTCAAGAAAGTGTTCCCCCTAAGTGTGCGCCGTTGCTAAAGTTCGTCGTTTCGAAGCACCACGTGATGATCGGGTGTGATAGATTCTTACGTTCACATACAACGGGTGTAAGACAGTTTTACACATGCAAAAACACTTAGGGTTAACTTGACGAGGCTAGCATGTACAGACATGGCCTCAGAACACAGAGACCGAAAGGTCGAACATGAGTCGTATGGAAGATACGATCAACATGGAGATGTTCACCGATGATGACTAGTCCGTCTCACGTGATGATCGGACACGGCCTAGTCGACTCGGATCATGTAACACTTAGATGACTAGAGGGATGTCAAATCTGAGTGGGAGTTCATTAAATAATTTGATTAGATGAACTTAATTATCATGAACTTAGTCTAAAATGTTTGCAAAATATGCCTTGTAGATCAAATGGCCAACGCTCATGTCAACATGAACTTCAACGCGTTCCTAGAGAAAACCAAGCTGAAAGATGATGGCAGCAACTATTCGGACTGGGTCCGGAACCTGAGGATCATCCTCATAGCTGCCAAGAAAGCATATGTCCTAGAAGGACCGCTAGGTGAAGCACCCATCCCAGAGAACCAAGACGTTATGAACGCGTGGCAGTCACGTGCTGATGATTACTCCCTCGTTCAGTGTGGCATGCTTTACAGCTTAGAACCGGGGCTCCAAAAGCGTTCTGAGCAACACAGAGCATATGAGATGTTCGAGGAGCTGAAAATGGTTTTCCAAGCTCATGCCCAGGTCAAGAGATATGAAGTCTCCGACAAGTTCTATAGTTGTAAGATGGAGGAAAATAGTTCTGTCAGTGAGCACATACTCAAAATGTCTAGGTTGCACGACCGCCTGTCTCAGATGGACATTAACCTCCCGGACGAGGCGGTCATTGACAGAATCCTTTAGTCGCTCCCACCGAGCTACAAGAGCTTTGTGATGAACTACAATATGTAGGGTATGGTGAAAACTATTCCTGAAGTATTTTCAATGCTGAAGTCGGCAGAGGTAGAAATCAAGAAAGAACATCAAGTGTTGATGGTCAATAAAACCACCAAGTTCAAGAAGGGCAAGGGTAAGAAGAACTTCAAGAAGGACGGCAAAGATGTTGCCGCGCCCGGTAAGCCAATTACCAGGAAGAAGTCAAAGAATGGACCCAAGCCTGAGACTGGGTGCTTTTATTGCAAAGGGAAGGGTCACTGGAAGCGGAACTGCCCCAAATACTTAGCGGACAAGAAGGCCGGCAACACTAAAGGTATATTTGATATACATGTAATTGATGTGTACCTTACCAGTACTCGTAGTAACTCCTGGGTATTTGATACCGGTGCCGTTGCTCATATGTGTAACTCACAGCAGGAGCTGCGGAATAAATGGAGACTGGCGAAGGACGAGGTGACGATGCGCGTCGGGAATGGTTCCAAGGTCGATGTGATCGTCGTCGGCACGCTACCTCTAATTTACCTACGGGATTAGTTTTAAACCTCAATAATTGTTATTTAGTGCCAAGTTTGAGCATGAACATTGTATCTGGATCTCGTTTAATGCGAGATGGCTACTCATTTAAATCTGAGAATAATGGTTGTTCTATTTATATGAGAGATATGTTTTATGGTCAAGCCCCGATGGTCAATGGTTTATTTTTGATGAATCTCGAACGTAATGTTACACATATTCATAGTGTGAATACCAAAAGATGTAAAGTTGATAACGATAGTCCCACATACTTGTGGCACTGCCGCCTTGGTCACATTGGTGTCAAGCGCATGAAGAAGCTCCATGCCGATGGACTTTTAGAGTCTCTCGATTATGAATCATTTGACACATGCGAACCATGCCTCATGGGCAAAATGACCAAGACTCCGTTCTCCGGAACAATGGAGCGAGCAACCAACTTATTGGAAATCATACATACCGATGTGTGTGGTCCAATGAGCGTTGAGGCTCGCGGAGGATATCGTTATGTTCTCACTCTCACTGATGACTTTAGTAGATATGGGTATGTCAACTTGATGAAACAAAAGTCTGAGACCTTTGAAAAGTTCAAGGAATTTCAGAATGAGGTAGAGAATCAACGTGACCGAAAGATAAAGTTCCTATGATCAGATCATGGAGGAGAATACTTAAGTCACGAATTTGGTACACACTTAAGGAAATGTGGAATCATTTCACAACTCACACCGCCTGGAACACCTCAGTGTAACGGTGTGTCCGAACGTCGTAATCGCACTCTATTGGATATGGTGCGATCTATGATGTCTCTTACCGATTTACCGCTATCATTTTGGGGATACGCTCTAGAGACAGCTACATTCACTTTAAATAGGGCTCTGTCTAAATCCGTTGAGACGACACCGTACGAATTATGGTTTGGGAAGAAACCTAAGCTGTCGTTTCTAAAAGTTTGGGGATGCGATGCTTATGTCAAGAGACTTCAACCTGAAAAGCTCGAACCCAAGTCGGAAAAATGCGTCTTCATAGGATACCCTAAGGAAACCATTGGGTATACCTTCTACCTTAGATCCGAAGGCAAGATCTTTGTTGCCAAGAACGGATCCTTTCTGGAAAAAAGAGTTTCTCTCGAAAGGAGTAAGTGGGAGGAAAGTAGAATTCGATGAAGTACTACCTCTTGAACCGGAAAGTAGTGCAGCTCAGGAAAATGTTCCTGTGGTGCCTACACCGACACAAGAGGAAATTAATGATGATGATCAAGGTACTTCAGATCAAGTTTCTACTGAACTTTGTACGTCCACAAGGACACGTTCCACACCAGAGTGGTATGGCAACCCTGTCCTGGAAATCATGTTGTTAGACAACGGTGAACCTTCGAACTATGAAGAAGTGATGGCGGGCCCAGATTCCAACAAATGGCTTGAAGCCATGCAATCCAAGATAGAATCCATGTATGAAAACAAAGTATGGACTTTGACAGACTTGCCCGATGATCGGTGAGAGATAGAAAACAAATGGATCTTTAAGAAGAAGACGGATGCGGATGGCAATGTTACCATCTATAAAGCTCGACTTGTCACTAAGGGTTATCGGCAAGTTCAAGGGGTTGACTATGATGAGACTTTCTCTCCCGTAGCGAAGCTGAAGTCTGTCCGAACCATGTTAGCAATTGCCGCATACTATGATATGGCAGATGGACGTCAAAACGGCATTCCTTAACGGCTATCTTAAGGAAGAACTGTATATGATGCAGCTGGAGGGTTTTGTCGATCCTAAGAATGCTAGCAAGGTATGCAAGCTCCAGCGATCCATTTATGGGCTGGTGCAAGCATCTCGGAGTTGGAACATTCGCTTTGATGAGATGATCAAAGCGCTTGGGTTTATGCAGACTTATGGAGAAGCCTGCGTTTACAAGAAAGTGAGTGGGAGCTCTGTAGCATTTCTCATATTATATGTAGACGACATACTTTTGATGGGAAATAATATAGAACTTTTGGACAACATTAAGGCCTACTTGAATAAGTGTTTTTCAATGAAGGACCTTGGAGAAGCTGCTTACATGTTAGGCATCAAGTTCTATAGGGATAGATCGAGACGCCTCATAGGTCTTTCACAAAGCACATACCTTGATAAGATATTGAAGAAGTTCAAAATGGATCAGTCCAAGAAAGGGTTCTTGCCTGTATTCCAAGGTGTGAGATTGAGCTCGGCTCAATGCCCGACCACGGCAAAAGATAAAGAAGAGATGAGTGTCATCCCCTATGCCTCAGCCATAGGATCTATTATGTATGACATGCTGTGTACCAGACCTGATGTAAACCTTGCCGTAAGTATGGTAGGAAGGTACCAAAGTAATCCCGACAAGGAACACTGGACAGCGGTCAAGAATATCCTGAAGTACCTGAAAAGGACAAAGGACATGTTTCTCGTTTATGGAGGTGACGAAGAGCTCGTCGTAAAGGGTTACATCGATGCTAGCTTCGACACAGATCTGGATGACTCTAGGTCACAAACCGGATACATGTATATGTTGAATCGTGGAGCAGTAAGCTGGTGCAGTTGCAAGCAGAGCATCATGGCGGGATCTACATGTGAAGCGGAGTACATGGCAGCCTCAGAGGCAGCACATGAAGCAATATGGATGAAGGAGTTCATCACCGACCTAGGAGTCATACCCAATGCGTCGGGGCCAATCACTCTCTTCTGTGACAACACTGGAGCTATTGCCCTTGCCAAGGAGCCCAGGTTTCACAAGAAGACCAGGCACATCAAGCATCGTTTCAACTCCATCCGTGAAAATGTTCAAGATGGAGACATAGATATTTGCAAAGTACATACGGATCTGAATGTCGCAGATTCGTTGACTAAACCTCTTCCACGAGCAAAACATGATCAACACCAGAACTCTATGGGTGTTCGATTCATCACAATGTAACTAGATTATTGATTCTAGTGCAAGTAGGAGACCGTTGGAAATGTGCCCTAGAGGCAATAATAAAAGGATTATTATTATATTTCCTTGTTCATGATAATTGTCTTTTATTCATGCTATAATTGTATTATCCGGAAATCGTAATACACATGTGAATACTTAGACCACAACATGTCCCTAGTAAGCCTCTAGTTGACTAGCTCGTTGATCAACAGATAGTCATGGTTTCCTGACTATGGACATTGGATGTCATTGATAACGGGATCACATCATTAGGAGAATGATGTGATGGACAAGACCCAATCCTAAGCATAGCACAAAGATCGTGTAGTTCGTTTGCTAGAGCTTTTCCAATGTCAAGTACCTTTTCCTTAGACCATGAGATCGTGTAACTCCCGGATACCGTAGGAGTGCTTTGGGTGTACCAAACGTCACAACGTAACTGGGTGACTATAAAGGTGCACTACAGGTATCTCCGAAAGTGTCTGTTGGGTTGACACGAATCGAGACTGGGATTTGTCACTCCGTATGACGGAGAGGTATCTCTGGGCCCACTCAGTAATGCATCATCATAATGAGCTCAAAGTGACCAAGTGTCTGGTGACGGGATCATGCATTACGGTATGAGTAAAGTGACTTGCCGGTAACGAGATTGAACGAGGTATTGGGATACCGACGATCGAATCTCGGGCAAGTAACGTACCGATTGACAAAGGGAATTGTATACGGGGTTGCTTGAATCCTCGACATCATGGTTTATCCGATGAGATCATGAGGAGTATGTGGGAGCCAACATGGGTATCCAGATCCTGCTATTGGTTATTGACCGGAGAGCCATCTCGGTCATGTCTACATGTCTCCCGAACCCGTAGGGTCTACACACTTAAGGTTCGGTGATGCTAGGGTTGTATGAATATGAGTATGCAGCAAACCGAAAGTTGTTCGGAGTCCCGGATGAGATCTCGGACATCACGAGGAGTTCCGGAATGGTACGGAGGTAAAGAATTATATATGGGAAGTCGAGTTTCGGCCATTGGGATAGTTTCGGGGGTCACCGGTATTGTACCGGGACCACCGGAAGGGTCCCGGGGGTCCACCGGGTGGAGCCACCCATCCCGGAGGGCCCCATGGGCTGAAGTGGGAGGGGAACCAGCCCCTGGTGGGCTGGTGCGCCCCCCTGGGCCCCCCTCTTCGCCTAGGGTTGGGAACCCTAGGGGAGGGGGCGCCTCCACTTGCCTTGGGGGGAACTCCAAACCCCTGGCCGCCGCCCCCCCTTGGGAGATCCCATCTCCAGGGCCGGCGCCCCCCCTGGGGTCCCTATGTAAAGAGGGGGGGTGGAAGGACAGCCGCACCCAACACCTGGCGCCTCCCTACCCCCCTTGCTACACCTCCTCCTCCCGTAGTCGCTTGGCGAAGCCCTGCTGGAACCCTGCTGCATCCACCACCACGCCGTCGTGCTACTAGATCTTCATCAACCTCTCCTTCCCCCTTGCTGGATCAAGAAGGAGGAGACGTCACGCTGACCGTACGTGTGTTGAACGTGGAGGTGCCGTCCGTTCGGTGCTAGGATCTCCGGTGATTTGGATCACGATGAGTACGACTCCCTCAACCCTATTCTCTTGAACGCTTCCGCTCGCGATCTACAAGGGTATGTAGATGCACTCCTCTCTCTCGTTGCTAGATGAACTCATAGATTGATCTTGGTGAATGTAGGATTTTTTTTATTTTATGCAACGTTCCCCAACACCTCCACCATGCCAAGTTTGTTAGCCAGTGGATTGTTCCGCATTATTCCTCTCGTGCGCCCATTCTCATATTCATTTTGATAATGTTCAATATATGACATGCATGAAAACATAAAAACAAGTGAGATTTTCTTTGTAATGCAGAAGTGATTCTAATCCAATAATGCCTCCCTGTAAACCCCTTTGTGCTATCTCTGCAATATTTTTAAAAGATGCCATGCATGCTATAATTTGTTGTGTGCATTAATATAATGTGGCCTACTCCTCAAAATATGAGAGCTCCAGAAGTGATGACACTTCACAGATGATAGCTTCAACATATAGTAAAGAAGAACAAGTCGACCTGACCTGACAGATTCAAAATATACTAAGGGAGAACAACTCGACCTGACCAGTCGACCGCAAGAGAAGAGTATCATCTTAAAGAAGAGCAAGCAGATTGAAGATATTACAAGTGTCTCAATACAATGTCGGTTGGCCACCCATGATGAACCAGAGCGCACAGAGAAATACTATTCTTTCCGGTCTCTCCATATGTGGCTCACATGCATTTCAAAACTAAAGTAGGAACATTTAGCTAACCAATTAAACATCTCTCAGTTTTACTAATATCAGCAATAATATCAGATATGAATTTGTACAACTAAGCTTGTTTAGCTCGATGGGTGGAGCGGTGCTATTATGACACGAACCACGTAGGCTGATTGTGGTCATCATAAAATGGGTAAAACATAAGCATGATCAGTATAGTGTTGACCGTGGCAGTGGGATGGCAGATCTGAAGCTGCAAACCGCGCAAAGGGTAGTTAGCAACCAATGTTTGCTTTGAAATAACAACTAAGATTTGGTATCGACAAGAAAGTACGGTCAACAAGTGACAAAGAAATGCAATTATGCTGTCTCTCTATATGTCGCGACATGCATTTGGAAACTCGAGTGGGACCTTTATCTAACCAATTAAATGTGTCGATTAACTAATATCAGTATCATATCACAATAATATTTGAACAACTAAGCTTTCGAATTCTGAGTGTTGTGTTGTTTAGCTTGAAGGGTGGAGTAATGCTAGTACGACAGAAAGAACCTACGGAGATCATAGTAGAGTAGATAAAAGGGGAAAACCATAAGCATCAAGAGAAAATTAGGAAAGTGGAACTAGCTGGACCAGTGGGTGGTGCACATGCTTTTTGAAACAAATATAGGAACATTAGGTGACCAATTAAATGTTCTCTGTTTTAGTGATATGAGCATCATATCAGATTCGTATTTGAACACGTAAGCTTTGGGTTGAGGTCTTGAGGAGCAGTGCTAGCACGACACGAAGCACCTACGATGATGGTATTGAATATAAAGGGGGGAAACCATAAGCTTTATGAGTATAGTGCCTGTGCCATGGCGGATCTGAAGGTGCAAACCGGACAAAGCTACTTCGCAACCAATGTTTGCTTTCAACTAGCCAGTACGATTTAGTACGGACAAGAAAAGTACAGTAAACAAATTATGATCTATTTTTCGGGTAAGATCAATAACTTAAGCACATATGGAAGAGTACCACCTCTCTTGTGATGCCATGTAGGCCTATGCTGATACGTTGAGGGTGATGCGGGTGCGATGGCTGTCGGCGGTGGGGAAGAAGACTTTAGACGGCAGACGGCCGGGTCGGGGGATATATCCTGTTGCCGTGGACGAGGCGGTCGTAGGAGCGGCAACGGCAAGGTGGACGACGGCGCCGATGAAGCGAGAGGAGGCGATGAAAGGATCCTGGTCCAGCGCCGTGGATGAGAGACGTCCATCTCTTACAGTGGACGACGGGGTAGGGGTAGCGGCTCTGGCAAGGTAGAGCATGGGGTGGCGGACGAAGGAGGCTGGCCGCAGTGTGGAGGTTGTCGTGCTGCCGATGGTGTATTAATGGGGAAATGGAGGGGAGGGGGCGATCTCAAACTTTGGGACGCGCTTCTTTGAAATGGGGGAAAGTTACAAACTTATCCCCCGTTTAAAATTTCAGACATCGCGTCGGTTGGGGATAGGACGGTAATCTCGCATCTCCCAAATATTTGCTGGTAACTATTTCGGGCGAGGAGAGGGTGTTTTGCCGCCCACGGTTGGCGCCCATGATGTATGAACAGGGCTGACAGGTAGGGCGGTTGTGTCACGTCTGATGGAAGTTACACATTTGCCCCTATTTAAAATATTGGCCTACATCAATTTCGGACGAGGAGAGTTTGTTTTGCCGCCCACCGTGTATGAATGGGGAAATGGAGGAAGAGACACATGTCTTTCGGACGAGCTTGAATCAAATGTGTTTTGCCGCCCACGTTTGGCGCCCATCGTGTCTGAATGGGCTCAGAGGCCGTCGTGTCATGTCTGATTGAAGTTACTTGTCTACCTCTATCGACAGTAGTGTAAATCCGGTCGATAAGGATGTCAAGTGTCAGGGGTAGACAGTAATTTCCATCTCGCAAACACTTGCTTCGGGCAGCCCACAAATTATAGTGGGTGTTTAGCCGCTTCGTTCGAAACTTGGGACAATTAGCATTCACGTTTGCCCTGGGACCTGGCAAACTAAATTCAAATCCAGTTTGTATTCGATTACGAATATCCACAGATAATTATACATTTTGTTATTTGTTTCTTCAAAACCACAACAAAGATTTATTCCACCTTTATATATGATTATGATTTAGAAATGTCATGATCTTCGAATTCAGTAGGTTGGATACACTCTGATTCAAACAGTTATTTCATCCAATACAATATGCTCACACAAAAAACAGTTCACCTTATGTCAATCATACAAGTACTGAGGATTACCTCGCCTAAAAAATTCGGATCATTACAACACATGGACAACATGGCATTCCGGACAACATAGGGGGTCTTGCAACATAATCCATTCAGAGACATGACACAACATGCAAGTACAATAATCTAATGACAATTTCAACTGGTATCTAAAGAAGAACCGGGATTACCTTGGGCTTCAGATAGCAGAAACAGCAGGACCTCCTCCGTCTTCAAATGCAACATTCTTACTTCCTCCAATTCTTGGGTTGCTTGCATAATGCGTGCCGCTAATTCCGTAATTTCCAGCCTCAAGATAAAGATTACCTCATTCATGGCAGCCACACCATCTCTTTCTGCCTCTAGTAGAGCCTCAAGCACTATAATATTTGTGCTCAGACTGCTCTCCGGCGGTGTTGCCTCTGAACTGCTACCATCTAGTAACATGGATGGCACACTGCTTCCACAAATAGATTCTGGGGTTGTACATTGTGTCCTAGTGTGAACGGCATCCTAAAAGGTTTCCGCTGGACATAAGTAAGAGATAGTTATCGTATGATCCATGCAGTAAGCTTACATGGTAAACGACGGACGAATTGTTGCCGAGCATGGCAAACTATATTTAAATGGTTCGAAGAAGCATCAGCCAAAAAGAAATTAAAATGGTAAGATGAAAGTTGAAAGGGAGTGTACAACCGCTATATTTAAGTTGCCAAGGCATCTAAGCAGTTGAAATAATCTGAGAAAGCACTTAACAGTGTGGCCTCATATAAACTACGAAGACAGTCTTGTGATGAAGTTGAGAGGAAAAGTTAAGGACTCAAATGAAATAGGCATGCATTTATTTACGATAGTACAGCAGGCACCGCTAACATATTGGCCAACTCAGGTATAACGTAACAACAAACAAGCATTCGAATTAAGCAATACAGCAAAGCAGACAACTGAACTAATTGTAATTCGGTAGGATTACACATTGAGGGCACAAGCCAAGAAAGCAGCCCACTTGCATTACATTTAACATGTACTAAAATACACTGGCTTACCATATGTTGCTGTGAAGCCTAGCTGCTATTGCAATGTTCTTTGAAGATATCGTCAGCATCCTGTGGTTGCAAATCTAGTTGTTGTAGTTTATTCTGCACCATCTATTTAGGTAAAATTAATTTTAATCGCATGCACTGGTCCGAATTGATCATCAATGGTTCATCTAAACTAAGGAAAGAAGGGTGTGTGCATACACGACAATATATCTCCTTCCCTCTATTTTTATGCTTGTTCGAGGTGCCAGCACCAAAAGAACAAATATTTTGCTTGATGGGGTTGGCAGCTCCATAATTAATAGAAGCATCAAATTAGTCATGCAACTTGGGAAGATCACGAACACACAAACAAGTAATGAACAGAGGCTCGGAGCAGTGATGTAATAGCTAGCATCAGAAAATGTAGGGTAAAACGAACAAAAAGCAGCGGAACCACAAGGTAGTTTGCTGATGTGTAATTAAGCATAGAGAACATTAAGCAGTCTGATGGAACCAACAGGTGGCATCAGAACAAAACTAAAGCATATTAACTATATGTGCACTGGTATGTAATTTAACACATGTAACATGTTCACTGCCAGAAGTATGGCCCTATAGGTGCAAGCAGAATAACGCGTCTCATGAAAAACTGAATGATGCCCTGAAGAAATTCAAAGGTGCGGTGCTTATGCTAGGAAAGTGAACGTAGGCGCTGGCCGTTGGATAATAGTACCTGATTCTCGGCGGCGTATGGGTATCGTTCTCATACTTGATAGCTAAGGATCATTGTCGGTGTCAAAACCGGCGGATCTCGGGTAGGGGGTCCCGAACTGTGCGTCTAGGCGGATGGTAACAGGAGACAAGGGACACGATGTTTTTACCCAGGTTCGGGCCCTCTCGATGGAGGTAAAACCCTACTCCTGCTTGATTAATATTGATGATATGGGTGGTACAAGAGTTGATCTACCACGAGATCAGAGAGGCTAAACCCTAGAAGCTAGCCTATGGTATGATTGTTGTTCGTCCTACGGACTAAAACTCTCCGGTTTATATAGACACCGGAGAGGGCTAGGGTTACATAGAGTCGGTTACAATGGGAGGAGATCTTCATATCATATCGCCAAGCTTGCCTTCCATGCCAAGGAAAGTCCTATCCGGACACAGGACGAAGTCTTCAATCTTGTATCTTCATAGTCCGGGAGTCCGGCCAAAGGTCATAGTCCGGCCGTTCGGACACCCTCTAATCTAGGACTCCCACAGTAGCCCCTGAACCAGGCTTCAATGACGACGAGTCCGGCGCGCAAATTGTCTTCGGCATTGCAAGGCGGGTTCCTCCTCTGAATACTTCATAGAAGATGTTGAACACAAGGATAGTGTCCGGCTCTGCAAAATAAGTTCCACATACCACCGTAGAGAGAATAATATCCGCACAAATATAATCTGTTGACGTATTCCGCAGCGTGACATCACGCCACGGCCAAGCCTTTATTTGAATCATTTTACGGTTCCACCTTAGCGCGTTTAGCGAGGCAGATTCCTTGGCACGTCTTGTCAAAGCAGAGATCGTGTCCCCTTATTCCGGGATTCTCATCAATACGGGCATGGGTAACCCAACCGTGCCATTAATCGCGGCGCTTGGGAGATAAGCGAGTTTTATTAGGCTGGTGGGGGCTTATAGTTTCGGCCGCCCATATAAGGGGATAAGGATCCACCCTTCCCATTTACGCCTTCTTCCTCCTTTGCTTATCCATACCTGCACACTCGAGCTCCAACGCCCAAGTCCGCACTTCCCACCTCAACCCTTCTCCAATCATGTCCGGAGCGGGAGGTAGATTGATGGCCTCCTCTGTCACGGAGGGGCAAATCAAAAAGTTGAGGAAGGCCGGATACTTGTCTGACGACATCGCGCACCGGCTTCCAGATGAGGGGCAACTCATCCCCACCCCTAGGCCCCATGAGAGGGTTGTATTTCTCCCCCATTTCCTCCGCGGACTGGGCTTTCCTCTTCACCCGTTCGTCCGGGGGCTCATGTTCTACTACGGCCTAGATTTCCACGATCTGGCCCTGAACTTCATCCTCAACATCTCGGCGTTCATTGTCGTGTGTGAGGTTTTTCTCCGCATCCAGCCCCACTTCGGCTTATGGCTGATGACCTTCAATGTCAAGCCGAAGGTTGTGGGTGGCCGCCAAGCAGAGTGCGGAGGCGACATGGTGGGCAAGATAGCCAACGTTACATGGCTCGAGGGCGCCTTCGTAGAGACCATCAAAGGGTGGCGATCGGGGTGGTTCTATATCACCGAGCCGCGTGACCCTAAATGGGCAGCGGCCCCCGAATTCCGATCTGGCATCCCCACACGGCTCACATCTTGGAAAGAGACGGGCCTGTCATGGGGTAGTTCGACAGAGGTGACCGGACTTCAAACCTGCGTCAAGGATCTGATAGACAGGAAGGTCAAACTTGTCACCGTAGTCCAGGTCATGCTTTTCCGCCGGATCCTCCCGTGTCAACGACGGGCTTTCAATCTGTGGGAATTCGACCCAGTTCAGCACCAAACTTTGTCCAGATTCTTCGATACAATGCACGAAGATGCCTGGAAGGTGCTTTTCAAGAGCTCCGAGGCCCACCCTCCCATCACCGAGGATCGCGGATTCTGCGTGAAGCACCAATCCAATGCGGTAAGCTTAATTTTCCCATTACGGGGTTTTTGTTTTCCATAGTTTGACTCTATGCGGGATCTAAACTCCCATCCCTTTTAATAGGACTGGCAGAAGAAGGCCGGATAGATCAACTATTCGGCTCCTTTGCCCGAAGACCCAGCGGATGCTCGTTTGACCAAGCTGCTGGTTCCGGCACCCCACATGGTGCCGGAGAAGAAGGCCAAGAAGAAGGCCACGGGGACTCGAAAGATTTCCCGGCGCCTGGTGGTGTCGGATTCATCGCCCGACAACCCCGAAGCACCCTCCGCCTCTAAGGACGAGGAGGAGGAAGAAGAAGAAGCCTCTCCCCCTCCAACGAGGGGAGGAAAGAAAAGGAAGGCCGCCCCAACTGGGGAGGCCGGAGGGTCCAAGAAGGGGAGGACCCTTCTGCCGGACTACGCCTCCGATGCCGAAGATAGTGGGGAGGAATGGCCATCCAGGGTCAAGCCTCTGGCAAAATCGTAAGTGTCCGGATACCAGAATAACTTACAGCGTTCCTCTATTGTATGGTACCTTCTGACGCCGAATTCAATCATGCAGTCCGCCCAAGGCTCAGCTCGGCGATTCGTCGAGTGGCTCCCTGGATTCGTCGGACGTGAATAGTGCTTCACTTCCGACGGCCTCCTCCCCTCTCCCTAAGGACGACGCCGAGGTGGAGTCCCAAAAGGGACTAAACCAGGAGGAGGTGGTCCTGGAGGCGCCGCAAGGCGACCTCCCGGACTCCAGGCCCAAAGGGGGTAAAGCCCCAGAGGGATCTGAGTCCGGCCCTGGGGCGGACACTGCTCCGGAACCTTCAGTGGTTCCGGAGTCCGGCAGGCGGCGCCTTCGTAAGAAGGGCAAGCCTACAACGCCGGCGACCTACGTCCACCCGGAGGTGCCGGACAATTTGCTGGAGGTGCTTAACGGCGCCTCCATCGATGAGGAGCACCTCACTGTTATGAGTGCGGTGATTCAGAAGGTTCGGTCCGCCAAGAGCGGGCTGACCGAAGCTTGTACGAGCCTTCTAACAGGTTTTGAGGTAAGTTTTAAGATATGTAAGAATATGTACTGCATAGACAGTAGCCCCTGATGCTCAGTTTGGCGTTCGGAAAGAAAAGCCGAGCTGAGGATCTAAAAAGATATACGCAGGAGTCTAACATAAATATGTCAATATGGGAATGCAGGCTGCGCTGCTGACCTCTGCCGCACTGACGGCGGAGGTCAATGCATTGAAGGAAAGCCTCGAGTGGTCCGAGAATGAGCTCGGTCGTGCCAAGAAGCAGCTCGAGGACAAGGAGGGTATGTAATACCGTATGTAAATGTATATAGAAATACCTGGTTGCAAATAATGATAGGACCAACATGAATGTTGCAGGGGCCACGAACGAGGTGGAGACCCTGAAGGAAGCGATGTCCAACGCTGAAAATAGTGCGGCCTTGGAGCGCACCGAGCGAGAGAAGCAGGCGGCACGGGTGGCGGAGGTGCGGCAAGAGCTCCAGGCTCTCGTGGAGAAACACGAGAGTTTGGAGCGTGACTCGAAGACTCGAGAGTCTGAGCTCGCCTTGGCTCTTGAGAGTGCCAAAACCGCTAAGGCCGAAGCCCAGAAGGCCCTCCAGGAGATCGAGGCGATAAAGAAAATAGCGGCGGGTAAGGCATTCTTTATGCAAAGCAAGCATATAAAAGTGAATTATCTGTTACTTACCCGAATCCGGAGCTCTCCAGGAGCGTTCGCCGATCTGCCCTGTAGTGTGTCTGATGCTGCCGCATTCTACCGAGCCGAGGAGGGGAGCTCGACGGAAAAGGTGTTCTGGTCTCAATATGCTGAGGCCGGACATCCGGTGCCCCTGAGCGACCAGCTGAAGCAGCTGGTCGAGCTCCACAAGGTGGCCGAACAGGCCATGAAGGGCCTCATAGTTCGGCTGTGGCCTACAGAAGCCATGCCTGGGAGCTACTTCGGTCTAGTGCGGCAGCTGGTGGACGCGTGTCCATGGATTGAAGTCATCAAGCGCTCCGTCTGTATTGAAGGTGCCCGTCGGGCCCTTGCCCGTGCTAAAGTGCACTGGGGCAAGATGGACGCAGAGAAGCTTGTGACGGACGCGCCACCGCTGGGCAAGGAGTATCGCAAGCCCGAGATGTATTATAAGGGCGTCCTAAAGGGTGCCCACCTTATAGCGGGTGAATGCTCCAAAGATGTATTTTTTTAGTAGACTCGCATCTGTTATCCTGTACGCTAAAAACTTTGTTCATATGCGTTCAGCAACGCTTGTTAATTTAAAATATTACCTTCTGTGCGGCCGTTTGTCAAATCTGAGAGATGCAAGTCGTCGGCTTCTACCCCCATGCCACGAGTGCTGGGGTGTTCGGGATAAACCTAAGCGCTCTTGTTCCCATTCTTGGGTCCATCTAGGGAGGCGCTCAGCACAACGAACAAGGCCATCAGATTTATAATGCTTTATCACTCTCACTTAGCCATAGAATTCTATAATTTTAAATTTCGGCGAAGCCCCTAGTATTCGGAAGACCGAGTTCGGGGCGCTATCCACGCCTAGGCCGGATAAATCCGGCTCCTCGCTCTAAGCGGCATAAGTCTTTAGGGACTCGAAAAATCTCGCGAACAGCGACCGGTCTCTCACACTATCATGACGGTCAGTTTTAGCTTTCTCTATTGAGGTGTTAACCCAGCTCAACTGGGGCACAATTGCAGTAGTTCTCCCAGCGCTACCTTAGCCAACATTGCGGAACATAAGGTACCAAAACATGGGAGCCGGGCAAACCCAACTATTGACCCAAGACATGATTTGGAGCCGATGCATATAGTGCTATAAGTTCGGGGTGCCGCACTCATGAGAGTGTTCGGTCTTCTCACACCGTGTTATGGGGTGCTTAAGCCCCTGGTGTATTGGCCGTACCAAAGTGTACGGTTGCATAATGTCATGACTGAACATATTTGTATAAAAATAGATGAATACAATAATAGATAAGAGCTATGTATTGTTTATTAAAAAGGGATGCTATGAAAGCAGAACGATACAAATAGTGCGATAAGCAAGAGATGGGATTATTTGACATGTCCCCCTCCAGGGGCAAGCTGCGGGACTTGAAGTAAAACAGGTATTTAGCTCGTTATAGAGACCACCTGGACATTTGACGTGGCTTGTTCTCTCCCTGGATGTTGCATCGTGTGTTCGGCTAGTGTATTGCCGGACAGGCCTTCCGAATAGTTGGGTCCTGAAAGTATATAAAAAAAGGAAACGTCAGAATAGGAAGCCCCTTAGTGCGGTTGAGCCGCATTCTGGGCGTGCCATAGTTGTGCCCCTCCCCTTATGCCCATGGTATTTCCAAAGCGTAATTATGTACGCGTGGTACCGATATCACCATCTTGCGAGGGCTGGGGTTGGGGCCGCACTGCTATGCTTGCTCGGAACATGCCAGCCGGTTTTGTTGTAGGTTACTTCGGGCGCGCTTGACATTGTCCGGACGGTTAACACCCAGATTGGAGAATTTCCTTGAGAGGCTACTCTGTACTTCCGCCGCTAGGGCCGCTGTGTGCTCCTCCGTTTGGAGAGAGCGTTCGGTGTTATCATTTACCGTAATGACTCCGCGAGGACCTGGCATCTTGAGCTTGAGATATACATAGTGCGGCACCGCATTGAATTTTGCGAATGTGGTTCGTCCGAGCAGGGCGTGATAGCCACTGCGGAATGGGACTATGTCGAAGATTAACTCTTCGCTTCGGAAATTATCCGGGGATCCGAAGACCACTTCGAGTGTAACCGAGCCTGTACAGCTGGCTTCTACACCTGGTATGACGCCTTTGAAGGTTGTCTTTGTGGGTTTAATCCTTGAGGGATCTATACCCATTTTTGCATTGTATCCTGATAAAGCAGGTTCAGGCTGCTGCCGCCGTCCATGAGGACTCTAGTGAGGTGAAATCCGTCAATGATTGGGTCTAGGACCAATGCGGCGAATCCGCCGTGACAAATGCTAGTGGGGTGGTCCCTTCGATCAAAACTGATCGAGCAGGAGTACCATGGGTTGAACTTTGGGGCGACTGGCTCCAACGCATAGACGTCCTTGAGAGCACGCTTCCGCTCCCTTTTGGGGACATGGGTTGCGTATATCATGTTCACCGTCCGCACTTGCGGGGGGAAGCCCTTCTATCCTCTGTTGTTCGGCGGCCGGGGCTCCTCCTCGTCATCGCTACGCAGCCCCTTGTCTCTGGTTTTGGCACTTAACTTGTCTGCCTGCTTGAACACCCAACAATCCCTGTTGGTGTGGTTGGCTGGTTGTTCGGGGGTGCCGTGTATCTGGCAAGAGCGATCGAGTATCCGGTCTAAACTGGATGGGCCCGGAGGGTTTCTTTTGAATGGCTTCTTCCGCTGACCGGGTTTAGAGCCTCTGAATCCGGCATTAACTGTCGTATCCTCAGTATTGTCGCTGTTAATGTGGCGCTTGTGCTTGTTGCGACGTGACCTGCCATTGTTGTCTTGGTATCCGAATTGCCAGGGCTCTTGGTTATGTTATTGCTACGAGCTAGCCAGCTGTCTTCTCCCACGCAAAAGCGGGTCATGAGTGTCGTGAGGGCTGCCATGGATTTCGGCTTTTCCTGTCCTAGGTGCCGAGTGAGCCATTCGTCTCGGATGTTGTGCCTGAAAGCTGCAAGGGCCTCGGCGTCCGGACAGTCGACTATTTGATTTTTCTTGGTTAGGAACCGTGTCCAGAATTGTCTGGCCGATTCCTCTGGCTGCTGGATTATGTGGCTTAGGTCATCCGCATCTGGTGGTCGCACATAAGTGCCCTGGAAGTTGTCAAGGAATGCGGATTCCAGGCCCTCCCAGCAACTAATTGACTCTGCTGGCAGGCTGTTAAGCCAATGCCGAGCTGGTCCTTTAAGCTTGAGCGGGAGGTATTTGATGGCGTGTAGATCATCACCACGGGCCATGTGGATATGAAGGAGATAATCCTCGATCCATACCGCGGGATCTGTTGTGCCATCGTATGATTCGATGTTTACGGGTTTAAAACCCTCGGGGATTTGATGATCCATTACTTCGTCTGTGAAGCATAGTGGGTGTGCGGCGCCCCTGTACTGGGCTATATCGTGACGCAGCTCGGATGAGCTTTGTCTGTTGTATTCGGCCTGGCCGTATTTATCATATCCGGCGTGACGGTTATCGTCACGTGATGTGGGGCGCCCACGCGATCCGTAGATCGATCTTGTTTGCCTTGCCTTATCCTCCAATATGTCGCGTAGGTCTGTTGCATTTCCCCATGCTCTGGTATTCTTGGAGCGGCGCCGGGGGTGCGGTTTGGTTTGAGGGCCGAAAGGCCTCTCTGTCGCGGCCACGGGGTAGCTGATCGGGCGCATCGTACGCTGGTGATGTAGGTTTGGTTGCTTCCTCATCTAGTTGGGGTAGCAGCCTGCGCTTTGGGTAGCTCTTGGAGGGGCGTTCGAGTTTGTACTCTTCGGCCGCCAAGACTTCAGTCCATCTGTCGGCTAGCAAGTCTTGGTCAGCTCTAAGCTGCTGCTGTTTTTCTTGAGGCTGCTCGCCGTGGCCCTAAGCCTGCGTTTGAAACGCTCTTGTTCGATGGGATCCTCTGGCACGAAGAATTCGTCATCGTCGAGGCTTGCCTCGTCTTCGGAGGGAGGCATATAATTATCGTCCTCGACCTCCCTGTCTGCCGCCCTCTCGTGAGGGCTGGCTTCTTCGTCCTCCTGCGCTGAATCCTGCTGGAGGGGGTTGTCTTCGGCACTGTCCGGGGTGTTGTTGTCTCCAGTACCGGGCTCGCCGTTTTTGCTTTGGCGGGATTTAGAGCGGCGCCGCTGACGTTGGCGCTTGGGTTGCTTCTTGGAGGGGTCGTCCTCCGTTTTTTCATCGCCATCCCCTGCTTTGGGGGTGTCCACCATGTATATGTCATATGACGAGGTGGCTTTCCAGTGCCCTATGGATGTTGGTTCTTGGTTGTCTCCTTCATCGGCGTCCATACCGTCGATGTCCTCGGAGTCAAAGTCGAGCATGTCGGTTAGATCGTCGACAGTGGCTACAAAGTGGGTGGTGGGTGGGTTTCGAATTTCTTCGTCGTCCGCATCCCAACCATGCTGACCATAGTCTGGCCAAGGCTCTCCTGACAAAGAGAGAGACTTTAGTGAATTCAGGATATCGCCAAAGGGCGAGTGCTGAAAGACGTCCGCGGTGGAGAACTCCATGATCGGAGCCCAATCGGGTTCGGTCGGAAGGGGTGCGGAAGATTCGGAGTCCGGAACGGAGTCCGACACCTTGGAGTCACAGGCCTTGCAAAGGACTAGGCTGGTATTCGGCTCTATCGCCATAGAGATTGCGGCTCCTGGGGCGGCGTCCAACCGTCCGTTCCCGACTGGCCCAGTCAGCTCCGAGCTAATGGTCGGAGCGGGCATCTGAGCGGCGCTCTGGGCGCTGTCCGGCGGCAGAGCTAGATCATGCCCATCGTGACAGTGCGGCGCGCTTGGTCGTGGCTCGAATCCGTCGAAGATCAAGTCCCAGCGGATGTTGGCCGTGTAGTTCAAGCTTCCAAACCTGACCTGATGGCCAGGGGCGTAGCTTTCGATCTGCTCCAGATGGCCAAGCGAATTGGCCCGTAGTGCGAAGCCGCCGAATACGAAGATCTGTCCGGGGAGGAAAGTCTCACCCTGGACCGCGTCGTGGTTGATGATTGAAGAAGCCATCGGGCCTAAAGGTGACAACACAGAGGAACTCTCAATGAAAGCACCAATGTCGGTTTCAAAACCGGCGGATCTCGGGTAGGGGGTCCCGAACTGTGCGTCTAGGCGGATGGTAACAGGAGACAAGGGACACGATGTTTTTACCCAGGTTCGGGCCCTCTCGATGGAGGTAAAACCCTACTCCTGCTTGATTAATATTGATGATATGGGTGGTACAAGAGTTGATCTACCACGAGATCAGAGAGGCTAAACCCTAGAAGCTAGCCTATGGTATGATTGTTGTTTGTCCTACGGACTAAAACTCTCCGGTTTATATAGACACCGGAGAGGGCTAGGGTTACATAGAGTCGGTTACAATGGGAGGAGATCTTCATATCATATTGCCAAGCTTGCCTTCCACGCCAAGGAAAGTCCTATCCGGACACGGGACGAAGTCTTCAATCTTGTATCTTCATAGTCCGGGAGTCCGGCCGAAGGTCATAGTCCGGCCATCCGGACACCCCCTAATCCAGGACTCCCTCAATCATCGATGGTGCTCGTGTTGTGGTTGAGTTTGGGCCGGCGGTCGCTGTCACTAAAGTTGCTCCGGTGCTACGGTTGCGGCGCCTATCGACATACAAGAAAGCTCATCTGTGGTAAGTGAACAGTTGCACGAAAAAGAGAAAAACCGAAGGAGTACAAATCGAAATAACCTGATGAGGCTGCGACGTCGGTAAAGAAGGGCCGGTGGAGTTGAATATGGCGTTCGTGGAGCGGGTCCGGTGCAGTGGACGAAGGCTTCGGTGGGCGCATTGTATAGTGCTTTCGGTGAGGCGGATCTGTTGCATCGGACGAGGGCTTGTATGAAGGGCCAGTGAAGGGGCGGACGAGGGAGTTAGTGAAGGGCCTACGCTGTGGTGGAGGGCGCCTGTTAAGCAGATCCGGTGCGGTGGACCATGATGGTGGTCAAGGAGATCTGGAGCAGTGGACAAGCCAGACGCTGAAGCGGCTCTGGTGAAGTGGTGAGTTGGCAGTTGGGGGTTCCAAGGTGCGGAAGGCAGATCCGGCGGGGTGTGAGGTCCACCGCTGCAGCGGAGGACTAGATTTGGCGGCTTGCCGTGGTTGGGGGGGTCGGGGAGGGGAAGGGGAGGGGCTCTGGGAAGAATGTTGGGGGCAAAGAGGGGAAAACAATGGAGTTACCAAAGCAGCCCTTTTCCGTTCATGTGGCAGGCGTAAAACAGGAATATCACAGGGCTAAACATTCGGGCGCGTGATATTTCGATGTGAGCGGGAAGTTTGAAAGCTTTTGGCGCCTAAAATTATAATTATTCTGCTCTCGTACGGCCAACTATGATATCATGGCCGACAATTTGTTTGTTTTGCACGCAAAAAAAATGTGCAAGTTTTGAAAATCAATGTCTCCAACTCGAAACTTAGATTGTCCATTCAATTCAAATATGGATCATTGAGCTACTACAAGCATATACCATCATACGGTCCAATTCAAATGAAATTCCAAATGTGTTTATCCTAAATATGATGACAAAAGCAAAAATGTGTATGTGTATGAATAAAGTGGATGATTATAAAGTTTGAACATGCACGTATGTGTATATCTCTAGGTTTGATATATGAATTTGAAATCACAAAATCCCGGCTTAAAAAATGTACCTCTGTTGAAATGAATTACAAAAGCTAATGATGGAGTCAAATTCCAAAATTCCAATCTTAGGTTTGTAATTCTGGTACATCAAGGTATATCACGCATGTTCAAAAGTATCGTTATCTCATAGTACAAACTGTGAAACAAATGGATCAACCATGAGTGCACAATATCTCAATTACGCTAAAGTCCCTCAAATATAGACACCTCACTCTTTATCTGAAGTCACCACCCCCACCACCACCACACACACACACACACACACACATAGAGAAGTCGTTCTCTCCCCCAAACACCAACACACGAGCACATTAACACCCCTCTCTCTTGTAAAGTCCGGACCCCAACATAGGTCTCTATCACTTTGTCTCTTGGGAATGCACACATCTCTTCCCTCACTCTCTAGGTCTCCCTCTATCTCTCTTACCCAAGCACACGCACTATGTAGAGTGTATATTTCCCATACACACAAAACGTCGCCCCCAAACGTCTATCTCCCTAGTTATGTGGTTCTCGCGCACTCACCTCACACACCACCCCCACTACAAACAAGCACACTTTGTCTCCTTGTGCACCACTCTCCTCTTTCTATCTCCCCCACATGCGGACCCGCCCCAGCTCCTTCCCTGGATACATATATGTTGTGACTCTTTGCATAGCTCCCTAATGTATAATCATTCTCGATTTCGCACATTGTTCTCTACACCATCTATTCTAGATCTCTCATGAAGTCCCTATCACACACACGATGACTCGCTTCCCTTGTGTCTCCGTTCATAGGCCAATTTTGGACAACATCAACATTGTCTTCCTATCTATACGCCATTTATGGATACAAATGACCCCTCTCACCCCCTCTCTTCCTCTCTCTCTCTCTCTCTCTCTCTCTCTCTCTCTCTCTCTCTCTCTCTCTCTCCGTCGCTAGCTCTCTCTTTCTCTCGCTCTCACACCCCTCTCCCACACACACACTCGATGTCTCTTCCAAATAGTCTGCTCCCCCAGCCCGCACCCGTGCTATCCCGCTACTACACATGTCACACCATTCCCCCTTCCCTTATACTAGGTTTACATCATCAGTGGTCTCTCTACTCCACGTACACTCTCTCTCACACACACACAAACGCGTGCACAAACACACACAAACACGCACAAACACCCATTTATCTGGATCCTCATCTCTCCCCATGTCCGCATGTGTATCTCACACACTCACTCTCTAATTATGTATATGTGTCTCCATGTTACACAACACAAAGCCCCATGTACATGTCTCTCTCTATCCTCCACACACATAGACACAACGAATTAGTTATCATTGCCTTGGTCTCTAACATATCACACATGCACACTGTCTCTCTTGCTCTCTCGCAAACACGCTCATCAAGGGTTTCCCCGTGAATAACTTACCATCTATTCATCAGAAGTCGTGGCAGTACGTCGAACACGAGACATGAAAAAGAATAAATCTACACATGCTTAGACCACCTAGTATGACTACTAGGACTAGAGCAAGCCAAAAAGCACGCCGTCGTCACCCCCTCCTTGTCGGCGACGGGAAAATCTTTGTTTTACACAGTCGAGAAGTCATTGTGTGCTAAGGACCCACATGCGAGGCGTTGAATAGAATGTAGATGCTAGTTTACGGAAGCAAGTATCGATAATACGTTTGTATCTCCATACTTATATTTCTTCTCTTATAAAAAACCGAGGTGGTGATGATGGTACTTGTGCCATCTTGCAATATAGACCGTCCGATCTATATCTGACGAATGGAAATTAAACTAAAAGATACCCGCCCCCTCTCCACATTTGCAAACAAGGCCTTCCCTCGTTCATCCCTATCTCCAACAAACCTCATTGTTGAGCAATTAAGAAAGGAAACCTCTGGAACAAACTGGCCTGGTGGCCGCTGCCGGCATCGTCAATCCCCATGCCTCCGCTCAGTCCGACCACCAACCACCACCACACCCCACTCCTCTTCACCTTATCTCATATTTCTCGAGATATCATTAGTTTTTACACATGGGATTACTCCCGCAAGGGTCAATCATAACAAGTGTTTTATATATAAAATGCATCTTGATGTTCCATGCAATGCACGGATCTTGCTAGTACTCCTACACAAGACTAAGTTGGTGATGTTGGTGTGTGTGCCATCCGTCGTTTCTGACCATTAGATCTACATCTAACGATTGTGAGGTAAGTTGTTGCCTTTTCTCACCAACATCCCACTTGTCTACCAATTTGCAGAAAAACCCATAATTAGTATCTTAAAACCAACCACATCCCTCCCTGACCTCACCAAAGCAGCCCAAGGAATATATTCTAATTGAAACATAAGTATATCAAAATTAGAGTGTTTTGTACCAAGTTTGTGAGTAAGTATTATTCTAATTATGATTTGTTGCAACGGACATGTACATTGCTAGTATTTCCAGCCATGCATTTTTTTTCCTAGTATTCCATAGTTTCGAGTTTTCCATCAAGATATTAGTCACTCATGGTTGATATTTACTTTCAATCATGTACACATATGCACTATGTAACTAGCCTTGCTTATTGGCTTCCAAAGCTTAACTTTCACTCCTACTTACAATATGTAGAGTATTTAACAAAAAACTACCACTTTCAACCAGCCCTAGGAAGAATCTATTGTACAAAAAATAGCAAAAACATACCCAAAATTTCTTAATCCACGCCAAAAACTACTACCTAGTACTCCTACCGATTAGGTTCGTTTAAACCCATTTATGATAGGGTTGGCCCACACGTCCGTGCTGACGAGGCAGCTGAAACCAACACATTTTGTTTGACCGTTGACACGAGGAACCCACATCTGACCTTCTATCCTGTTATTCCCCCTCAAATCATTATTTTTCCTAAACATTACTTCAAACAGTACTGATGCGTGTTCGTCGGTGGCGCCGGTGATGAGCGAGTTGGCCGCCGCTCCGCTGGACGGGTCGGACGCTGCGCTGGCCTCCGCACGGGTTGGCAGGTTGGCCCGAGCGTGACCCACGAGCGAGCAAGCCGTCGCGCTGGCCTTCGCTCGAGCCAGATGGCTAGCCTGAGCATGGCGCGCGCGAGCAAGCCGCCGCGCTGCCGTGCCAATCTAGCTAGCAAACCTTGCAGACAAGTAGCTGGACGGAGCTATCTTGGCTAGCTAGCGGCCGCGAGCACCAGACGGAGCTGGCATCCGGGCTGCCGCAACATGGGCTCTGCACCGCCGGCGGTTTTGACCTCGCCTTCTGCCGGCGGCGGTAGCTGCGTCCCATGGCCGAGGATGACTAGGTGGACGGGCCGGAGGTAGGAGGTCACTCGAGGATTTTTGTTGGTAAGAGCATGTACAATGGTTGATAAGGTAGTCTTATCTTAAGTCTGCCACGTATGCAAGTGGTAGTAGTTTCTTGGCATTTTAGTGGTTTCTTGCATTATTAGGGGTTTCTTGTAAGGAACAATGTACGTACTACTAGCGACAAAAGGCGATTCTAGGTTGCGTTGTACTCCAACGAGTACTACTAGTGGTCGTGGGAGTGTATACCTCGTTTTGTGGGTTCGATCCCGGCCGAACGCACGGCGGCCTTTTTTCTTTAAATAGTACTACTACACTTCGCTGCGAGCCATATTTTACACGGGTACTACCTCCGTCCTGGTTTATAGGTCCCCTTCATAGTTTGTGCCAAATTTTGACCAAAGATTTAACTAACAAAATATAATGCATGTCAATAAAAATTATATCGCCGGATTCGTATTTGAACATAGTTTCTAATGATATAATTTTTTGTGACATGCAAGAACATTTTGCTAGTTCAATCTATGGTCAAAATTTGACACGCAATACAATGGGGACCAATAAACCAGGATGGAGGTAGTAGTTTGAGTTTTGAAGTCGAACGGACGTGCGGCCCCACAATCTGGGTGCATTGGACGGCCTAGCCACGTGAACGGGTTTTCCTTCCCAGCATCCTGTGGCTCGCGTGCTCGCCCTAGCCGCACATGGCTTGCAGCTTCCTCATCAGCTAGTAGCATATTTAAACTAGCGCCTCCCAATTAAGCCCGAGGAGCCGGAAAAGCCTGGCGGGGCATTGGGAACTGTGCAATATGGCTCCATACGTAAAGTGCTCTACTACTACTCTGTAGCTTGTGGCGTTGCACGCATGGACTTCACTCCATTATCGGCTCTACTATAAAAGAAATTCATCTTGACGTGTTTTTTTAAACGGAGGCAAAAGCTTTGCTTCATCTCATTCATAAAGAATGAACTACTAACAAAGTTCGACGAGATCCATTACACCTCCACAAATGGAAGCAAAAAGCCTAGTCTCGCTGTATCAAATAACTCAAATGTTCTGCCCCCGCAGTAACCGTCGCTGATAAACAGGCTGCTAGTGTGTGCGTGAGAGGAGCGGCTGAGTAGGCCAGCTACTCCTACGTGAGAGGAGCGGCTGAATATAGCACCGAGAGTACCCACTAGGCCACTACGCAGGTGTACTTCCCCTGCATTGATAGTACAGCGATGGTTCTAGAGAACAGTAGTACCTCCACTTCCAACTGTAGCTCCTTGGCCCTGAGATTCATGAGTTCAAAACTGGTGCACTATACTAGACTAGACTAGAAGTACAATACATCGCACTACTAGTTGAGAAAAGTAGTACTGGTACTGCCACAGTACGAGTACGTACTCCTCCGTCACATAATGTAAGACGTTTTTTGACACTAGTTGGCATGTACAAAAAATGGCAAAAACATACCCAAAATTTCTTAATCCACGCCAAAAACTACTACCTAGTGCCAAAAATTTCTTACTAGTGCTATTATTTACAGTATAATGCAATCCCATAACGTTCCATAATGCTAGTACTAGTAGTAAATAATAGCCTCACCCCTTCTGTGAGGAACGATCTACAGTTGGAAGGGACGAGGCCCTGCGGTTACTATGCTCTTATCTCCTCCTCGCTAGTTCCCCTCCCCCTGAAGAGGAGGTAGTTCGTCACTGCTCCCATGGATTCACCAGGCGGTTCTCCTCCTCGTCGGGGCTGGGAGACCTTGGACGATGATCCTCTAGGAGAAATCGCACGTCGCTCCGACGTCCTCACCGCCGCAAGACTCGATGCTTCCTGCACCAACTTTTTCAAGACACTGGTTAAACAGGCTTGGGGAAAGGCCATGCTTGTTGGTCTTCCATGCGTCCTCGAGGAGAAGGTTCTTCTATGGGACAATCCTTCGAAAAGTCCACCGCTCCCTGGCCATTGTTGCACGTCGACTCCGCTAGAGTTGTCGACGTTGAGAGGTAGTCGGATTTTGTCCGATGAGCAGGTCAGTAATGGAATTTGATCATGTAGTACTTAGTTATTCCATTTCCATCCCGTAATTTCTCTGCTGCCCATCGTCTTATATATAGGTCTGGGTCGGTGCCAACAAAGATTGGCTTGCATACCTCCGGCCGGATACCACCATCATTTTGCACAACATCCACAGCAGTGCGACCATTCCGGTAGACCCCTTCTCCACCATTGGGATCGGCCTTCCGGACTGGCTGGGCTTGAATACGTATGATGATGCCTACATGAGATTGAAGAAGATAGCAATTGCGGACCCGCCAACAAAGTGACGCAGCTACGATGATTACTATCTCATCACGGTGTTCAACATAAGGATTGCCATCAATGCAAGACGCAGTAATGGCAGAGGCTAGCGCATGTTGGCGATAGCAGATTTGTACCCCTACACGTTCGAAGACGTCGTGCGCCATTTAGGCCGCATCTTCGCGGTGACAAGCCAGGGGACTTGTTTCATCTGGTTGCCATCCTACGGTACGGGAGATTACAAACGGAGTGCACAAACCATCATTTTCATCCCTAACGGTACTCCATTATTTTGCAGGGACCAGTCATCCCCCGATCAAAATAAGATCGCCGATCTTGGATGTGCATTTGCATCCGCGATTCAGTCTAACCTGGAACCTTGTAGCTGACTTTGGCATATTGGGATCAACTATCTTAGCAGTCGTTACCCATGGTACCACTTATGTGCAACATGGTCACACAATCTACCATGATCGGACCGTCACCATCTACCCAGGTATTCCATTTTTTTAACCCTCTCGCCTTCTCTTTCATTGTTGTACTAGTAGTATACTTAGTAGTACTAGTAGGAGTACTTTTTACCTTGGAGGATGCGTATAGCTAGCTAGGCCCTTGAAGACTTGAACCCACTAGCTGCCACCATTTTTGTTTTTCCATGTTGAAAGGATCGATATGGTTGACTAGAGGGGGGTGAATAGGCAACTAACAATTTTTAGACTTTTCTTTAACAATTTAAACCTTGCAACGAAATAGGTTGTCTAGATGTGCAACTACGTGGACAACCTATATGATGCAAAGACAACTAGCACACTAGCAAGCAATAGATACAACACAAGTAAGCTTGCAAAAGTAAAGGCACAAGATAACCAAGAGTGGAGCCGGTGGAGACGAGGATGTGTTACTGAAGTTCCTTCCTTTTAAGGGGAAGTACGTCTCTGTTAGAGCGGTGTGGAGGCACAATGCTCCCCAAGAAGCCACTAGGGCCACCGTAATCTCCTCACGCCCTCACACAATGCGAGATGCCGTGATTCCACTATTGGTGCCCTTGAAGGCGGCGACTGAACCTTTACAAACAAGATTGGGGCTATCTCCACAACACTTGGAGGCTCCCAACAACACCACAAAGCTTCACCACAATGGAGTATGGCTTCGAGGTGACCTCAACCGTCTAGGGTGCTCAACACCCAAGAGTAACAAGATCCGCTAGGGATAAGTGGGGGGAATCAAATTTCTCTTGGTGGAAGTGTAGATCTGGGCCTTCTCAACCAATCCCGAGCAAATCAACAAGTTTGATTGGCTAGGGAGAGAGATCGGGTGAAAATGGAGCTTGGAGCAACAATGGAGCTTTGGGGGAAAGAGGTGGGTCAACTTTGGGGAAGAAGACCCCTTCATATAGTGGGGGAACCAATCCAACCGTTATTCCACTGAGCAGCCCCGCACAGAGCGGTACTACCGCTTGGGCAGGGCAGTACTACCGCTTAGGGAGGTACTACCGCTCTTACCCAGCAGTACTGCCGCGCTGACAGGGTCCTGACCCCAGGGCGGTACTACCGTGGGGGTAGGTGCGGTACTACCGCTTGCAGCGGTACTACCGCCCTTAGTACCGCAAAACCCGACACGAAAAACTTCGTTCTCGAATCGAGGCGGCAGTAGCCCGAAAGCACTGCGGTACTAGGCCGAAGACCACAAGCGGTACTACCGCTCGGAGAGCGGTACTACCGCTTGGGAGCGGTACTACCGCTGGGGTGCTTCGGCAGTACTACCATTGTGGACCGCGGTACTACCGCTGGGGCAGGACAAGGCATACTCAGGGGGAAAAGGGCAGCTCCAATGAAGCGGAAGGACAATGACGGGTGTGATATGGATGTGTACGTGTTGATTCCACCCTAGCCTTACCAAAGCGGATCCCCTCTTGATAGTACGGTGACTCCTACAAAACTAGTCCACCAACAACGACACGAAGGAGCTACACCGTCTTGAATAAAACACCGAGGGGAGATAATCGTCTCGTGCCAAAGGATGAATCTCTGAAAGAACTTAACGCACATGATTAGTCCGCACAAGCATTGTCATCAATCACCAAAACATCTTGGGGATAAATATGCCCTTACAATCTCCCCCTTTTTGGTGGATTGATGACAATACGGGATTTGCACAATATGAGAGATATAGAACACGCGCAAAAACCCCAACGTCCTAAAATGTAGATGAGCTCCCCCCCCCTAGATGTGTGCTATCTAGGATAAGTGCTTTGGACTACACGGCACACATACTAGGATCAACGCTCCCCCTACATTTTAGAGACCAACCACCTAAGCGGGGTAAAAGACAGTAGCAAAGATAACTTGACAGGATAAGCATGCAACTCATAAGCTAACTTAACAGGATAAGCATGCAACTCATAAGCTAGATAGTGACATAGATAATGATACTGGAAAGATAAGGTAGCATATGTCTCACACCATATGACTCGAACTTAGGTCTCACTGACACAAACCAAACAAAGCAAATGCGAGGAAAACACAAACACAAAGGACGGAAGACACAAAGCACAAATCCCTAAACTCTCTCCCCCTTTGGCATCGAGACACCAAAAAGGAGAGTGAGTGTTGCTACGACTCCAGGTGAGAGCAAATGAGGGACACACACATCAGAACTCAGCGGGATCATCTGCGCCATCATCGTCAGTCTGGAAGTGCTCGGCATCAGAATCGGTCCACGGGTAGTGCTGCTGAATCCACTCCTCCTCCTCGATAAGCTGGTCCTCAGACCCACTGATAACTGTAGCACCCAACTGACGCATGAGCTCCTTGTGGTGACCTCGGGCCTTCTTCTCAGCCACATGAGTCATGTACTGACCGTGAGACTCCATGCAGAACAACTTCTTCATCTTGAGCTTGAGCTTCTTTGCCCAAGAGGGCTCTGCCTCAGAAGGCACGTAGTCATCATCATCATCCTCAGCCCTGGTCTCCTCCTCGGTCTCCATGGCAGTAGCAGACAAAGGAACTCCAGTCCTAGGGGCCTGAGTGCCCCAGTTATCCTTCTTCCTCAGAGGCTTGACATCGTGAGAGACCAACTCTCCAGTCTCCAGTAACACCTGGGGATAGACATGATCCCAGGCCTTCTCAATGAGCAGCATGATGAACGGACCATAATCGGGCACTTGCGCTCGGAGATAGCAGATAGCAGCTCAGACCACATAACATGAGAGATATCCAAGGACTCTCCGGTATTCTGTCCCTTCTCAGGCTAGCAGAAGAGAAGCATGTCCACAAGATAGGAGTGAACCTGGTCCAGATTCCCGATACGAGGGAAAAGAGTCTCTCTGAAGATACGGTGAAGGATATCCAGATAGGCAGGCAGCTCATAGGTTTCCTTCTTCGTCTCAGGGTTGATCCTCAAAGTGCAGTAGGGCCATAAAGCTTGCTTGTGAGTGGCATTGGTGCGGCGGTGTGGGCGAAAGCCGACAGAAGACTCAAGACCTAGATCTTGCACCCCAATCAACTCCATGAAAGCTTTCCACTTGACTGAAAGCAACTTTCCATTGGTCATCCAAGTCAGTGTCCTGTCCTCATCAGTCCCAAGGTGAACCGTGGCATAGAATTGGGCCACAATATCAACATCATAGTCCTTGTTGAATTGCATGATCCCAAGAATGTTCAGTTGAGTGCACATATGAAGAGCTTCACCAAAGTATTCAGGATCTTTCTCCATATGGTCGGTGTCGATGGAGTGCACATTGACATAGAGATTCTTCTTGGCTTTGAGAACATCAAAGAAGATGGCAAACTGGAACCTGTTCCAGAACGGACGGTTGACCAAAGTGGGATCTTGGTCTTCCTCATATAGGTTGCGGCGGCGCCTTGCCCAGAACTCCTTGGGAGGCATTTCTGGCACGGTTTTGCCTGGCTTTGGCTTGACCCCAGGCTTCTTCTGGAGTTGAGGTGGAGGTGGAGCACTTGAAGAGCCTCCGACAGGCTCGGTGGTGCGGTAGCGCTTGGACGTGGCACGACCGGGGTTGACACGACGAGCCTGATGCTCAGGAACCTCATCACCTGGAACCACACACAAGAACACGCAAACAACTAGAAAGAACGAGCATAAGCCACAAAACACGAGCAAAAAGGATCACTGAGAGGTAGGAATATGGTGGAAACTCGTAGAGGGCGGTAGTACCGCGACCCGCGAGCGGTAGTGCCGCTCCAAGCGGTAGTACCGCTCTGGAGAGAGCGGTAGTACCGCTCCAAGCGGTAGTACCGCTCTAGAGAGAGCGGTAGTACCGCTCGAGACGGGGAAACAGCAGTTTCCTACTGCCGTGGTCAGATCCGGTACTACCGTTCTACCAAGTTCAAAAATACTCCAACCAAACACTAATCCAAACAGTCTAGAAGCATTCTCCATCCTACTCAAGCCTAGATCTGGCCAAAAATCTAGAGATGCAACTGCTATTGTCCTAAGAAGCTAGATTGGAAATCTAGACAAAAGGAAACAGGGAACGGGGGCAATACCGGCATCCATGGCAAGAGGACAAGGTGGGGATCGACTCCACCGAAGGAAATGGAGAGGAGCGCCCCGGAGAGGGAGATCCGCTGGAGCCCTCCCGCGGTGCCGGTTGCTGAAGAGAGAGGAACAGAGCGAGGGGGCGAGCGAATGGGTATGGGGGAGAAGAAACTCCCACTGCCCCCGATATAACCCCCTGCCCGCGCCTCACAGCGGTAGTACCGCGCTGGAGGGCGGTAGTACCGCTAGGAGCGGTAGTACCGCTCGCCACCAGCGGTAGTACTGCTTCAGCAACTACACGGCTTCTAGACCAACGGCTAAAGCTCCAAAAAGACGGAAAGCAAGGCCAAGAGAAAGAGAAGACCAACAAGGCAACACACACACAAGCAACGGACCAGAAACCACTCAAACAAAAACAACCACACGAAACAGAGCGAGCTCTGGCCTCTCTCAAGAGAGGGTGGTGGCTGGAGCCACCTATGTTTAAGTCAATTGGTATGGCACCGCGAAGAATTATCCTTGGGCCCATGACCAAAACTCGTCTTTGAAGCACAAGTACCATCAAAAATGGCTAATGTGAAAGAGTTGATCGATTTATGCATAATGGGGGGAGGGAGAGTTCATTGAGAGAACAACACTCCCCCTATGTCCATGCCTACATCTAAGCTAGACAACAAGTTGAGTGAGGTGGGGTGTGCAAGGGTTCAAGTCACATTGCTCGAATCAATGATATTTAGCTCATGCCTTAACTCGCGAAATCTTGTTTCATCCAAGGGCTTTGTGAAAATATCTGCAAGGTTATCATGAGTGTTGACATACTTGAGCTCGATGTCCCCTCGCCTAATGTGATCCCGGATGAAATGATACCGAATCTCAATATGCTTCGTCTTGAAGTGTTGCACCGGGTTGAGAGAAATCTTGATGGCACTTTTGTTGTCACACCAAAGAGCCACTTTGTCACAAATGACACCGTATTCCTTTAAAGTTTGCCTCATCCATAAAAGTTGTGCACAACAACTACCGGCCGCCACATATTCCGCTTCGGTGGACGAGAGAGATACACAACTTTGCTTTTTGGAAGACCAACTCACCAAAGAGCACCCAAGAAACTGGCACCCTCCAGAAGTGGACTTCCTATCCACTTTGTCTCCCGCCCAATCGGAATCCGTAAATCCTTAAAGCTTGAAGTTTGCCCCTCTTGGGTACCATAGGCCAAAGTTTGGGGTATGAGCCAAATATCGAAAGATTCGCTTGACCGCCACATAGTGACTTTCCTTTGGTGCGGCTTGAAACCGTGCACACATCCCCACACTCAACATGATATCCGGTCTAGATGCACAAAGGTAAAGCAAGGAACCAATCATGGAGCGATATACCTTTTGATCCACCGCTTTACCATTGGGATCAATGTCAAGTTGGCACTTGGTGGGCATTGGAGTAGAAGATGGCTTGACATCACTTAGCTTGAATCTTTTTAGCATGTCTTGAGTGTATTTGGCTTGGTTGATGAAGGTTCCTTCTCTTCTTTGTTTGATGTCAAAACCAAGGAAGAACTTCAACTCTCCCATCAAAGGCATCTTGAACTTAGAGGTCATGAGAGCGGCAAATTCATAGTCGATACCCTCGACTTGGGAGTAGCCTTGTGCTACCAATCTTGCCTTGTTGCGAATGATGTTTCCACTAAGTACAACAACCTGATGAGCATCTTGCTTGTTCTTGAAGATCCACTTGGCTCCAATGATGTTATGGTTCCCCGAAGGCCTTGGCACCAATCTCCACACCTTGTTGTACTCGAAGTTGTTGAGTTCTTCATGCATGGCATTGAGCCAATCCGAGTCTTCGAGCGCCTCATAGACCTTATGGGGTTCAACACAAGAGACAAACGTGTGATGTTCACAATAGTTTGCTAATTGTCTACGAGTGCTTACCCCCTTTCTTAGGCTTCCAACCACATTCTCCATGAGATGACCTTTGGTGGTGAGTTTGGAAGCAATCTTCGCAGCACGACGCTCTAATTCCTCCTCGGTTGTGGAAGGAGGAGGGTTCACTTGATCATCTTGAGCGTCGTCAAGAGCTTGTTCTTGATCTTGAGCTTGCTCATGATCTTGAACTTGCTTGAAGGGGAGAACTTGACCTTGGGCATCATGTGGAGGTTTACCACCATCTTGAGATTGATCTTGCCCTTGGTCTTGTTCCCGAGGTTGAGGGCCTACACTTTGTTCTTCGGAAGCGTGTGGGTCTTGCGTAGGTGAAGGCTCCACTGGAGTGGAGCATTGTCCTTCTCCTTCGGCCACAAGGGGTTCCTCAATGGGTAGAATATGACCAATACCCATTCTTCTTATGGCTTGGGGAGGAATTCCATCACACCCGAACACCCGGAAGTACTTGAGATTGGGATTGTTCCCGATGAGTATCTCATATGGAATCTTGTTCAAGCCTTTGTGGAGATAGAGCCGATTGGATGCATGACATGCAGTGTTGATGGCTTCGGCCCAAAAGTTGTATGGAGACTTGAACTCCGCCATCATGGTCCTTGGCGCATCCATCAATGTCTGGTTCTTTCTCTCCGCAACACCATTTTGTTGAGGGGTGTATGGTGCAGAATATTGGTGCTTGATCCCCTCATCACTAAGAAACTCATCCAAGGTGTAGTTCTTGAATTCGGTGCCGTTGTCACTTCTTATTGTCAAGATCTTTGCATTATGTTGACGTTGAGCTTCATTTGCAAAGTCGATGACGGTTTGTTGAGTCTCACTCTTCGTCTTGAAGAAGTACACCCAAGTGTATCTTGAATAATCATCCACAATCACCAAGCAATACTTTCTACCCCCAAGACTATCAAAGGATGGAGGCCCGAAGAGGTCCATGTGCAGGAGCTCCAAGGGTCTCTTCAAGTAGATGATAGTCGTGGGAGGGTGAGCCGTCTCATGAAGCTTTCCTTCGATACAAGCACTGCAAACACGATCTTTGGCAAAACTAACATTCGTTAGTCCATGAACATGGTCCCCCTTGAGAAGACTTTGCAAAGATCTCATATTGACATGGGCTAAACGGCGATGCCAAAGCCATCCCACATCAACTTTAGCCATTAGGCATGTCGCGGTCTTAGTGGGTTGCTCCGAAAAGTTAATCACATAGAGACCGTTCTCGACATGCCCAACAAAGGCTACTTTAAGAGTCTTGCTCCACAAGAGGGCCACAATATCAATATCAAAGAAGGTGGCAAAGCCCATGAGTGCGAGTTGACGAACGGAAAGTAAATTGAACGCAAGGGACTCAACAAGCATGACTTTCTCGATCGTTAGATCATGACAAATGACAACCTTGCCAAGACCCAATACCTTAGAATGTGAGGCATCACCCCATTCGACATTGGTGGGCATAGATGGGATCTTGTGCACGTCCACCACCAAGTCCTTGCTCCCGGTCATATGATTTGTTGCTCCACTATCGAGCAACCATGATCCCCCACCGGAAGCAAACACCTACAAGATATCAATGCTTGGTTTTAGGTACCCATTGAGTAATGGGTCCTTTGATGTTAGTAACAAGGGTCTTAGGAACCCAAATAGACCATTCAATGTACTCATAAGAAGAACCAACAAATTTAGCATAAATATGCCCATCACTAGCATGGCACAACACATAAGAGGGGTTAAAGTCGCCGGCTTTGTTGGGAGAGATGGCCTTGCGCTCTTTGGCATCACCACTCTTCACATTGTTATTCTTCTCCTTAGGAGCACCCTCTCCCTCCTTCACAAAGGTTTGCTTGAGCGGGGGAGGTCGATTGGTCTTGTTATTCTTCTCCTTGTTCTTTTTCTTGTTCTTGGACTTGGGCGTGAACCCAACTCCCTCCTTGCCCACAACTTCCTTTTGATTGCTCAAAAGGTCATTTAAGTTCTTCTCGCCTTGTATGCATGACACAAGACCTTTCTCGAGTTGATCCTTCAACTTGGCATTCTCCTCCACAAGATGCACATGCTCACAACATGGGTTAGTAGCATTTGCATTATCAAATAAGACCATGTGAGGAAATGTGGCATTTTCCTTGGTAAGCTTAACTTGGAGTTGAGCATGAGACTCCTTGAGGTTTGCATGAGCACCTTTCAAGACCTTATGGGCCTTGTCAAGTACATCAAACTCCTCCTTGAGTCTAGCATGATCAACCCCAAGTTTAGCCTTCTCGGAAGTTAGAACACGAGACACAACAAGAGCATGATCAAGATCTTTCTTTAGTTTGGCATGGTCATCGTTGTGTGACTCCTCAAGAGCCAAACGATGCCCACGCTCTTTCTCGAGATCATTAGATAGATCTGATATCTCATCGGCGTAATCACGACTATGACCTTCCATCTTAGAGATGGTTTCTTCGTGAGCCTCTATCATGTCATTGTCTTCACCAAGTTGTTCCAAGAGAGCAACGAAGTGCTTCTTGGATTTGCCCTTGAGCTTACTCATGAAGGACTCAAATTCATTAACCTCCTCATTGGACCCCTTACCATTATCAAAGTCATCCGTTGAAGGAGGTTAGGAATAATGGTGGTTTTGATATTGGGGGTTACCTTGTTGGTGGCCTTAGGCATGAGGCACTTGGCGGTGATGTTCTCGTTAGGTGAATCAAAGAGAGACACCCGGGGAGTTGTGACAATGGCAACGGATGCCATGGCCATTGTTTCACTATCTTCATCATCATCGTCATCCTCACGGTATTCTTCTTGAACAACCAAACCGCGAGTGGGAGTCTTCTTGGTGAAGTTGTTCTTGTTGGGGAAGGACTTGGCTTTGTCTTTTCGGATGAACTTGCCATCATTGTCTTCCCGCTTCTCGTAAGGACAATCCGCAATGAAATGGCTCACATTGCCACAGTTGAAACAAGTTCTAACTTGTTGCTTGCCCTTGAGGCCACTTGATTTGTTCTTGTTGAAGTTGGGTCTTGTATTCTTCTTACTCCAAAATTGTCTTGAGGCAAGAGCCATGTGCTCATGATAATCATACTTCGTGTCTTCGGGGTTGCTCTCCTCATCTTCCTCCTCTTCTTCTTCTTCCACACTAACCTTGGCCTTCAAGGCAAGATTGGGCTTCTTTGCCCTTTGAGAATGGAGCACCGCATTGTCGGCGGTCTTGTCCAAGATTCTCATTGCAACAAACTCATCCAACACTTCACCTGAGGTCATGGAGTGGAAGTCCGGTCTTTGGCGAATGACGGAGGACATGGCCTTGTTGTAGGGCATCATGGCCTTGAGGAACTTGCGCTTGATCCAATTGTCATCTGTGTCCTTGCTCCCATGATCTCGGAGTGCGACCATGAGTTTGGTCACTCTTCGAAAGAGCTCACGAGGTTCTTCATCCTCTTTCATTGCAAACTCATCGGCTTCATCTTGCACCACTTCATAGTTGGAGCGTTGAATGCTAGCACTTCCTCGATAGAGAGACTCAACACATTTCCATGCTTCTTTAGCCATGACATGAGGTCGAAGATGAGGGAGATCTTCGGGAAGGATTGCATCTTGGATGATGAAGAGAGCACTCATATTGAATTGATTGTCCACTTCTTCTCGAGGGGTGAAGTTGCTTGGATCATGAGGATAGAAACCTTCTTCAATGATTCTCCAAAGGTTAGTGTTCACATGTTTTAAATGACGCTTGAAGCGATAAACCCAAGAATCAAAATCTTCATTTTTCACATATTTAGGAGGAGGACCGGCATGATTCAAATGAGTAGAGGGGATCGGTCCTCTATACACTGGGGGTTTCACATTGGCAAAGATGCCGGTGCCATTTCTACCGCTAGTAGACGGACTCTTTTCACTGTTAGCTTCCCCCTTGTCGAAGGTAGCATCCGTCACCTTGTTAGTGGGATCACCCACTTTCATCGGCGAGGTAGATAGTTTAAGTCCGTCTAGGAATTCAGAAAACATGCTTTTAACCTCGGCCGTCATGGAGGTTTTCAATGTGTCTAAAGCCACATTGAATTCCTCACTAAGACCGAGGTTCCCCCTTCGGCCGAAGACGAGATGGGATTCACACCGGAGTGCTCCTCCGCACCGTCGTGGGTGTCAACCATACTCTTCGGACGGCAAAGTCCTTAATAAAGAGACGAGGCTCTGATACCAATTGAAAGGATCGATATGGTTGACTAGAGGGGAGGTGAATAGGCAACTAACAATTTTTAGACTTTTCTTTAACAATTTAAACCTTGCAACGAAATAGGTTGTCTAGATGTGCAACTACATGGACAACCTATATGATGCAAAGACAACTAGCACACTAGCAAGCAATAGATACAACACAAGTAAGCTTGCAAAAGTAAAGGCACAAGATAACCAAGACTGGAGCCGGTGGAGACGAGGATGTGTTACCGAAGTTCCTTCCTTTTAAGGGGAAGTACGTCTCCGTTAGAGCGGTGTGGAGGCACAATGCTCCCCAAGAAGCCACTAGGGCCACAGTAATCTCCTCACGCCCTCACACAATGCGAGATGCCGTGATTCCACTATTGGTGCCCTTGAAGGCGGCGACCGAACCTTTACAAAAAAGATTGGGGCTATCTCCACAACACTTGAAGGCTCCCAACAACACCACGAAGCTTCACCACAATGGAGTATAGCTTCGAGGTGACCTCAACCATCTAGGGTGCTCAACACCCAAGAGTAACAAGATCCGCTAGGGATAAGTGGGGGGAATCAAATTTCTCTTGGTGGAAGTGTAGATCTGGGCCTTCTCAACCAATCCTGAGCAAATCAACAAGTTTGATTGGCTAGGGAGAGAGATCGAGCGAAAATGGAGCTTGGAGCAACAATGGAGCTTTGGGGGAAAGAGGTGGGTCAACTTTGGGGAAGAAGACCCCTTTATATAGTGGGGGAACCAATCCAACCGTTATTCCACTGAGCAGCCCCGCACAGAGCGGTACTACCGCTTGGGCAGGGCGGTACTACCGCTTAGGGAGGTACTACCACTCTTACCCAGCGGTACTGCCGCGCTGACAGGGTCCTGACCCCAGGGCGGTACTACCGTGGGGGTAGGCGTGGTACTACCGCTTGGAGCGGTACTACCGCCACTACTACCGCCCTTAGTACCCCAAAACCCGACACGAAAAACTTCGTTCTCGAATCGAGGCGGTAGTAGCCCGGAAGCACTGCGGTACTACGACCGAAGACCACAAGCGGTACTACCGCTTGGAGAGCGGTACTACCGCTGGGGTGCTTCGGTGGTACTACCGCTGTGGACCGCGGTACTACCGCTGGGGCAGGACAAGGCATACTCAGGGGAAAAAGGGCAGCTCCAATGAAGTGGAAGGAAAACGACGGGTGTGATATGGATGTGTACGTGTTGATTCCACCCTAGCCTTACCAAAGCGGATCCCCTCTTGACAGTACGGTGACTCCTACGAAACTAGTCCACCAACAACGAGACGAAGGAGCTACACCGTCTTGAATAAAACACCGAGGGGAGATAATCGTCTCGTGCCAAAGGATGAATCTCTGAAAGAACTTAACGCACACGATTAGTCCGCACAAGCATTGTCATCAATCACCAAAACATCTTGGGGCTAAATATGCCCTTACACATGTCTTACTATCTCATCCATGTAGCCAAGAGTGGCTATATATAACAAGCCGGTTATTTTACTTCCTCTATACCGGAGTAGTACTATTTGCTGCACAGTATTACTGACCGCCAAATTTGAACACAACATTATTACGCGTGGACCTTGACTATGTAAGTCACCATGTGACCAGATCTGGGATGTCGCGTGTACCAGATGAACGGCGCCGAGTTCGACCCCCGTGATGCTACGTGGGTGCCGAGGAACACTCTTGGAGAGTACTCGCTTTTCATCGGGGACAGCTACCCCATTGTGAAGCGGATGCCACCTTCAGTGCACGACAAGGAAGGCCTGCCATTCATGAAGCATGGTTGTATCTTCATTGCACACCGCCGGATGAACGACATGCTGGGACACGCTATCCCTGATTTATGCCGCTTCAGCTTGGATAAGTCTCCATCGTGTGGAACCGGACTAGAAAGCTGCGACAATGATTCCCGTTGCCCACCGTATGGATCGTGCCATCCATGAAGAACACCTGGGACTGGAACCTGGAGGAGGACATGCATGTAGCCCATCTATAACGTGTAAGTGGAGTACGGTAATTGTGAACGGTATCGCTGTGAATATATGTAGACTAGTCATGCACAAATTTATCACATGAATTGGAGATGAACTTGTGTGGCATACTGGCATTTGTCCTTTTGAATTTATTACTAGTAAATGTGTTATGTGTACGTGCAACTTGTGTGGTTGTTGCACGGGATCCAACACACTCTTTGAGAAAAAAAAAGGTGGCACAGCTTTGGATATACGTGACGTGGCAGCATCATACAGTAGCATCGTTCGCTATAGTTTTAGTACACTCCTACTAGGACGACAACTCCTATAAAACCTTGCGCTTGGCTCTTTGCCTCTTCGGGAGGTTCAACAGTTCATACTCGTGTGAACCTTGCACTTGGCTCTTCGCCTCTTCGGAAGGTCCAACAATGATGATACTACAGTACAATATGCTTCTGGCAATCTGACACTGATTGAACTGTTGCACGTCCACCGCTAGGGCGAGGGCGAGGGAGAGGGAGAGGGAGGGAGAGGGAGAGGGCGATGTAGTCAAAACCCTCTCCTCATCCTGTGAACCACCGTGCGTGTGGGCGAGGGAGAGGCGTAGTAAGCAAGCTTCTCCTCATTCGGCGAGTTGACGGGACACATCAAAGGAGTACTAGTACTAGTAGTAGTCCATACTGCGTCCTTTCCGATTAATATGGCTTAATTTGAAACGAGAAAAATACATTGGCGGTCAACGTATGTAACAATACGCTCTTTACGGTCACTATATATAGTTTTGCGGCGATTATACAATCACTAGCTCATCGTAGAGCACCGTATTGCACCCTACTGACCGGCCAGATAGTCGACGTGGCACTTTGATGACTGGTTAAATTTTCACCTGGTTTCTGGGTCCCACCTATCAGTTGGTAGAGCAAAGAAATCAGTTAAACAAAACTTTACGCAGGCGCGACACGAGTCCAACCCTTGCGCGCGAACCGCCCTGGCTGCGTATGTGAGTGCATGCACGTGTCCTCCCTCGGTCTTCCAACAAAGAGTGTACATCGGCTACAAAACAAAGAGTGTGGTACATAATGTACATCTACACTTCCAATGCATTTAGCCTTTAATCTAAATCGATATTGATTGACTAATGAACCAACTTGTGCTATAGGTATAGGCTACATGTCTATCCTTAATTACAACATGCAATGGCCTTCATTTATTCTTCTTATCTCAATGGTCGCATGCACACATAAGTCTGCTACTTTTGGGCGTTAATTATGCCCTGGTCAATGTGTAAATCTCTAAATGTATAGTCTTTCACGGACGTAGGGAGTAGGTTGAGCACTTGAGCATGAGATGTGTGTGTTGCGTCGTGTGCTGTGTGCCGCATGGGTGCGTGAGTGTTGCGCGCGTCCCTATGTACGTGTGAGTGTTGCATGTTGCATGCATGCATGCATGCATGGGGCTTACTCCCTGCCATTGACATGTTCATATTTCAAGCTTCCTCTGTTCCCTCCATATGGTGATACTCCCTCTGTTCCCAATAGTACGGAGTAAAAGCCTCCCTCTGTTCCCAAATATGGAGTATTTGTCTTTCTACAGATTTCAACAAGTGACTAGGTACGAAGCAAAATGAGTGAAGTGAGCGTAGAGGCATAGGGATATTGTAGAAAGGAAGTCCTCGCGATCCATTATTCCCCATCTCGGTCAGAGAGAACTATTCAACTAGTCTTCGCAGTGAAGTGACAATACACGCTGCAGCAGATGGGACACGTCATTAATAAGCTGAACCAGCGTGTTGCTGTTACTAAATCAGCCTTACCCAGTACTGCCATCATGTTTGCCACTAGAGCACGCTTCCGCAAATACGCCTATGCACCTCTGTCCTCCATTAACTGACATATGGGCCCTCTTGTGGTAGACCCACATGTCATCAGTGTAACTATTTACACTCCGAAGGACGGTATATCCTGGTAGTAGTACTAGTAGAATTGAGATTTAATGCACTTTCTTCCCCATCTTCCACTCTTCTTCCTCCTCTCTTCTTCTTCCTCCTCTCTTCCCCATCGTCGGCCGCACACCATTTGCCCCCGCTCACTGCTCGCCCGCCCACGCCATCTTCCTCGGTAGCTCGCGCGTACCATATCCCCCGCTCACTGCTCGACCACACGAGGAGAAGCTTCTTCGCTCGCCCGCCCGAATCCACTTCCCCGCTAGCTCGCAGGCACCAAAAACCCCAATGGCAGAACCGACTGACACGCAGAGCCATGATTGGAATTCCCTCCCCAATGTTCTCTTGGAGCAGATCTGTAGTCGTATGGACCTACTCAGCACCGTCCGTCTGGCCGCATGCTCGGTGTCTTTGTACCGTCTACTCGTCTGCAACCCGCCGGCTCTTTTCAAGACACCCTGCTTGCTGATGCCCGATCCTCGCAGGTGGCCCGGACACCGACTTGACGATCCTATGGAGGTTGCAGTGGTTCCCCTCGACATGCTATCACTACCCGTCCACATGTCCTTCATGCGCGGCCACTACTTGGCGGGCATGAAGGCCAATTGGATCGTCCTCATCCACCACACCGGTAGTCTGTGGCGTCTCGTGGATATCTACACCCAGCGAGAGATCACCCTTCCATCATTGGATACCGCCGACATCGAGCCTCGCGGCCCGCCGGACACTCCTGCCTACTACGCACGAGACGCATCAAGCTTTTGGCTCGACCTCTGTTTGCAGAAAGTTGTAATCTGCGAAGTGCGCACACCATCAGAAGACTACATGGATTACAAGCTCATTGCCTTGTTCAACATGGGATTAGTCTATCTGGAATCCGGTCGCCATACATGGTTATGGCTCATCATCAATCCTGTTGAGGCACCATTTCTGTCTGATGCTATAGTGTACGATGGCATCATTTACGCGGTCGACGCACAAATTGGCTGCCTATACTGGTGGAATCTATCGTCGTGTAATTATTCTATCTCATCTCATCTTTACCTTATGAATACGACTGCCTGTTCATTTGTTACAAATTTATAATGCATAGCATGTCTATAACCACATCATTGCTATGTGTTCCTCTCATTTCCTAGATTTTTGTGACCACACATGTTATTGTTAGAGTTGATATGAGAACAATTGGCATCTAATGATTGTTAGAATACATATTATGAGCATAACATCATGATTGCTATATGTTACTCTCGTTTACAAGATTTTTATAACAATGCATGTTATTGCTTAGAGTTGATATGAGAACAGTAGTAGTAAGTGCTATGGTAGAATATGAGTAGGCGCTGTCATAGCTGTTTTCCTCTCATTGTTACATGATGTTTAAACCATGACATGTTGCTAGAATATGAAAGCCATTGGCTTTTTTTTAACTTGGGGTATGATTATGACCACGACATTGCAATTCTCTGTCTATGATATGTGTCACTGTTATAATAATCTTAATTCCACACATACTCTGAACATGATTGTTTATTTTTGTCCTTTTGGTCTCCAATTTGAATTGTTGCAGCAGATGCAAATGCGCTGGCCTTCATAATTCCAGGACCTGGAATCATACCAGCCGATGGGTGGTGGTTTATCGCTCGTCCAGATGACGGCGGTCATTTGATGCTCATTCGCACGTACCAAATTAACCAAACCATTACATCAAACCACATGCAGTACAATGCATGGGGCGTTCGTGACATTGATGGCTATGGCTGCTTCGTGTTCAAGAAAGATCCTAGCTCCGTTGGGCCAGGCGTATTCAACTAGAGGCGGGTTTACAGCCTCGGCAACCACTCCTTGTTCCTCGGGCTCAATTATCCGATCATCCAACCAATCATCGATCATATCACCGGCGATGATTACTGTGCTATGCAACTTCCATTCGCGAGGGGGGCTGTGTTTACACATCATACCATGGGTTTCATGAATCATCATATCCAGAGATTCGTCGACACAGCTTATTGCCAGGTAATCTTCAGTGTGTCAAAGGCATCAAGCTTCCATGCGATGGATGGCTTTTGCAAACCTGACATGCGACGATGTGGTTCATGCCAACAGCAAATATGCACAACTTGATTCGTGCTGATATCTAGACTGAGCCATGTATTCTGCGGCTGTGGCACGACCCTCTTTTGTTGGATATTATGTATTGTTGTTAGTTTGAAGCACTCCTCTGGTTTGAAGAATAGATACCTTCCTGGGATCAAGTGCATCCTAACTCACCTGCGTAGGATGTACTGATAATGATGATAGAGATGCTGTGAAAAAGCCATATATATATATATATATATATATATATATATATATATATATATATATATAGGGTGGGTCTATTATGATAACACCCCTTAAGACCTTATTATGCACACTGCTTTCTTATTCTGCTAACACCCCACCTAACCGACATCGACCTGACGTCGCATCTGAACCGCACAGAAAAAAAAAACCACCCCACCGGTCCACCTCCCCCACTCCTCCCC